>NC_022013.1:78909015-78952221 GCF_000317375.1 Microtus ochrogaster
AAGGCGTGCGCCACCACGGCCCAGCCCCTTCTTTTCTTTTTTGACAGTCTCATGTGACCTCAGCTGGCCTCAAACATGCTTAGTGGCAGAGGATCATCCTAAACTTTTGTCCCCCGCTTCTTCTACTCGCTGAGTTTATCAGCACATTTGGTGTGATGCTGGACATGTAAGTCAGGGCCGTGCCAGGCAAGCACACTATGGACTGAGCTATATCCCAATCCTATCTCTAGAATCTTGTTTGTTCCTCTTTCCTAATTTACTTCCTTTTGGTGGATTGCCATTTCTATTAGCTCTCTAGGAACAGGCTTGTATGCTGGAACTGGATCCTGTGACCGTTTCTCCTCTGCAAAACAGGGCAGGGAAAGGGCTTCTCTTCATAGGTGCCCGGGTTGCACTTTCCCCATTGGTTCCTCCAGCTCAACCCAGAGGTGCTCCACGTCACCACACCCCAGTGGGTGGTCTCCTGAGGACCTGCTGTGGCCCCAGACACCCAACTGTCTGTTTCTTTGCCTGTTGCCATGATAAGCATCCCCTGACAAAAGGGTTTAACTCACAGTTCCAGGCTGGGAAACCGTGATAGCACCAGGAGCTTGAGGAGCTGTCACGTCACGTTCATGTTCCGGAACAGGGATCCAAGAGTGCCTGCCTGTGTTCAGTTCATTCTCCCCACTTTTCCACAGCCGGGGACACCCTGCCTAGGGAATGGTGGCATTCACAGTGGGCAGATCTTCCAACTTCAGTCAACATGATCATGAAAGTCCCCCACAGACGTGGTCATGGGCCACCCTGGTTTAGACAATTGCTCATCAAAGCTCTCTTCCCACAATTTGACGACTTAGACTAAACACCCACAGCCAGTGAACTTTCCCACTGCCCACGGGTGGTGCCACACCCTCTGAAATGAGGGCTGAATTCCAGCTTTGGCTGGGGGCTCTTCCAAACCCACTCCTTCTTGGTGGAGAGATTCCCCTCGTCTCTCCCCTCCTCTCGTCTCTCCCCTCCCCTCTTGTCATCTCCAGAGAGAGCAGTTCCTCCCCACCGTTAATATTCCCAGACTCCTTAGAGCTCTCGTCTACATCTTAGTAATGAATCTCTGCTAACAGAGGAAGCTTTCTCTGTGTCAGTCATAATATCATTCTGGCTGCTACACTGTCTCTCTGAAAAATGTCATTATTCCACCTTTTCCCTGATTGAAGGCTTAGCTAGGTAGACATTTTTGGGGTAAAAATAATCCCCTACCCTGAATTTGAATACTGTTGCATTTTTCTAGTTTCACTGTTACTGAGAAATTTGATGCTATTTTGATTTCTGATTCATTGTGCACTATATGTATACACACACACACACACACACACACACACACACATATTAAATTCCTGCATGACTTTTGGGTCCCTTCTTCAAAGGGTGTTAACATTGCATCACAGACCCAAAAGACTTTGATGCTGAGCCTAGAAACATCTGGAAATGCGTGTTGCTAAAGTTGGGGCACTCTCTCAAGTCAATCTTTAATTCCTTACTCTTTCTGGGATCCTAGTGTGTGGATGTTAGGCTGCCAGTACTTCTGGTTTTCTAAATTTCTTTTGTTTTCTCCTAATAGAGTAACTTAATATTATTACATAATCATCTGCTAATGTGTATTTAAGAGTGAGGTACAAGCTGGGCAGGGTCTACACAGCTACTTCTAGGACAGCCGAAGCTACACAAAAAAACCTTGCCTTGAAAACCCAGAGGGGGAGACACTGAGAAGGTAGTTGGAGTTTGTGGCGATCTGAAAGAAAACAGCCCCCAAAGGGAGTGGCACTATTAGGAGGTGTGATTTTGTTGTTGAGTGGGTGTGGCTTTGTTGGAGGAAGTGTGTCACTGTGGAAGCAGGCTTTGGTCTCAAAGCCAAGCCTTGAGATGCTCAGACCACACCCAGTATCTCAGTTCACTTCCTGTTGCCTTATGATCAGCACCAAGTCTGCCTGCCTGCCACCATGTCCACCATGATAATGGACGAAACGCCTGAAAATGTAAGCCATCCAAATTAAACGTTTTCCTTTATAATATTTGTTGTGGTCATGGTGTCTCTTCACAGCAATAGGAACCCTAACAAAATAGCGCCTTTGAGTTGTGGTGGAGTTTTGGGAAGGATAGCCTGGGCAGGACAGGGCTAGTACCCTCCACAGTAGGTATCTGTGCCTTTTCTCCTATGTTGGTCAGTTTCCCCAAGATGAATCTTCCAGTCTGCCAGAGGGTTTCAGACTGGACCCCATCACCAACAGGAGCCAAGATACACAAGGATTGTGAGGCCCTTACCTTTGTTATTTGACTCTCGTGGGCTGGTTGCACTTTTCTGGAAGCTGTGAAACATTTAGCAGCTGGCGATTAGCTGGTGGACTCATGTTGAGATCAAGGTATTTCCTACTCTGCGTTATTTTGCAGTGTATACAACACTGGTTTGGGGATGGAGAGATGGTTCAGCAGTTAAAAGCACTTGCTGCTCTTGCAGAGTACTTGGGTTTGGTCCTCAGCACCCATGTAGTGGTTCACAACCATCCTTAATTTCAGTTCCGGGTCATCCAGAACCTTCTTCTGACCTGCATGGGTACCAGGCATGAATGCATTGTAGCTGGACTCTTCTTTTTTTCTTTTGTCTTTTTTTTCTATTTATTTATTTATTTATTAAAGATTTCTGCCTCCCCGCCACCACCTCCCATTTCCCTCCCCCTCCCCCATCAAGTCCCTCTCCCTCATCAGCCCGAAGAGCAATCAGGGTTCCCTGCCCTGTGGGAAGATAGCTGGACTTTTCTTTCGGTCACCAGCTCACAAATAATGAAATGGAGAGTTATGATGGAAGCTCAGCCTTAGCTTAGGTTTGTTCTCCACAGCTCTTATAACTGAAATGAGCCCATTTATATTAATCTACATTCTGCCATGTGCCATTACCTCATCTCGGCACTGCCCACCCTTCTTCCTCCAAGTCTGACTGGTGATTGTGTGCCCTAGGTTCCTTCTCCCCTTCTGCTCTCTCCCCAGAAGTCCCGCCCATCCTCTCCTGCCTAGCTATTGGCCATTCAGCTCTTTAGTAAACCAATCACAGCAGTACATCCTCACACAGTGTACAAATATTCCACAACATTCCACACGTGTTCATGCACATAAAACATTCATGCGTAAAGTAAACAGAAAACAGTGGCTTTTGGGGGTATCTTTCCCTAGGAGACTCCATTTTTTTTAAATGCAACTTCTGGCTCCATTTTGAGAGAGAAAGATGTTTGCTTTCCCTGGGTAGACCCAGAAACTGCACCATCTGTCAGGTGCACTTCACTAGAGAGTGATAAATGACTTATTCATGGGAACAGAAAGGCATCTACCCTTGTAAGTTTACTTGGGTGAATTAGAACTGTATAGGTACATACAGCATGTAAAAGCTGCATCATGGAAACCAGGTCCCAAACTTTTCATACCTACACCAACCTACGTTCTGATGTATGAATCAAAGATTGACAGGCAGTGGAGTCCCCGAGTCTCTGGAGCTCTGGCTTGACCAAGTCCTCTGCTGTTGATGCACCTATTCAACTACCCTCCACCTGTTTGCCTGTCTGGACCTGTACCCAGACTCCCAGTTTCCTGCTCTGAATCTTCATCTTTGCCCTCACAATTGAACTCTGTAGTTTCACTCTCTAAGCCTGTCCCTGTCCCCCCGTTTCAGCAGCAGCTCCCTCTTGACACGTCTGGTCAGTTGACAATACAGAGTTACTTCTGAAACCCTTTAAGTCTTCAATAGGTTCTCTAACATGTATACATTTTGTAAACCAACTGTGCACGCATGTAGACATACTTACTGTGCATGATGTGATGAGAGTTAATATTATCAATTAAAATTAGGATAAAAGAACCTGCATTCATCTTGCCCAGGTTCATTACCAAGGTAGGCAGATTACATAAAAAAAAATTGCTTTCATTAAAACTGCTAAATACTATGCATTTATTGTTATTCAACTAATGTGGACTCTACAGAAAGACACAAACATGTCTGTCTGCATTTCAAGCATAGTATATTATGATAAGAAGGGATAAAACTGACAGTATCCTTGGCTTCCCGGTGTTGACTTCAGTTGCTGGAACATGCTGAGGGATTCTGCTAATTGCAGAAAGGCTGTCTTTATTGATGGAGGAGTAGGGACTCTGGGTCCTAACTGATCCTATGCAGACTCATTCCATCCTTCCATCTGGACCACACTCAGATGCGATGCCAGTGATCTCTGGTTGTTTCTGCTCTTTATTAGTAAGCACCTCTCCTCATGTATCTACTTCCTAAATTCTGTTACACTGCTCTCCTCCTTCTCATCGCTCTTTCAGGCTTATGTCTTTTAGGCATTCTCTACTTTTGCATGAGTAAAAAAGTGAAAGCAAACACAAGAGTTCAGTCTGGCATGTTTGATCAGAAGTTTCTTCTATGTCTTAAAGTTTCCTTCTATGAGTCATGTAATAGTAAAAACAAAAAAATCTCCCACTTGGCCTGTGGTGTAGATCTAGATGGAAACGATACATTTTCTACATGCAAACTTACACCCAAGAGGGAGAATAGAAAATTTGAATCAAGATATCCTTTTAAGATGTTGGATTCTAACAATAGTGAGCTAGAAACTCACTGAATTAATAGATAAAAAAAATCAGACAAACAAAAGCACAGGATTCCCAAAGGTAAAAGCTGTACATATTTCCTAACATCTTTTTGGGGTCTTGAGTGATGGCTCAGGGAGAGCGTGTAGATGAATTGTTCTGTACCCTGAAAGGTAACAGTTGGAGAAAAAGAGCTATGCCCTAGGATTCTCGCGGCATGGGTCTTACACCATCATCATTGCTATTTATGGAGAAGACAGTCACTCTCACCAATGTTTTCTGTTTGGAGAATCCACCGACTGTCACTTCCGTTGAGTTTAGAGAGAAACAGAACGGGCTAAAGAGAGGGAACAGAGACAGCCTATATTCGGTGCAGACATCAACTTCGACTGGTAGGTTTGGCTGTTCAGAGTTTCTGAACCATCTACAGTATATGAATTTCTCACTCACCAGTCTAAAATAATTTTAAATCTCTCCATTATTTTCATTTACAGCACTTTTTTCCATTGCGCATTTTCATGTGTGCATGTGTGTCTACATGTTTACTCACGGGGGACTTTGATGTCAGGGATCATCCTTGATCACTGTCCCACTTTACTGAGGCAGGCTCTCCCGATCAAACCACACTAGCTTGCTCTCAGGATCTCATTCCCACCTTTTAGGGCTGAATTACAGGAAGGTTGCTTAGCCTACCCAGCATTTCCGTGGATTCTGCGGATCCTAAATCGGGTCTTCAGGCTTGTGAACAAGAACCAAGCTGCCTTCCAACCTCTTTGTGTACTTACCACAAATATGAGGGCTGAAAACTAAAACCAACATAGTTTAGCTGTCCCCTAAGGTGCTGCTCCGTTACCTGCATCAGTGTTTTATGGCCCGGAAGAGCTGCGGACACCAGGCCACACAACACCCACTGCTCAGCTTGGCCAAATGGTTTTTCTTTTTTCTACACTCTGGAAAGCAATCTTGAAAGTCCAGAGAGAGCATGCCGCCCTTCTACATGGTAGCACTCCCTCCCCCGGCTCCCCTGATCCCCAGTGTGGTGCTTGGACTGAGGACTGTCTCCTGTAAGTGATAGCAGTCTGGGAACCTTGCTGGAGGAAGCATGTCACTAGGGCAGGACTTGTGTTTACAGTCTCACCTCACTTCCTGCTCATCTTCCCCTTCCTGACGCCAAGCCAGTCACTTGTTGCCATGTCTTCCTGCCGTGAAAATTTGACCTTAAAAAGGAGCTGTGGTGGACTCTTATCCCTTGTAGAACCCGAAGCCAAATAAATTCTTAATGTCATAAGTTGCTTTTGGTCATTTTTTTTTTTAAATCAGGCAAGAGGACCAACATTGGAGACCTGAATGCAGAGCTCTGGACAGGAGGCCTTAAAACATGACAAAACTATAGCCCATGCCTGGAGAATGGAGCAGTATCAGGAGATTCCAGTGAGGTGCACGACTTGACTCCAGATAGGAACCCTCCCCCCTTGTCAGTCCAGGAGCTGAAGACTGTTAGCACCCAGGCTTGCACTGGGGTTAGGAAGGATAAAGATGAACCCTTTCCAGCTGACAGAAAATCAGAAGTCCCATTTGCAAATTTTGCAAATTAGCGGCACCTTGCAGTTTTGTCTTCTATGTAAAAATTGCTGTTTTAAATAATAATAGGTTATTTAAAAACTCTTTATGGCCTGGCAGTATGCTAAGTACTTGCCTAGATTATCTTTTTGTTCTGTTTTCACGTTATGCAAAGGCACTGTTTCAGAGAGGTACTGGAGGTCTGGGGATGAATGCCTCACTCCTGGTGACCTGTTCAGAGTGTAGGAGGCAGCGCCAAGATCAGCTAAGATCTCAGCCTCTGCAAGGCTGTCTCGCCTCGGATGCCTTGTCTCTGTTCTGTTCTCCATCTTTCTGTTATCCTCACCTGCTCCCTAAGCGAAAGAGGATAATCTAGGTACAAGCCATTTACCCTGGTACAGAGAATCGCGATGTACTGGGAGACATGCACTTTAAACTGCTTCCAAAGCAGAATGGAATTTGTCTGAGAAGACAAAGGCTGCAGAATTAGGACTTGCCAAAAACCTTTCGGCAAAAAGGAATACTGGAACCCCCTAGAGAGACCAGCTGAAGCCACTGGTACCAGTGCAGAGACACTCCAGTGTATCTGAAGGTGATGTGTGGCTCATTCTGATACTAAAATAGATTTTTGGGTAGAGATTTAAGATGCTAAAAAGACAGATGATACATGAAGTTGTATGCTGAACTACATTTAACATAAGATGTACGGAAAAGCACAGGTTATGTGAATGAGCCAAAAGACTCAAGCCCTTATATACCACCTGCTGTTTGAACTACCAAACTATTGCAGCCCATACTCTCCCTTGAATGAGTGTCTTCCTGACAAACTGTCCCTGCTGATTCTAGGTGTTGTCTAGTTGTCTGTCTCTATGACACAAGAACCTGGAAAACCTCTGGAGATGGTCACACAGCCCAACATTTGCTTGATGTGGGATGTCCTTCTGTATATGTGCTGCTTTTATTGGTTGAGGAATAAAGCTGGTTTGGACAATGGCTTAGCAGAGTAAAGTCAGGCAGGAAATCTGAACATAGAGAGTAGGCAGAGTCAAAGAGAAGCCATGTAGCCGGCTGAAGGAGTAACATGTTGCACCGGAAAACCACGGCCTTCTGGCGATACACAAATGAATCGAAATGGGTTAATTTAATAATTAAAGGACAGCCAGTAAGAAGCCGAAGACACTGGCCACACAGTGTTGTAGTTAATAGTTTGGTTCTGGGCAGCTGGGAAATGAAAGCGCGGTCTCCGTATATTTGGTGGTGGCATTACGGTATCCTAGGTCTCAGCACACAACAGGCTGGGCTCAGCTCACATGACTGACAGGCCAATGGCAACAGAAAGCAGAGACATTAACTGAATGTGGCCATACTGGGAAGAGAAACAAATACAGGTATGTGGTGACACCAAGACAAATTTCAGGGGCTTGATAGAAAATCGGACGTTAAAAAGGAGAATTAGGGCAGGGGCAGAGGTCTACAGGTCAAGCAGTCCTGGTCAGTCAGGCTGGTTGACTGTTCCTTAGCTCTGGTTCTTCAAGATGGTCTACAAAATCCTGCCATTCCTCGGGGGATCAGTCTGGTTTCTGTAAAATGATTACCTCTGCTCCAGAGCTCAGCCTCAGCATGATGGATAATTGACCGTATGTGTGTATGTGTCCGTCCGTCCGTCCATCCGTCCTGGGATGGTCTGATGCTCAGGGAATGCCAGGTGTGTCTGGAAAGGTTAAATAAAATGACTTACCTCTGCGCCTTCAGCCAGAGTAAAGGACACAAAGACAAAATCAAGGCAGATGCCAGGTTTTCTTCCTGCTTTGGCTCCTGTAAGCCCAAGTGAGGAGCCAGTGTTTCCAGCATAAGCAGCTTCTCAGTGCCCATTTCCCTACCTCAGTTAGGCATTTGAACTTTAAAAAATTATTAAAGTAAAATTTATACAAGAGCCAAACCATGGAAACATATGGTTTGATGATGCCCTTTAGTAAACGACTGGGTTCTGTCTCCACCCTGTATCCATGGTGGAAGGTTCCCCGCCCCCAGCATCCTCCCACATGCTCTGTGAGTGCGACCATGTTCTCGCTCCAACCCTAGACCATCCTGACACCTTCTGTCTGTGTGTGCATTTTCCTGTTTAAGATGTTGCGTGCCAACAAGCTCAGGAAGGCTGTGGCATTACTTTACACCTGGCTTCTTTCCTGTTACTCCCCATTGGTCAACAAAGCTAAAGACTCCCTCTGTGATTTCAAGGCTTACTACCTAGGAAGCATAGTATCTGGCAGGCTTGCAGCTCAATAGGGAAAAAGAGAGCCCAGTAATCCATCTCCTCTTATGCAGTCATTCAATTTCCGATACAGGCAGAGACAACTTGATGGGAGTCTTTTCAAGAAATGGTTTTGGAAGAATTGGACACTTGTATTCACCAGCTCCCCTCCCACATGCACACAAAGAGCTGAAAAGCCCTGCTCTCTCCGCAACTCTAAACCCCTGCTCCAAACGAGAGCTTTCAACCACTGTTGAAAAAACAAAGGAACCACAGACTGGAAGAAAGTATTTGCAAGCCACACATTCCCCAAAGGACTAGCAACCACATTACATATATAAAGAGCTGTCTTAAAGCCACAATTATAGGAAACAACCCAGAAAGAAAATGGGCAGAAGGTCTGAACATACAGAACACCAAACATCAACATGTTCAACACTGTTAGTCATCAGAGAAATGCAAACCAAGTCCATAGTACATTGCTGATGTGTTAAGCTGGCTAACATTAAAAACAACAACAAAGCCAGAAGAGAACAACCTTCAAAATCAAGTGCTTGCAGGAAGGCAAAGAACTTGACACCCCTACACGTTATGGGAATGTCGTGTTATAGTTCATGATGGCTAATCTTGACAGTCAACTTGACGGGATTTAGAATCACCGTGGAGACAAATGTCTAAGCATGTCTGTGAAGGACTTCCTAGACTGGGCTAATTGAGATGGGGACACCCACCCTAAATGTAGTGGGATCTAGGACTGAATGGAAAGGAGAGGCAACCTGATCACCAACATTCATGTCTGCTTCCTGTGGAGGCAATGTGACTAGCCAGGTCGTGCCACTCCTGCATGCCTTTGCCCTGATGCCTCCGAACTGTGAGCCACAACAGATTCTCTGCTTCTTGCCATGCGTTTGTCAGTATTTGTCACAGCAGAAGAGAAACGGTCATTACACAGGGAAACAACTAACACTCTTTGGAAGCCTGGTCTTTTGCGATACTTAGCATGTAACCCAACAATTCTACTCCTAACTATTTCTCTAAGAAAAATGAAAATTTACATCCCCTTAGAATTGTAGACAATTGCCTACAGATCTTTTATCTCTAATTGTCTCAAGCTGGAAACAAATGCCCGTCAAATGGTGAGTGGTTACATACTCTGGTACACCCACGCCAGTGAACACTACTCAACAATAACAAGGAACAGACTTTTGTGTACGGCCAAATAAATTCCAAATGCCCAATGTGAAGAAAAAAGAAAACAGGCTTAGAAGGTCACATGCTGTTTAATTCCACTTATATGACATTTTCAAGAAGGGAAATCACAGAAAAAAGACCAGTGGTGGGCTAGGGAGATAGTTCTGCAAACAAGAGGATTCAAGTTTATGTTTGATACCCAGAGTCATGTAAAAGCTGAGCGTGGTGGAGTGCTTATAACCCCACTGCTGGGAAGGCAAAGACAGACTCCGGTGCTTGCATGCCAGCCAGCACAGGGCTAAGAAATGACACCTGTGGTTAACCTGTGGACTCCATGTGTATATGTATACACACATATAGGTGCCTGCACACAAATATGCACACACACACACACACACACACACACACACACACACACACACTGCAAGCTAATGAGGGTTGAAACTAGGAAAAGAGGTTGAAAAAGGCACAAAGGAAAACTGAGAGAAGCTGTCCTGTAACTTGACTGCAGTGAGCAGTGACTGAGGTTGGAGCATCTGCTGACCTCAAAGGACTGGACACGGCCTTTAAGTCACCCTGTGCTAAGCCTGAAAGAATAAGCCCAGGGCTCTGCTCTGCAGGAGCACTTACCAGTTAGCAGCCCCACATTCCGGTAACCTTGACATATGGAGAAAGTATCTTTCCTTGGCTAATTATTAAGTATTCAATACAAGAAAAGGCAGCCTACCAAATTTAGCTTGCCTAGAAGACACACACAGTTGTATTCCTCCAGCGCGGATCTAAATAGGGCCTCTCTGGCCATGTTTCCCGGCATGCTCACATTCGTTTCCCTCTCTAATATAGCTGTTAAGCATGTGAGGGCCTCCGTCCCTGCTTCCGCTCCGAGCACTTTTCACTCAGGCTTGCTAGTGTAATTCTGTTGCCTCACTTTACACCTTTTGTTGTGCCGAGTGCAGCGTTTTGCAAATCATGTTAAATTTCGTTTGCCCAGAATAACAATGGAATGCTGAATATACATGTATATTCTACTCACGCATTCCTCCCCCCCCACCCCGCGCCCAACCCTTACAGTAACTGAAGAGCCTAATGCACTCTCCTCCAAGGAAGCTTCTGGTAAAACAGGAGAAGCATTATGAATAATTAAAAATGTGATATTTACTCCAGGAGGAAGATAAATCTTTGAAAAGTCTCTGCCAGCAGAAAGCTTCAGTCAGATCTCATAACCTTCCAAATACATCAGCAGCCGTCTCCGTGTCAGGGGATTTCAGGCAACTGTTAATGAGATCAAGATGCTCAACCTGATCATCAGGGTGAGATGGGCGGAAGACTTCCTGTTGTATCTCATCATTCTCCATTGTGAGCAACAAGCAGGTACCAGATGTCTAGCTAGTGCCCAAGCCAGATATGTATATTCGATATATATATATCAAACCCAACAAGCATATTCAGGCAGAGAAACGTATTGTGGGATCTGACTTAATGTCCAGATCTTAGGTAATTAATTTTATTTATTAGAGAGACAAATTTTTGATGTGATTTGTCATCTAACCTACCATTGTTTACAATTGTGTGTGTGTGTGTGTGTGTGTGTGTGTGTGTGTGTGTGTGTATGTGAGTAGAAGCCAGAGGCTGATGCAGAATGTCTTCCCTCAACTGTTTTCCACCTTTGGGTTTTGAGACAGGATCTCTCACTGAACCTGAAGCTCACTGATTTGGCTAGGCTGGCCTACCAATGAACTTCACGGATCTGATTGGCTTTCCTGGCTGCCTTGCCCCCAAACTTAGGTTTTCAGGTACAAGCTGTGTACTGGGAGAGTGGTGAAGCGGGATTTATCAGAAAGCTTAAAAATGTCTGCACTAATACCGTGATCACCAGCATGGCAAGGTCCTGAGTTCCATCCCAGCATGACAAGCAAACAAACAAATTTAAAACAACAGATAAAACAACTGATTATGAGGCAAAGATTCAGTTCCTAGTGCATGCACCTTAGGTTGTCATGATTGTTGTGACCTTTAAATTTGGCGAGATGACCCTTTTGTCTTTATGCAAAATCCTGCTTTCTCCCTAATACTGAGGGTGAACTATGAGGTGGGATTGATTCCCCTTTGTATGCTATGAATATATTTTATTACCACTGGTTAATAAAGAAACTGCTTTGGCCTATGGCAAGGCAGAACATATCAAGGTAGGAAATCCAAGCAGAGATACAGGATGAAAGAAGGCGGAGTCAGGCAGATGCCATGCAGTTGCTGAAGGATGACACCAGGACCTTACCGGTAAGCCACAGCTTCATGGTGATAAACAGATTAAGAGAAATGGGTTAACTTAAGATGTAAGAGCTAGCTTATGCCTGAACTATTGGCCAAACACTGTTGCAGTTAATATAGTTTTTGAGTGATCATTCCGGTCTGGGTGGCCAGGAAACAAAAGCACAGTCTCCATCTACAGAGCTAGCATCTGACAGCTGTTTAGAGAAAACCAACACATAAATCACCTGCTCTAAGAAGTGGCAAACTGGAAAATGGTTCCATTGCACACTATTGAAAACTTGCTTGGATTCTGTATGAGGCTGAGCAGGTACATGGCACATATAATTAAGAAAGAGCTTTCTATTATTAATAGTCTGAGATGCATGACTCCAATTAGGCTTGGAACAAACACACAAACCTTACCCATTATTCATAATCGCATTAGCAGTTTATTGCCATATAAGTAGTTTGTGTAAACTCCCTATGATTTGCTATGATCCCACTGGACAAATCTTATAGCTTTCCCATGGTTTCACACTTTGTCTTCCTATCATTTTCGAGTGCCCCCGTGAGCTTCTGTTACAGATTTAAAACCTCAGCACGTGAGCAGGCAGAGACGCGCTGCTGTCTTCCTGCCCTTCCTCGTCGGGTTTCTAGAGAGTTAACTAAGCTGGGATCTGTGCTGACTGACACCTGTGTCTAAGACCCAAAGGGACTTTACCACATCGAGAGAATGTGTACTGGACAGACCTTCATCGACCTCTCTAGCGTGTATCTGTATTACAGGGCTCCTCACAGACCTCCACTATGTACTGACATCCCTTGAGTCTGTATTAACTTCACCACTCTTTGGGCTTGAGGTTTTTCTAGTTGTCTTCAGTGTTCAGTGGCCCTTGTCTCTTGTGCTATATGGGAAAACGTCCATGTCTCAAGTCCTATGGACCATACTGCATAGATCTTCCTAAGACAAAAGGAGCCAAAAGTGCTTCACTTTTTTCTGTCTCTCTTTAACTCATTAACTATTTAGAAACCGAGAGTAGGAAGCCCACCTTTTACTAGAATTCTGTGAGAAATTGAGCACAAGTACTTTGGTGGTGAGTGGCGTGTATGTGAGTTTCTGCACGGGTCTGTGAGGAGGACACGGGTGTCCCACGCTTCCATTCCTCATGTCATCTCCCAGGACGCTGTCTCGCTGAGCCGGAGAGCTGAGCTGGCACCGCCAAGTCCTTCACCCTCCAGTACCTGCTCTCCCCACCTTAGCATGTTAATGCACAGTCAAATTTTCTTGTGAGTCCCGAGGACTTATACACATGTTTTCATGCACAGAAAATTTATGTATTTTAAACTTTATCAGCTAATAAACAAGATGCAGACACAGAAAAGTCACTTGCAGGGTCTATCAGCACTCCTCCATTAGGTACCAGAACATGTCTACACTTCTTATTTTTATTGTTTTAAAGCAGGCTTTCGCTGTATAACTCAGGTTGGCCTTGAATTCATGTTCCTCCTGTGTCAGCCTCTGGAGTGCTGGGATTATAGGTGCACAGCACAAATCCAGCTGTGTCTTTTTGCACATTATGAGCTAGTGTCGAAATAGCAAACACTCCTTATCAGTTTGAGGTTTTTGAAAAGGGTCCTGAATTAGTTTCTTCTCTTACTGTGATGAAATAACGGAGGAAAGTTCTCTTGTGAAGAAAATAGGTTAATTTAGCCCAAAGTTCTGGAGGTTCAAGGATACAAACATTAGCTGGGCTTTAGTAAAGGCCTCAGGAAGGAAAACACTATCATGGCAAGAGGGTACGTGGGAGGGTGAGACTACAGTAGAACCACGGTGCCCAAACCCCTCCCAAGAGTATGCCCTCCACTGACTGAAAGGGCTCCAACTCCTTTCTCGTGTGTGTGTGTGTGTGTGTGTGTGTGTGTGTGTGCACATATCACATGCCACACATGCCATAACACATGTGGAGGACATCTTTCAGGAGTTAGTTCCCTCTTCCCACTTGGGCTCTGGAGATTGAATTCAAGTTGCCAGGCAAGTGCCTTTAAATTAGCCCAGAACCTCCAATGTGGAAAGGTCCCGCCCACTAAGGACCTCACTAAGGACCAGGTATCTAATACAAGAACTTTTGGGGGAAATATTCAAATTGTATCCGAAGCAGAAAAGTTATGTTCTCTAGACATTCTTTTCTTCTTCTTCTTTTCTTTTTTTCAAGACAGACTTCCTTTTGCAACAGTCCTAGCTGTCCTGGAACTAGCTCTGTAGACCAGGCTGGCCTCGAACCCACAGAGATCTGCCTGCCTCTGCCTCCCAAGAGCTGGGATTAAAGGCGTTCGCCACCACCACCTGACCTTTCTAGATATTCTTGAGAATACTTAAGAATATATATATTGCTGGGCAGTGGTGGCACACACCTTTAATTCCAGCAGAGACAGGCAGATCTCTGTGAGTTTGAGGCCAGTCTGGTCTACAGAGAGTTTCTAGACAGCCAGGGCTGTTATGCAGAGAAACTCTGTTTCAAAAAACAAAACAAACAAAAAAGAATGCATACATACAAATGTACAACACACACATACTTACATACACAATCTTCTACTTCCTCTTGAGCTGCACTGACCTGTGCACAGGAGAATGCCAGTCTTTCTCTTTCTGGATCCTCAACCTTTGCAGCTATGACCCATTTGATGCCACCTGTAAGGTCACTGGTCATGTGTAGTATTCAGCAGAGTTCTGTCAGTGTGCACTGTCTCTGGGACATCAGTGGCCCAGGAGGTGTGGCAGAATGCTCTGTTTCCTTATGCTCAGGAGATTCCTGTACCTAAGATGCCTGTACTCTGCAGGATGTTTTTATACATACTCATAAATACATAATTTCCACAGAATGGTTCAAGTTCAAAGGCAATGGGGTTGGAATGAATTACTCCTTTATAGTTGAAGGAATCAACCACCTTTCCCCTGGACTTTATAGTTCTTGGGGTTTATGAGACAGCCAGGGAAGCACCTGCTGTGAACGTATGAGAACTTATGTTTGATCCCATCACACGTCCAAACCAGGTACAGTGACACCCATTTGTCATCCCTGTGCTGAGGAGGTGGAGACAGGAGGTCCCATGGGGCTTTCAGGCCAGTCTAGCTCCAGGTTCAGACAGGAGGACACTACCTGTACATATGCGCGCTCTCTCTCTCTCTCTCTCTCTCTCTCTCTCTCTCTCTCTCTCTCTCTCGCTTTTGGAACCTGTGGTTGTTTGAATAGCTACAGCTCCCATGGACTCGTGTGTATGAATGGACCATAAGGAGTGGCACCTACAGGAGGTGTGGTCTTGGTGGCAGAAGCGTGTCAGTGTGGGGGTGGGCTTTGAGGTCTCATATCTGCTCAGTCTGTGCCCAGTGTGGTAGACTTTACTTCCTGTTGCCTACAGATCAAGATGTGGAACTCTCAGCTCCTTCTTCAGCACCACGTCTGCCTCCATGTCACACCATGATGATAAAGAACTAAACCTCTGAAACTGTAAAATGTTTTCTTTATAAGAGTTGCCATGGTCACAGTGTCTCTTCACAGCAATAGAGCACTGACTAAGCCAGAACCCTTGGAAAAAAAGAGGAGACCCCATCTCGGCTATGCTAGGCTTTTCTTTTGGGCCACCAACCAGCTCCCAAATCACGACGTGGAGACTTTTCATTAGTTTTGAGTGCTCGACCTAGCTTAGGCATGTTTCTGGCTAGCTGTTTTAGTTTTAATTTAAATCAACCTGCTTCTTTTTCATCTAGCTTTGCCTCAGGGCTTCTGACCTTTTCTTTCCCTACTTGTGTGTCTGACTGGCTGGAGGCTGCCTGGCTTCCTGCCCCAGGGCATGTCTACACTGTCTCTCCTCTTTCTCCTCCTCCTCCTTCTTCTGTTTGTTTGTTTTTCAAGACAGGATTTCTCTGTGGCTTTGGAGCCTGTCCTGGAACTTGCTCTGTAGACCAGGCTGGCCTTGAACTCACAGAGATCCACCTGTCTCTGCCTTCTGAGTACTGGGATTAAAGGCGTGCGCCACCACCAACTGGCCTCTTTTCTCTTTTTGAACCTAGATATATTCTCTTCTTTATTCTCTCTGCCTGTGAGCCCTGCCTATCCTTTCTCCTGCCTAGCTATTGGCCATTCAGCTCTTTATTAGACCAATCAGGTGCCTTAGTCAGGCAGGGTGAAACAGATGCAACACATCTTTACATAATTAAATTTACATCCTTACATCATTACATAAATGCAGCATAAAACAAAATAACACACCTAGACACAGTTAAAGTAATATTCCACAGAATAAACAAACGTAATACTTCTTTGCCCAGTTAAAATAATATTCCACAACACTCAGCTTCAGAAATTACCATTTCCTTTCCGTCTGTTTGAGCGGAGCTGGCCTAACTGGCCTGATTGCTGCAATGGTGCAGAAGTGACATTCTGGACTTAGAAGTCTAGATCAGGACACAGTTTGCAGCTTCCACCAAATTTATGAGACACTTGTTCCTGGAGCCCCATCTATTGCCTCCCTAACACCAGCAACGCTGCCATGCTCTACAGAAGCTGAAGATAGCCATGCAGCTGTGTGTGGAGAGGGGGATGGGTATCTGAGAAGGCTCAGGTGTCATGGTCAAAGTAGTGGGATCATTTCATAATGGATTTTATCCTTCCCTAACTTCTGACTCATAGATATATAAGCAAAATAAAAAAATTGTTTTAAGATAATACATCTTGGGTTTATTAGTCAATAGATAAATAAGATACAGTCCCCTTTGCTGTTGAGATCTCATTCCTGTTTCTTGGGATCAAGACAAATTCATCAGAAATGCTACTTCACTCTTAGTCCTCACTGGCGGTAGAGGTGCATTTGCTCTTCTTGCCCCCACTAAGGGGCTCCTCTGCCGTCATGTAAAGCAGCAGGCACAAAGAGACGAAATGCAAGTTTAGCTACCCAATTCCATAATTTCACACTTCTGAACTCAACTCAGCTGAAGAAGATTCTAGCAGTAACAGTGATAAGGAGAAGCTTCCGCCCAGTGAAACATTCCATATAAACAACTTTGTTCAGTGAATACGTACCATATTGAATTTAAGTGTCTGTGTGTACACATGCTAGACGGGAAGCAAATATGTTCAGTTGTGTAGAGGCCAGAGGTCACTCTGATGGCTTCCTAAATTGCTGTCAACCTTATTTTTTGGAGTGTCTCTCACTGAATCTGGAGCTTACCAATTTCCCTAGCTTGGCTGGTCAGCAAGTCCCTAGGATGCACCTGTTTCTGCCTCCTCAGTGTTGAAATTACAGGCCTGTGCTTGATCTGGCTTCTGTTTGAGTGCTGGGGATCTAACTCAGGCCATCATGGATATGTAGCAAGCATTTACTGACTAAGTCACCTCTCCAAATTTTACTGAAGTGATTTTAGAGAATATTCAATGTATTAATAAACATTCCAATCTTTAGGAAATACGAAAGCTAGGCAATGTATTCTAGGTCTGTGGAGGGCACAGTTTTTCAGTGCCCGAGGCTGCTAGAGTACATTTGGTGCCAAGAGTTTCTTGGTGACAACCGTTTTTGGCCTCCAGTTCATGGTACTTTATTTAACCGGAGTTCCTCCTCTGGAAGAGACCAGGAGAGGACGTGCTGGGTTTGTCCCACTGTGACAATCACCTGGGAGAGCCCGCCTAAGATGAGACTAATTTAGGCTCACAGGTCAGAGCCTTCAGATCAGGATCAGTTGGGGTCATTACTCGGGGTGCACAGAAGCACAATGTCGTGGTGGCCACCTGGTGGTGAGGACAGAGGGAAGGGCCGAGGGTCCCAATGTTCCTACCAAACTCATGTCTGCAAGGTCCCACTTTTAATAGCTTCAAAAACTCCCAGCAGCACTAGCAACCAAGCTTTTAATGGGTCTTTAGAGGACTTTAAAACCCAAATAAGGGAATTCGATCACAGGGAAGAAAAGCCGTTTGGGATGCGCTGGGATGTGTCTGAGGTGGAGGCCTGGAAAGTCTGCACACAAATCGTGAAGTGATTTTTGAGGTAAAGCAGTTTAAGAGAAGCTCACAGTCTCTTCTTACGTGGCCACACCCTCACACTCAGTTGGAAAGGGATGGTTCCTTTCCACACTGGACACTCCTGCTGCTCTCTCTGTGTGCAGAGGGTATTTTGCAACGTGCCTTTTACCAGCAGTTGCCCAGCACAAGAAAGTCTGAGATCCATCAACAAAACCAAGAAGCTGCAGTCTTCTTGGCACCCTTGGTTCTCAGCACCTGCCCCCCTGGATGCTTAAGACACTGCACTCCGCTGCTCCCGGGGCAAAGTCCAAATCAAGAAGAGATTAGAAAAACTTTACTGGGAACACAGTGTGCTTGGAGTGACAATGACAGCCATCCACCAATGGGCTTTGAGAAATGAAGACTGAGAGCCACTGGCTTGCCCACGAGTGCTCTTCTTGAGGCATGATCTCATTTATCCTGGACTGGCCTCTAATTCACATGCAGCAGAACTCCTGATCTTCCCGCCTCCATCTCTCCAGTGCTGGGATTATGGGTGTGCAGCACCTTCCGGGTTACTTTTATTTTTGGTTAACATTTCATTTTCATATCATGATCCCCCACCTGACATCCTGAAATACATACTGTGAGTCATGTATGATTTCAGAGGTTTTTGGAATATAATCCTTCACTTAATATCAACACTGCTGCATTCAGTGCTCCAATCAATCCAGTCTGGCAGGCACTGTATTTCAAAACTATCACACAAAGACATTTCCCTTTCAAGACATTTCACTCTATTGCTGTCAAAGAGAAACCCATTTAGAGCAAAATCAAAATCAAGGGAGCAGAAATAACTCCATTGGGAGGCAAATGACTGTGTTTGTAGCGAGAATGAGAAGACAATGGAAGCACCCATTCGGAGTCAAGCAGAGACCAGAACCCTGGGTAACACAGAGCCAAATCCACTCTTACCTATTAAGGCTTCCTGCAGACTACTGACAACATGGGTAAGTTAAAGGATTCTTGTCTTGGCAATGTTCTCAGTAACAGAACAGTCAACTAAAGATTCACAAAATCCCGTAAGATTTTGAGAAATGGGTTAATGCCTAAAGCAAGGAGAGGAGACTTGGGAGCTGCCCTGGCTGCCTGCTGAGGGACTGCATATAGCAGAAGAGAAGGGATACCTGCCTGTGTGCTAAAAACATGCCCATGAACTGTTCTTGTGGCTTTTCCTTGCAAGTTGGGCACTCATGTGATTGCTTCCTTCCTTCTGCCATGAGGGGAGGAAGGACAGGAATTCCTGGTCATAGCCCTGGGCCCATCTGGAAGCAGCCATTCTAGGAGTATTTCTTTGCCATGCAAGCATGTGAAATTTTTTTTGAGTCTGTTTTAGAGTCAAGCCCATGACTGTGGCTGCAATTCACCCACACAGTGAGTGCGCGAGGAGGAAAACTATAGCAAAGCATGGCGACTTTCGGTAACAGGTCGGTAAGCGATTATGGAGCAGCTTTGTTTTCACTTGTTCTTCTGGAGTGAGCACAATGCCGGGGTCTGAAGCTGCCTGACCACTTACCTCCTGGTGCTCACTCTCTTAGCAAATGGGACTGCTCTTCTGTGTGCTCCCAACCAGAATCAAGTCTGTACTTGAAGGTGGGCATAGTGGTACACACCTGGGATTCCAGTTTCTAGAGGCCGATACTGAAGGATTGTAAGTGCTAAGCCAATCTGGGCTACACTGAGAGACGCTGTTAAAAAAAAAATCAAGAGACTGGAGAGATGACTCAAGTGGTTGAGAGCACTGCTCCTCTTGCAGGAGAGCTGGGGTCAGTTCCTGGCACACATGTTGGGTAGCTCACACCTGCGTGTAGCTCAAGCCCCAGAGGATCTGGCTTCCTCTGCTGGCCTCTGTGGGCACCTGCACACACATGCTTCATATACACAAACACACACTCTCATACATATGAATACAATTAAGTAAAATTAGAAAGACAGTCTTTAAAAGCATCAAGTCAGTACCTTTTGGATACAGAGTTTGGCAAAAGAGATCCTTACTAGAGTAGTTCTTATAAGAATTATGCATATAATTAATGTCACACTCTGGTTAATTCATGAGAAGTGTATGAGTTGATTTTTCTTCACAGTGATGTTCAATCAAGCATGCTAGCATTAATAATTAACAGCACCAAGGTCTCATAAGATTGCTGGCAGGTGCTAGGGTGCTGGAAAAACACTAATTTCTACCTCTTGCCAGCAAATTTTAATTTTCTTCTTGATTGTGGTAATCTAAGCATTGTAACTGATAGTTAAAGTAGACAATGCATTCAATTACATATATAATAATGTTTAAGGGGCTGATGACTAGAACTACATACAGATTCAAACAATATTTCAAGAGATGATTTGTTCAAAATATTGTTAAAGAACTCTTTAGGGGGGCTGGAGAGAAGGCTCAGCAGTTAAGAGTACTTGCTGCTCTTGCAGATGACCTGGGTGCGGTTCCCAGCACCCACACTGAGTGACTTATAACTGCTTGTAGCTCCAGTTCCCCTAGGGAACCACTGCCTTCTTATAGCCACTATGGGCACAAGCATGTATACTTAGAATAATAACATTTAAGAACTCTTTAGCTGGGTGGTGGTGGCACACGCCTTTAATCCCAGCATTTGGGAGACAGAGACAGGTGGATCTCTGTGAGATCAGGGCCTGGTCTACAGAGCGAGTTCCAGGATAGCCAGGACTGTTACACAGAGAAACCCTTCTCAAAAACCAAAACCAAAACTATAGTTTAAAACTAAATAACAACCCTCAACAGCAATGTGTGACTTCACTCCCCCATAACAGCGCCATTTTGAGACCTACAGTCCCTCAACTTGTACTTGGGGAGAACACTGGGACTATGTCAATGTGTAGTGAACAGAACAGACACTCAGACTTACAACTCTGGGCTGCAGAACGTCCCACACTTCTGTGCTTCTTCTGAGAACTTCTCTTGGAAATTCAGGCACAAAGATTTGACATGCAGGAGTACTACTGTTGCCTGCCTGCAGAATGAGAAACTGCTGGACTTCCAAGCCTCTGTGCTGGAGTATGGACTTGCAGTATGGAGCTGGAGCAGTCTGGCATATGGAGATAGGGTGCTGTTGAAGCAAACCCTAAACCCCACAGCTCTGGGTTGGGAATGGCCATGGGAGAAGCTGGAAGGGCCCTGACCAGGCGATGCCTTAGTGGGACCCTAGGGACCTTTTAGAGTCCAGGAGCGAGAACTGGAAAGAAATGAGGAACGTGTTACTGGAGACTGGGGGCGACAGCAAATCTTCGTCATGTAGTGGGGCTGATTGGTCTGTAAAGTCGACGGACATCACGCCAAGCAGTCAGCCACCTGGGCCAGTAGATCCGCAGGCAGAATGCTGACTGGTTATGCACAAGAAGAGGAGTGAGGGAAAATGGTCAGACATGAGGGTCAGGACTCGCTGGACACAAACATCACACTTCACTTCATCCATAAGCTCTCCAGATGGTCAGTTAAGTTGAAACGGAGCTACAAGGTTGCCACAGCCACACTGGAAGCCAAGGGTGTGACTGCAGATCTGGTAAGACCTCCCACGGTCTAAACCTTTTCAGACATAACAAATCAAAGGAAGAGCCTTTCTATTAAACAGCAGGGCGCCTGGACCTTTGGGTGGCCACATCTCACAGGTATCCTGAAAGTGCCAGGCAGAAGACTCAGAGTGACAGGTGAATGTGGCTTTTTCCTGGTAAAGTAGGGTGGAATTGAACACATAAAATTCCCTATGGTTTTAAAGAGTTTGTAGCCTGGATCAAGAGGAACATAGAGTAACACAGAAAGGGGCCACTGTCTCTCTCCACCCTTGGATTTGGAAATCAGGAAGTTGTCTTGATGTTACTGCGCCCCTGCAAAGGTGGACGGCCGTAATGGGAGCAGACTGGCGGGGAGGCAGCCTTCCTCAGCAGGGCTCACCAGGATCACCCTCTACTGCCCCACTCCTGCATACCAGACCTACAGCCACAAACACGTAATCTGTCTCTCCAGGCTGCAGCTCCTCAGAACACCTCACATGGACCCTCATGCATACTTGGCTCTGACAAGAAGGTGCCACTGTGGAAGAGACCAGCAGTCCTGAAAAAGGGCTTAGGTGAACTTTGTGAGGATATGAACTGTTGTGGCCACAGGAGAGGCGGTGATTTGACTCTCCTCTTAGGGGACATGTGCAGTCTGCTCTGCTCCTCTGGTCCAGGCCAGGACTCTAGTGGCTGAGAACGCTGTGCTGAGATGGGGTGCAGGATTGCCGCACACTCTGCTTTGCTCCCTCGGACGCTTATGCCCGGAGCTCCACTTCCAGATGTAAGCAGAGCAAGCAGCCATATGCTCAGCTATAGCCAGCACCAACCGCTGGACATAGGGGATTCTCTTAAGAGGAATCCAGTCTGGCCATCAAGGTACCTCTAGCTTTTGAGGAGCCCAGGCAATGCCGTGTAAACTGAGAAATTGTTCCTGTTGTAAGATGCATAAAATGGAAGACTAGTCAGTCTCCTAGGGTCACTTAGCTCCAGGCAGCTAGATATGCAGCAACAGAAAACCAGAGAAGGGAGTGGAAAAGAAATCACAGTATGATATCCATAAGGGAATACTGCTTAACCACAGAAATGAATGATCTTCAAGGCCTTTGCTTAGTGGAAGTAGCTGAAGACAGCAGACTGCATGTTTCTGCTAGAGCAACTGCGAACAGTCCAAGGTGAGGAAGAGACACAGGACATGTCTTGTAGGTGTGATTATGCATTACCAAAGGGGCTTATTTGTCAAAGGAACACAGGTAACACTGGTACCTGCCAAGGCATGTGACCGTTAATTACTGTTCAGTCACTCAACACCAGAGAAACAGCAGACAGCATAACTTAAAGACGCAGGACTAGAGTGAGCACAGCTGAGAACAAGCGGTGGCTCACGGTCCTGGTGGAGGAGAGGGACCACCTGCGTGAGCAGTGTTCATCACGGAAGCCCTTCACACCCTACAGAGACTTTCTGGGGTGCAGTCTGGCTGCCTCTTTCATCAGTATTGCAGTTTAAACTCAGGGGCTCCCGTAGTCCTGGCAAATTCTCTACAATGAGGAACACCCTTGGTGTCTTCAATTATTTTACAGTTCTAGTAACAGAGAGTTGGACATATACTATGACATTTTCCGACTGAGCTTCATCCCAAAACATGTTTTTAATGCTGTCTTTGTAACAGGTATCAGTTAAGCTATATGCTTCAGGTATGTAACACTCTGGCAAATGTGAAATTTGGTTAGAACCAAAAGATTTAAACCAGTCAGTCAAAAACCAAAAGGATAGACATTCATAATGAGGGACAGCAAAGATGTTGACATCACAGACTGAGACAGGAGACGTCTCAGCAGGGGACCTGGAAGGCAGGACACACGGGCAGCAGGCTTGTCAGAAGGCCCCAGTGCAGCACAGTCCGGCTGTGTGAAGAGGATGCATGGGAAATGAGCATCTCTCCACCACGCAGGAAGAGGCGGAATGAGAACTTCACAGAATGTATCAGGGAGTGCCAGGGGATGAGCCCAGCCACCCACCCAGTGTCACAGTTCCACGCTTCGTCAGCCACATTTTCAGGTCTGAAAGCTTGAAACCTCCCTGAGTTCCCTGGCTTCTGTTCAACATGGCCAGAGCGTGGATATCCTTACTCATGCTTAAAAAGGAAGAGCAAGCGAGGTCTGGAGGCTTAGGTAGAGACAGGCAGATTCTTGTGCCTGCTGGCCAGCCACCTTACCTGTGAGATCTGCTCCTCAACTTGCAGGGTGCTCAGCTACAGACACTAGGACTTTGCAGATTTCTCCAGACAATGACAGAATCACTCAACAGCACCTTTCTCAGACACACAACATGTTAAGTCAATTCATGACTGCTATTTATCCCCTTTTGTGTGGCATTTAATTACTTCACATTTAGTAATTTATACTTTTATAATTCATTCTCATGCACCAGCCAAACAAATATTCCATATTTTTACTAAGGTCTCATAATTTTAAGTTGGCAATGACTTTATTTTCAAATAAGAAACATTAAGGAATATTTGGATAGTCTTGCGAATGAAGAATTGACTTAAATATTGTTTGGCATGCTGGAGATTAAAGGAGTTACAAGCAACTTGCAATTAAGATGTAACTTTCCGAGTAACATGCTGTGGTGATAAATGTATCTTTTAATAGTAGAAAATGATAACTTACCACCTTTCTAGTGAGACCGCAGAAGGGCCAACTCTCTGCTGGATTTTCACCTTTTCTCTATTGTAATTCTCTGGAAAGAGGAAGTCATGACTCATATGCATAGTTTCTAAGTACCAAATAACTAACAAATCAACCCCAATTGAGGCATTGTTTAGAATTTAGAAACTTTGAGAACACTGATAAGCAAATCTTTGGGGTGGGAGAATTAACCAGTGGATACTAGGAAAAGATACAAAGCACTTTGCTGTCACTGAGGAGCATGTTATGAATATATTTATTTTGAGAAGAAATGCATTTCCACTGTGTAGAATAAATTACTCCTTACAACAAGAAAAGAGAAAAAAGAAAGAAAGGAAGGAAGGAAGGAAAGAAAGAAAAAAGAAAGAAAGAAAGAAAGAAAGAAAGAAAGAAAGAAAGAAAGAAAAAAAAAGGAAACCAGACCAAGTAGGTACTGGTTGGTGCTCCACTACCTCAAAAAGCCAAAGAAAAAGAAAAGGCTGGTCAGCTGATGGAACTCAGGATTCAGAGACAACCAATCAGAAATAAGGTGATGTAGCAACCTCAGTAACCTCAGTTGCTGTCAGACTAAAGCACCAAATACTTAAGTATTTGTTAAACTGGTTGTTATCCTGGAAACAAAAAAGACACGGTAAAGTAATATGAAAAGAACCTGAACTCGGGGGCTTTGGCAGACAGTATACTGTATACTGCTGCCTTTAGAAAGGGCTTGTTCACAGGAATCCACGGGAGTGAGGACAGCCGCGGCCAAGGGAAGACAAAGCTGGGTGATGGGATCCATGCCACATTCCAGCTAAGGGGCTCAGCTTGTCCAAACAACTTACTCCTTTCTTGATTTATATGAACTTTCAAGGAATCATTTTAAAATGTTTGCCTGGAGTCTTCTTCAGTGGTCATATTTGACTCCCAGTGAAAAAAATATGATCCAAATATTTTGACAAAAGTATTTCATAGCCTATATGATTCTTTTCAAACCCAATCTTGGGGACATCCAGACCTACTTGATATTTGTATAGGGAAATGACATTAGCTCATTCTGCGTAACAGCCATGTTGACACTTCGTTGCCAGCGAGAATTAGGGATGAATTTTATGTATTATCATCAAAGAAGATGGATGTTTTTCCATTCCACGTGAGTGCTAAAATTGGAACACTTTTTTTTTTTTACAAAAACGTGAAGAAAAATAACATTTAATGCACACAAAAATTTATTCTCTGGAAAATTGAACTGCCATTAAAATATCCGTGGACTGGTGTAGTTTTAACATTTTTACACACAGATCAGCAATTTCTTTATGTAATACAATTATACAAAAGGGAGAAGGCACCGTGAGAGTCGGTGTAGAGAGCACAAAGGAAGGTATGAGAGTTAAAGGCAACGACGCACAGCGCCACTCCAGCAACACGAAGGCGGTTCGGTCGTCCACGCTACAGAAGGATGGCTCACACACTTGTCAGCGTCTAGTTTTGATCAAGTGCATATAAACACGTGACAACAGCACAACACTGCTGATGACCACATGGACATACTATGTACACGAGAAGGTCCACGCACGGGTGAGAGTCGCTAGCAAACAGGTTAGAGAGTTGAGACACAGGAATCACCAATAGGCAGCACATTTCTTCGGGTTGGTTGAGACAACTCTGCTCACAGAGCAGTTAAATGTTACCATTCGGTTACACTTATTATTAGAAAAATAAGTAAGAAAGCTCCGTAGAAACTAGACTATAAGGAAGCTTCTTGCCTCAAAAACTGAAAGAAAGGAAGAGAGGATGGGGAAGAGAGTAAGGAAAGGGGATACTGAATAAAAAGACCCACTGATTCTGAGTTTTTCTGTAAAAATTGCATTAGTTTGAGAAGCAAAGTCCCAGTGCAGAGGTACCAAGCAGTGATGAACCTCTTAAGTTTTAGAAAAAGACTAGGTCCAACACTTAACAGATTCTTAAAATTCATAGCTCAAGCACTGAGAGACAGTTCTGATACACCACTGTACGTCGGAAGTCAGGATCAAGTCCAGCCAAGTTGCTGGGACGTGGCAGTCGCTGCCAGCTGAGGCCAAGGCTGTCCCTTCTCTGTCAGCTTGAAGGTGCCTCGGGATTGCGGTTTTGTTTCATCAGAAAGTTATTGAAACAAAACTATATAGACGGATAATAAGTGAATTTTTAAAATATGTTATTTCCATACCTTTTCTCATGGTAAACTCAAATTACTTGTGAGTCCTGCCACACATTTCCAGCTGTGCTTGAAATAATCCCAACACTTGAGGACAGTGTCAGTACACTTGTCAAAGCTGTCCTGGTTTCCTCTCAGCCAGGAAATGACAGTGCATCACAGGACATAGTAATATCCCCAGTTATTTATCCTACAAAACTGCCAGAAAGACATCATCACCTCTAAAAAGGCCTTTCTTTAACTTTATGGTATTAGCTTTAGTTTTGCATTTTTGGAAATCATTTTCTTAAAGCCACATGAGAGAGATTAGGAGGACAAAGTGAGACACAATGGCCTCAGATTTTTCATTCCCGAGAAGCTGCCCTCCTCACAATGACTCAGAAACTACAGACCTTACCACTGCTGCACTAAGACTTTATCTATGGGTACGAAACTGCTGCCAACAACTGCAGATAAGAAACAAAGTGTTATGTCCCAGACTGCTCGGGTAGAACTTCCTGGGGAGCTCATTCAGACCTAGACTCTCAGGCTTTTCCTTTACACCCCTGAACAGAATCTTTGGACAGAACCTAGAGAGAATTCTTAGGTACATTACAAACTGGGGGTCACTTCTGTGCTTTCTGGGGTTCTTGGTGGGAGTCCACCTCCTATGTTTTCTCATTGTCTAGTACTAGTGTCAAACTTGGGGTTCACTTTCCTACTCAATGCCAGCCCCTGCACAGGTCTTTCTCTAACCTCGTATCTTATGGGAAGACATCATTCAATGCCAGTCTCAATACCTTAGCACACAGGATCGTGAGGGAGGACTGTCCATCCAACTTGTAGCCCCAGCGGGGATGCTCATACATATACATTAAAGGGAGAAAGAGAACTCAGTCAGTGAACAGTATTCATGAACGGTAGTGCCGACTCTACCAAAGAGATTTCATTCATCAGTACTTGCTGTGTGCAATTACTAACAATGGAGGGAAGGAAGCTAGGTGTGTGTTCTGTGTAATATCAACAAAACACAAACGTGTGCAGAAAGGCAGCAATCTCTCCTCTGACTCCAACATGAGTGTGGGTTAGCAGATAGCCTGCCATTTCACAGGGTAGGAAAGTGTATACAGATAATGAAAATAACTTGGTCAAGAAGAACAACAGAATTAATATATTGTCAGAATACAAGTACAGTGTAGACACAGCAAACAAATCTCAAGTCCTTAAAAATAAAAATCACCCCCAAATTATGATACCTAAATACCATTTGTCCTGAGAAGGCAAGCCCCTCAGCTGTCCCGTGAAGGCAAGTCCCTCGGCTGTCCCGTGAAGGCAAGTCCCTCGGCTGTCCCGAGAAGGCAAGCCCTCGGCTGTCCTGAGAAGGCAAGTCCCTCGGCTGTCCCGAGAAGGCAAGTCCCTCAAGCCCCTCAAGCCCCTGATGCCCCTGAAGCCCCTCAAGCCCCTCAGCTGTCTTTTCGCTCTCTACTCTCTCAGGCCTATCTCTGCCGTTCAGATAAGCTGGACAGAAATTGCCCCAGCACAATGCTGCTTTTTTTCGCCCATAATAAAGAGGGTGAAGATACAATGTGCATAAGTGGGCTTGGAGTGACCCCAGTTCTACTGTGGTTCACTTAAAAGAGAGGCAACCTTAGGGGGTTCAGCTCAGGTCCCCCAGCAGCAGCTTCTTCAGAGAAAACACTAGTGATGCTATTTGCCTCTTAATATGTTGTGAGAATCAAATAAACAACCAATTATTGTCTCAGTTCTTGACTGTTATAGCTGTAAGATTGTCAGCGCTGTAGCGTGTTTGAAGGGCTTCACTACATGCCCCACCTTGTCTCAGCCTCAGACTGTCGGTGACAATGACAGGGATGGTCACTGTCCAGTGGCAGATGAGGAGGAAGAAATGGATTATAAAGAGAGTAAGAGAAAGAAACTTAGGAATAACAACCAGGAATGTAAATTTTTCTATGAATTCTCCAGTCTATGGACATAAATATTTCTGCTAATGAACTTTGTGTCTTTTCTATTGATAGCTGAACAAGGATTTTGAAAAAACTGGTTGGTGACCACTGGTCTTCTACCAAAGTATACTTTAAACAACTCTCCTGTTTCTTAACACCCTAGAAAGCTATGATAACATTTGTATTCCTCATTGTCAAGGACAGCCTAGACTGTTTTTGCTTGTTTAGTGATGTGGTCAGACTCCTAGGCACTGATCACTCTCCTAGCCCAGGAGGAAGCGGTGATGTAACACAGAGAGCTGTGTTTTGCACAGATCAGATCTGACCCCAGCCAACACTCAACTTCACAGTAGCACAGTCATCCAGGCAGTTTAAGTATTTTTTCTTTTTCTTAAAACATGGTCTAAGAAATAACTTTTGTTAGTCAACACAGTACTGAGAACTCATCAACATGCAGTGAGATAATATGCAGCTGTAATTTCAATACAAGGTGGTTGGTACTCGGGCTCCACAATTACAGAAGCTTGCTTCTGAGGTCAGACAATACTGCGCTCCTGGACAGCAGCCCACAGCCACACTGAGGAAGCTGAGACTACCCCATATTCCAGTCAGCTGTGGAGTCTGGATATTTCATTTGCTTTTAGCAAGACAGTAAGAGTGTAGACTGTCATTTTCAAGATTCTGAGTCAACATCTGTGACTCAGATAATTTGGGAAAGTATTTACGTTAAATCACAGAAGAGAAAAAGATGCATATTTGTGTATCTGTGGCAGAATGGCAGCATTTGGCTCTAAACCTAATATCACATTTAGAAATTTTACAGAGGAGAAACAGCAGCCCATGGCCTGCAGAGAAACGCCTTGCTGTCGGGTTATGTGGAAAGGCGGTACCTTTGCCTTTGCATGTGCGCAGCACACTGTGTTGTGTGTGCAGTTACAGGCACACCCAATTTATAATCATTGAGGACTTGGAAAATGGACAGAGGGTGGGAGGTCTGTTCCTGAAGTTAGAGAAGACTGAAATCACTTTCCAGGTCGTACATGAAGGGACACCTACACCAGACACCCCTGAGGATCTTTGGGAGTACATACAGTTCTGGGCAGTCTCCAGAAAGGAGGTTGGACAAGTAACAGGTTTTCCTCTCCACACAGTGAAAGCACAGAGCTGGTCTTATAATGTCCAACTGAACTTTGTCACAAACAAGACCAGTGACTTTGTTAGGAAGACAGCAGTTGTTAGTCACGCGGGTGACTGTTTCAAAGCAGGTAAAAGCTCACTTAGCATCAAATGCCTGCACCCAATTTTCAGAGTAACCTATAGCCTTCTTCACATTTTGCCTTACTATGTTCTTCAATAACACTTAAAAAAATAACAAAAGAAAGAAAGAAAGAACACTCCCTCTCCCCAAAGCAGTCTTGGAATGCTCACTAGTCGAGTGGTAGAAGGGCCTTTTCTTTTTATTTTGGTGGTGAACCTGGCCTTCAGTGGCTGAGCCATATCCCCAGCCCTAACGCTGTCTTTTTAATGCTACTTTTTTTTAAACATACCTTTTTTGTTTTTGAAAGTTCTCACTCTGTAGTCCAGGATGGTTTGGCTAGTGTCAAACTCACAGCAATCCTCCTGTCTCAGCCTCCCAAGTACTAGCATTACAGGGATAAGCCACTATGCTGGGCTCTGAAATTTCTGCCTTTTAACTAACTTCATGCTTCCTGTCTGTATGTTTTCCTCTTAAGATGCTGTGTCTGAAAGCACAGAGATGCCTTCTTTTAAGCTAAAATGTAGGTGCTCAAAGCCTTCCGGGTGTGTTTAAGGCCTTTCAGTACTACTACATTCTTACCAGCCAGTGTGCAGCTCTGCTAGTCTGGGTTGGTGAATTCTAGCTCACAGTAACAGTAGAGTGCTCAGCTGGGATCGGAACCGCGACACAACTTTTCATCAGTTGGTAAATAACACATTTTTGTCAGGTTGAACGAGGAATGTGAAAGAGCAGAAGGAAAACCATTTCACGGATACAACATGCTCTAGTAAAGCATAAACATACCATTTCTGTCAGGTAAGAAGGAAAACTAAAGGAAAATAGCTTCTGTTATATCCAATTGGCCTATGATTTCTAAATATGAAGACAAGACCAGAAAGTGCTCAACCATGAGGAGGCCAGCAAGCTCGCTGCCTCCCACGCTGCAGAGTGCGGCATTGGCATGGCAGTCGAGGGCTTCACTCCTGTGAGTGCTGAAGGCCAAGTTTGCAAATACGGCTTCCCAGCTGTGTAAGCAAGGTCAACTTGCATGAAAGGCACAGGGTGACATCACACTGAAGACGTCACAAAATACAGCACAAGTCACTAGAACACAGAGATCTCAGAATGCTCCTAACTGTATTAAAGCTGAGAACCACAAAGAAATCGGAGTGAATAAGGACCCCAGGAGCCTGTTCCGATGCTGCCTGCAGGGTCAACACTAGGAACAGATAGTCAAAACTCCTTTAACTAGAATGCCTTCCATTTGCAACAATTACCCACCATGCCTGCCATATCACACAGCTGCGAAAACTGATCATAAAAGCGATTCCAAATGAGAGTTTGCTCTACCATATTCAACATTGGGACACAGAGTACACAAAGGACTCGACCATAAAGTTATGAAGTTTCTGCAGTACAGTCAGAAAAGTTTGCAAGGGACCAATGGGGCATAGTCTCTTTGGAATAAATAAATAAATAAATAAATAAATAAATAAATAAATAAATAAATAAATAAATAAAAGCAAAGGCAAACTTCAAAGAAACCAAGCTTAAACTTTGCTTCGGGGAATTTTGCACTTGGGTTTAGTACTATAAGAAAGACTGAGGCACAGAGAGAACACATCTGAGATGAAACTATCATCAGCGTGAACGAGCCTGGAGATGTGACCGTGATCACTGAGCTTCATCCAAGGACTGGCCGACATAACACTTTATGGGTAGTATGTGGACGATGATATGCAGTGCTACAATGGAAATTTTGGTTTAAAAACCACAATCACCACAAAATTCCTAGCTTTTTCACTAAATAAAATAAAATTCAAATCAAAAGCATGTACTTCAATTTCTGGAGGACTGCTGGATACTGACAAGTTTCTTGGTTTCTCACAGAGCTCTACCAGAGACAAAGCCCCGTTCCCTCAGCTCAGCACTGATGGTCCTTCCCGAAGAGTGGAGCATTGTGGCAGGGTGTTGACGAGGACTCTTGAGAGAGCAGCTCCTTGCTCAGGACTCCAGCAGGGCATGCCACCTGCATACTTGCTGTCCCTTGGACTCCTTCATCGCAGTCCAGTGTCTGAGCTCCTCCTCCCCAGAGCTGTTGAGACCTAAGGAAATCCAGCCTATCATCTCCTTTCTTTTCATGCTGCGCTTGTTATACACAGACAGTATCAGAGTCACATCAGAAAGTTGAAACAAGGCCACTTGAAAAACAAAAGTTTCCTTGTACACCGGGTTTGGCTGCCCTCTGCGGGTGGATGTCTTGCACTTGGACATCTCTTGGCCCATGGAATTCAGCAGTGTTAATTTAACATATGTATCTGAAGGAAGAAAACCAACACACCACAAATATCATTTGAGACAAACTGACAGTTTTCTAATGATAAAAGCCAAGATGAGGTAGTCAGGCTTTATAAGGATATGGTGTATACCATGTTGGATGGAAACTGAACTAACTCAGCTTTGATGCAGATGCTTATTAAATATGGGACAAGTATAGAGAATGCTAAGTTGGCTGAAATATAGCCTCACTGTTTCTAGGAATGGAATTTAAAGGTATACCTCATAATCCTTCCTTCCCCCTCCCACCCCTCATCAGCCTCCCCAGCCTCCCCTGGCCATCACCACCCTATTTCACTCCACTAAGCGGAACATCATAGCATCAATAGACACTTAGCAAGCTCAGTTAGCCACGACACTACAGCATTCCACTGTTCTCAGAGAAGAGAGTCAACAAACAAATAGAGATGGAGGCAGATGGAGAGGAGGAGGAGGGAGACAAGAACGCAAAGGTGACACTGAAACAGCTTAAGATGAAATGTCAAAAGAATCTCTGCATGGATGTGGTTTTAAAATACACATTGAAAATATTCAAGGGTCCAAATGAAGCCAAATGTCTTAAAGGGAATCAATGTTTAGCAAACCAAGTACAACTTTCTTTCAGTTTCATGCAAGAGTACATTTAATGTGCTTTTTGGGGGGTTGGATATGGACAGTTAAATACTATTGGGTTTCTTTCAGGCATAATTTAATGTAAAATTTTAAGAATGATATTTTAATTATTTTCATCAATTGCAAAGACACTGGCATGACGTTTAGTGTACAGAGTGAAATGTAACACTTAAAGGCCTTTTTACATGGGAGATATATTCTCTTTAAAGACTTTCCAAGTCTGTTAGACTCATGCAAATGGTCTCAGCATGTTGATCCATCATGTGTACTTTATATCACAATTAAAGATAATTGCAATGGTTTCATGAGATATCTGTTTCTATCATAAATCAAACTACAAAGAAATAAAAAATAACTTATCTTAAAAGTTTTGCTCATTTGTTGATATTCTGAATACCATCATCCATAATCAGAGATAAAGTCTAAGTTAGTTTTATTTAAAATACCACAGATAAAAATGTGCATTGTTTTGGAAACCAACATGGTGGACAGTCTCACTGCTGGCAAGTTTTAGGGCATTTTGTTTTGCATGAAAAGACAACATCCAATTAGCCTCTACAGGAACTCACCTCGGATTATATAAACCTGTCCACCTATCAAGTGTTTTAGACAACAGAACAGTCCATCTGACAACAGGGGGTGGAAAGCAGTAAAAGAAATAATGACCAGATGTCAATCGTTGGGTGAAAGAGGGTCAAAGTTCAGAATTAAAGAGGAAACACTGTGCACTTGAGTGGAAAACACAAAACTTTAGCATTTTAATTCAAGTAGAGGGTTGAACAAAGGGCTGTTTCAAGGAATGAAAAAAATTTAACATCATTGTGTAATCCTAAACAAAAATTACACTGTTTTAAGAGGGGGACATATTTATAATGGTATCTTCTTGGTCTAAAGCACATTGAACATATAGAATCATGCAAACTATCAGGCTATAAAAGATTGGATACAATCATTATAGATCACTACTATTGTGCTACATTTTAATTTTACCCATGCAACATTTAGTATTTCAAATAGTCTGATTACTCCCAATATAATCAAGAACTCAGTTATGCAAAACGAAATGCGACTATCAGAATACGTGCTTGTGAGTGCTGCTCCTGTTTCTCGGGGGGAGTCTTAGGTTACCCGGCTTACAGCAGTTCAGACCCCGAGTATCAGTGAAGGGCTATAATCTACAGTTTGGGACATGCTGACACAACTGTCTTCAGTTTTGCTCAGCAGCTATCTGGCATGTCTTTTACAAATGCTTTACCCTCATATCACTATTTCAAAAGCTGGCTTCACTTATTTACTAGTGACTTCCTAGCTAACAACACTGACCAACCGGAGGCTGAGGATCTGATTCTAAAGTATTGGCAACTTCTCTCACCCCTCTGCCCCAAGGACAGACTCCATGCAGGCACACAGCAGTCTTAACGCGCTTCCTATCCACCCCTGCATCTGCTCCCTTCATTCTGACTCCCTGTGCTGCTTCTAGGCCACACTATCATTTCATTTTGCTACTTCTGACATGTCCAGTTAAGAATTTGTCAACGTTTATTGAACAGCCATCTTAAGTGGGAGGCACAGACTGACTGACGTGCATCTTTGTCTCGTGGTGCAGTGTTACGCGGTCATTGGGTGTGTGCCTTGTGTTCAGATAAAGCACATGCGGTTGTCATGACCTCACAAGCTCACATGTGTTCAGGCTCTCTCCAGCCCCTTGTGGAGAGAGTCTCAGTGTGTTTGCACTCCCTAGCCTGCTTGGTCTCAGTAGGTCCTTTCACTCACTCCGTTTCCTTTGAGATGAGAGAGTGGATGGTACTAATGCACTTTCATGTACCTTCGTCAGATCTGATTCTCACAATTACCCTGTAAAAGATAGAAACTTAACTTTACCTATTAAGAAACAGCCCTGCAGGGTCAGGCCATTTGTCTATGGAGGTTACAATTTTTCTCTTTAGATATCTCTTTTAAAATTTTGAATTATTATTCTGTGTATGTGTGAGTGTTTACCTACATGCTTGTCTGTGCACTGTGTGTGTATCTGGTGCCTGCAGAGGCCATAAGAGTGGACTGGATCCCTTGGAACTAGAGCGCTGGACGGTTGGGAACTACCATGTGGGTGCTGGGATTAAACTGAGTTCTCTGGAAGAACAGCCAGGGCTCTTCACTGCCGAGCCATCTCTTTAGCCTTGCCCTCCAGGCTTCTCAATTTAGGGATAGATGTATTCTGTGACGCATGTCCCAACACTTCTTGGCATAAACCTATTATCTTTTAATGATGTCTCACCTGCATTGAACAATGGATTTTTATGGCATTTAAAAGCAAAATTAATGTAAAGGATAGAAAAAGCTCTCCCTCCACCTGCACCCTGATTAACAGCGTATTAAGGAAGTCTCTTAGAAATCCGTAAACAAATTTAAGCTATTAATCACTCACAATTTCTATTCAGAGTTTCAGTCAGGGCATGAACAGGTTTAATCTATAGAAATTTAGAGGAGCTGGCTCACAGACATCAACAGTAGAGCGGGGCGGGACAATTTCTCTGCACCTTCCACACCTACTCTCATCTTCAGAGGAGAGGACAGGGACGGTCAGAGCAGACAAATGGCCCTCACTCCACTCAGTCTTGATCTCATTTGTACTGGGAAGAAAAGGCAGCTGGTTGTGTAGGGTGATGATTTTGTTTTTTACTTTTGTGTGGTGCTGTGCTAAAACCTAGGCCTGCACATGCTAGGCACATGCTGCCCACTCAACTACATCTGTAACACCTATGATTTCACAGAAGAAAATTTGAGAAAATATTTTCTTCATGAGGTGTTAAGGGTAAAGGAAGGGAAATACAGAAGTAGATACATTAGTTCAGAATACTGCACACGGACAGGAAATACGACACTAATCTCTAACTAACAGAAGCTGCATGTATTTCTTTCATTGTGAATAGTAGTCACTTTTTCAAGTCCTGTAACTTCTGACATTAAAAGATAATGGCTATAGTAGGGATAATTTATTCTGCAGACCATGAAAACTTAAAATTTCTGTTCCCATACAATTAATATTTTGAATTTCACATTTTCTACTTCCCAAATGACTGGAAATAGAAAACATGAAACAGACTGGCTGATGATTCAGTGTTTCATTGTGATTGGTTAAGACTAAAATGATGTGAGGCCCCTAAGTGCAGAAAGCATTAAGTAAACATAATTGGTTTTCACTCACTGGGTGGTCTGTTTGCTGCCAGGTTTTTGAAGTGGCTGCCTTTGATGACTTCTGCTGATAGCCGTCCGGTGGTGGCATTGTAAAGGAGCCCAATGAGGATCTCTGGAACGGAGCCGTGTTCAAGGGACTGACAGGAGGATGTACTTTCACCACAGGACACTTCTGACAAGCTCACCTGGGAGTCACAGCCCTGGAGAGCAAATGTGAAATTGTTACAGTATTTTACAAAACACAGATCATAAAGTGTACCATTGGCTGGGTGTGGTGGACAGCACGCAGGATGCAGAGGCGGGCTGCTCTCTTTTGTCTAGATGATGAGCTGCAGGTCAGCCAGAGCTATGGTGAGACCCTGCCTCAAACACCACCACCATCAACTACAACAATAGAAATAAAATGGCAGTGCTGTGTATATTGAAATTACATCAAGAAAAAGACAAGGGTGGGAACACACATCATACTCCCAAACACTCAATTAGAAATAGTCTGTAGACATTTCAGTCAAGTAATAGATGATATTCCTGCAATAAACTCTATTTATTTATTTTAATCATTCATTCATTCATCCATTCATTCATTCCCGTGTGCCTGTGCCCGTGCCCACACAAATGCATGTGGTCAGTATGTTCTGAAAGTCACAGGGCAGCCAGCAGGGCTGGTCTCTCCTTCCGCTGTGTGCCCATGGATTGAACTCAGGTCGTCAAGCTGTCAGCACAGAAGCCTTTACCCACTGAGCCATCTCAACAATTCAACAGTTTCTTCAACGTATGCATGGTAATGAGAGTTATCAACCTTAAAACATGGGTGTGAATTTAGATTTATTTACAGTAAACATCTCAACTATATTCTTAAAGACAAAGATTGGCATGTGTTGATAAATAAACAAAATTATCTGCCATTCTTATGCCAATATCTAAAATAGAGAGGCAGAAAAGTAAAAAAATAGTAAAATTTACTATGCACACATAACCATAAGAAAACTGATGTAGCTGCATGTTTCCTTGAAAACTAGACCATCATCAGAGGTGAATAAGTGCACTTAGTGAAGACTATGTGTTTAGTTTTTAGGAAAACAGAAAAATTTCAAATTTGTAAGCATTTTGTAAAGTGAGTTAAAGACAGAAAGCAAAGACCCTGTAACATTAAGGAGAAACACGCACCAGTGGCACAGCAGCCTCTCTCTCAGTGCCTGGCCCTGTGGGCAGGGGAGGGGCACAGCAGCCTCTCTCTCAGTGCCTGGCCCTGTGGGCAGGGGAGGGGCATAGCAGCCTCTCTCTCTCAGTGCCTGGCCCTGTGGGCAGGGGAGGGGCATAGCAGCCTCTCTCTCAGTGCCTGGCTCTGTGGGCAGGGGAGGATGCAGAAAGGATGTGGGAGATGGGCACATCACAGACAGTGAGGTCAGACTGTGGACCTAGCACAGCACGCCCAACAGCAGAGCAGAAGCCTTTCCTTATAGTAATAAAGCAAGCCATGATAAAATGCAAATGAGGAACAATTTCATGGTATGCTATTTTTGTTTATTTGTTTGTTTGCTTGCTTTTCAAGACAGGGCTGATCTTTGTAACAGCCCTGACTGTTCTGGAACTCACTCTAAAGACCAGGCTGTCCTTGAACTCATAGAGATCCCCCTGTCCCTGCCTTCTGAGTGCTGGGATTAAAGTCATGTATCACCACCCCCCAGCTCATAGTATGCTTTTCAATCAAATAGAAATAACAAAGTATTTTCTAGAAGAACAAAAGACCTATGATATATTTGACTACATTTCTAAGTAATTCTTGAGAAAGCAAATGGTATTGAGAATGAGATAATTAACTGATTGAAAGGATGAACAGAAATGGATAAATTTCTGGATGGTTCAACGAGAGAAGAGAGTGAGCGCACTGCATATTCTGCAGATCGTGAGTACATGAGAGGGCCGCACAAACAGCTCCCAACTAATCTGAAATTTGGATGGAACGGACACATCTTAGAGAATAACAGCTAACAGAAGGCACACTAGAAGAGACAGAATATCCCAACCGAACTTGTAACCAAAAACTTTTAAAAAATACACAGAACAAGACATTTTAGCTGTGACAGCTTCCCTTGTGAATTAAAACTGATAACATTCCTTTTTCCCAAACACATTCAGACAGTGAAGAAGAAACAGCCCTTAGCTGCCCATGTACTGAGAATCTAACAACCCCTTAGAAAGAAGGCTTAGGATAGACTTAAAAAGAATAAGAATCACAGGAGTTGCTCATTTGTGAACCTCGACTTAAAATTCCTAAATCCACCATTAGCAGACAAAACCTATCAACCTGCAATTTAAAAATTTGCACTGGTGGGAGCAGGCTGAGCGTTAGCACACACAAGGCTCTATAGCCACTCTGCAGCACACGGAAACCGGGTGTGGCAGCACGCACCTGTGGAGGCAGGAAGATCAGAAAAGGTCAGGGCTGTGCTTGGTTACGCAGTGAATTCCAGGCCAACAAGAGATTTGGTCTCAAAAAACCCTGTAGCTCATTTCCCTTTTGACACTGTCACCACCGTGATGTACCTTTACAGTCAGAGAAAGTCCTAGTCTTAATAAACAACAATAAAATAATTGAAGTCATCACAATTTAGGAGTGGGGAAGACTGCCCACCAGACAATCAAATACAAAGGAAATTTGAACAAATTCACAGACAAACTGCAGTTGCACAAAAAGTAAAATTTGAAAATATTCACATTGTAAATATATCAGCAACACACCTGAAAATGAAAGTAGCATTGATAGAACTGGACACGGTGGCTCATGCCTGCACCCCAGCACTGCGGAGGAGGCTGAACCAGGTGGACTGCAAACTCCAGACTAGCCTAGTGTACACAGAGAGTTCTGTGCTAGCCAAAGCTACATTGTGAAATCTTGTCTCAAACAACCAACAAAAAATACAAGCAACGCATTTGTCACAACATAAAACATAAAATATCTAGCATATAATAAATGACACGCTAGCCTGCAAGGTATCTGCAGAAAACATGAGCATTGCTGAGAATGAAAAGTGCTCTACCAGGTAAGCTCAGCAAATGTGTGAGAGTTATTTAACCGTGTTCTTCCCTTATCATCTACAGAGTAAATACAATTCCATTAAAAATCTCAACAGACGTCTTCACATTTTCTTGGCTTCATTAGCAATCAGGGAAATGGAAGTTCAAATTCTGGGGTGACAATAAACAGAGGGTGTGGTGATATTTTGTTTGTACTCTAACAAATAATGCTTGCCTGAAGATCCGAGGAAGGGGTAGCCATTAGGTAACCATAGAGGTCTGGAGGTCTGTGCAGACAGACAGGAAGTGATATAGCTGGGCAGAGAGAGGAAGTCATAAGCCTAGGTGGAGAGAAGAGTGAGTTCTGTCACTCTGTGGGGGCTGGGAGTCGTAGAGGTAAAGTCTCCAGGGGCTGCTCTGCCTTTCTGATCCTTCAGCTGTCATCCTCTAACGTCTGTCTCCGGGTTTTTATATTAATACCAGTTAGCACTCGTCAACAATCGGCACCCAACCTTTTGGCACGAATTCACAAAAAGACCACTTGCCTGGGGCTTTGCAGACACTGGTATGTGCGAGAATTCCCGCTAGAGACACTGCCCCGCCAGCTAGGTTTTCTTTTCTTTTTTTCCCCAAGCCTCTGATGGAGTTTGGGATTTTCCTGTTGTAGCTTCTCTAAAACAGTCTCCAGCTGCCACCCCAAACTCCAGAAGCACCTGGGCTTCTAATGTCACAGAGCTTACCTGGCCTAGACTGGCTGGCTCTGCCTTCAGACAGCTCCTGCCACAAGCACTCAGCTCAGTGCTACAGGCTAGCAGCTGTCCTCAGGCTGACTGTGCACCGCCTGTGTTCTTCACACAGACGTGCTATGTGGTGGCAGTCACATGCTCCAACATCGGCAGATTTGGAGAGACAATTGGGAAGTCTTAAAAGGGGGAAATTAGTTAAAAAGTTTTTTTCCCCACATTAAAAAATGGGAAACACAATTTTGATGGAGAGAACTAGGTCTCTGTACGATTACGCAATACATGATATAAAATTGGAATAATTAAATCAATTAAATGAAGGGATAATCAACTTAACTGGGATTGACATGTTAATTATCCAAAAGTCAGAATTATGAGCTAGTCTCATGATATTAATGGATTTTATGGAACCTCTCAACAAAGTTACCTATTTTGCAATAGGCAGAAAGAGTTGATTTGAATGTTGAAACCACTGAATTGATATCATATAATATAGAACTGATTTTATTATTTATTCAGTTACAAGAAATAATCAGGAAGAGGAATCATCCCATATATATAACACACATCTGATCCCATATGGGTCTGCCAGGCCATCTAGCACAAGGTAATGAAGAATTTATCAACTATTGATTGTAAGTGTGCTGAAGGCCTCAGAATTTCATTAAAAACATCATGTCAATAGCAAAAGTTAAAAAAAAAAAGACTTTTCCATCATGTGGCAACAAACCAAGGAAATTATAAGGAAGTGTCCTACTTGTTCTTTATACAACCAAACACCACTACCTGCAGGAAGTAACCCAAAGGTCCTCAAAGGAATCAAATCTGGCAGATGGATGCGTTCCAATTTGTAGAATTTGGAAAACTAAAATATGTATACCATACCATCGATACCTATTCAGGTTTTCAATGGGCAACTGCTTTGAATTCAGAAAAGGCTGATTCGGTAATCACACATTTGCTAGAAGTTATGGCTATCCAGGATATACCTGTACAAATAAAGACAGACAATGGTCTAGCATGTCTCTAATAAAATAAAACAGGTTTTTGCTTTTTACAATAGAAAGCATATTACAGGCATATGACATAATCCTACATGACAAGCAGTTGTAGAAAGCTCAAATTGAACTCTAAAGGATAAACTAAATAAACAGAAAGGGGTAATAAAGACCATCAAGAAATAGATTGCACAATGCCTTATTAACTTTGAGTTTTCCAAATGCTAACGAGAAAGGAACAACAGTTGCAGAGAGACATTGGATAGTAGGAAAAAACTAAAGAATTAAATCAGCTGATATACTTTAAAGATGTATTGAACTCAGAATGGAAACCAGGACATGTGCTATGTTGGAGAAGAGGTTTTGCTTTTGTTTCCAAAGAAGAAGAAAAGCTATGGATACCATCAAAATTTATAAAGATTTGATTTGAATGAGAGACCTCTTAACTGAAGAGGTGATAGTTCATGAAGCAGCATGGCCATTTGGTCTAAATTCACCTATAAAACTGACAAATGCTTCTCAATTGATCAGATAAAACTCGCCAAAAGGGAACCTTTCCAAAATTAGGGTTGGGGAAGGGTTTTGGTTTTGTCTTTTCAGGAGCATAAAGGCTTCCAGCTGAGGAATCTGAGGACAACCAGACAAATGAGACATCTGAAGAAAAAGGACAAATCATCCAGAAAAAATGTTCCATGAAAAGGAGTAAATAGGCCTATTGGTATATCACATTTCCAACAGGATAAAATTTCATAAACCTTCCCAAATGTTTGTTTCTGCTGTTCTCTACAGACATATAACGCAAATGGTCTTTTTATAGTCCCAGTCCAGTTAAAAATTAAAGATGGCTTTGGAGTTAGAGCATGGGTCTCTCCTTCTCTAAACCCAAGCATGCTTGTTAAAGTAAAATCCAAAATCTGTGTCTCATGTCAGAAGAGCCATATGATATGGAAGAGAAGAAAAACAAAAATTTAGGGACTATTGTATTGCCACTAATCTCATAATCCTTTGTTTTTATTTTGATTCTTTAAGGCTTTTCTTAAGATATAAATATTATTTCCAAGTTTATAAGGTTAATATACACATATCTTTTATATATAATCTTAAACTGTTTGTCATGATATTAATGATCATATAAAGTACTAGTCTCAGAAAACGGCTTCATCTACCTTCCTATATGTGATTTCGGGTTTGAGTGCCTATCAGGTAAGAGGGAATTCAGTTTTTGTACTCTGGATGCACATAACCAATAGTGATCCTTTAACCTTTTTGAGACCTACTGCATATGACATTTAAAATAAGTTTTCTGCAGTGAACCAAGACCATGCCTTGAAATCTCTAAAAGGAGAATGAGGCCCCACAATGATGATCCCTCCAGGACTATGATAATACCACTAAGCTGAAAATACCACCTAAATATTGGCTTTGTTCTACAAACTGCTCAGGAGAATTTCGAGTTGGCTAGCTAGCTGAGATGATACAGCCTCACAGATTACTCTAGCCAGGACTTTAGACAAGTCTGTACTTTCCCACTATGCAGAGACTGGACAGCAAATGATGCTGTGTTCTGCAGGAATCATGCAGTGAGATTTCATCTGATATGGCAGAAGGCTGACGCACCAGAACAAACATTCTGATGGAGGCAAACCCAGCTCGCAGGGGGCTGGGCCTACCACCTTTTACATATTGACTGATTCTCACAGTGGATCTCTTGTGAAACCATTAGCACTCTCCCTTGGTGTAAGATTCAGCAGAGTATGGATTATTGGGCACAATTCTTTCTCATGAATGGGTATATTGAGTCATCCCCCCCAAATCTGTGGGACTTCCAGTGGAAAATTTAGCCAAGCACTCAATAACCTTGGTTCCCACAGTCTAATCTCCACTTTTTTTTTGTTCCCTGAGATGAATTAGAAGCCACCTCCCTGCAACTATCTTCCATTTGGCAGGACATGCAATTAGGAAAGGATTCTTTCATATAGATCACATTTGGAACCTTCAAAGATAAAGGGACATCCAAGCTCAGAGAATTGCCTTTATTTTGCTTGTATATATACACTAAAAGCTTTACAGAATTAAAAGGGAACAGAAGAAGAATAAAGAAATGGACACAGAAAAGTATGTAGTATAGGAGAGTTCATTTCACCCTCAGATTTAAGTCCTGTGCTTGCTGTGAGTCTTCTTCTGGACCCTGAGAGGGACTGAGGCTTGCCCTCAGAGCTGTAGTGATGAGGCCAACAGGCCTGCTGTTCATCCTGCCCGGCTCCTGCATGGCTAGGTTAGTCCCGGAAATAATAACATGGAAACTGTATTCATTTAAACAGCCTCTTACTGGCTAACTCTCACATCTTGATTAACCCATATCTATTAATGTGTGTAGCACTACGAGGTAGTGGCTTACCGGGAAGATTCTAGCCTATATCCGTCTTGGGTCGAAGAATCATGGTGTCTGACTCACTTCCCTTCTTCCCAGCATTCTGTTCTGTCTACTCCACCCACCTATGTTCTGACCTATCAGGCCAAGCAGTTTATTTATTAATTAACCAATGAAAGCAACACATAAAAAGAAGACCCACCTACATCACAGAGGTCTCCAATAAAATGGTACATCTTAACAATTAACCCAAATTTTTCTTTTCAGGATCCCCTAAAGATGCTGCTGTCCTCCAACAGCAGGAAGAACACAATGCCCACATTACCAAGAGATGGGGTGGATGGTTTTTGGTCTTTCATTGGGTTATAAATATTTGCCACTGTTTAAGGGAATTGGTTCAAAGGTGTTATTGGTAATAGTCTGGAAAAAATAGATTCAGAGTTCCTGTTTGGA
>NC_022013.1:78952936-78967264 GCF_000317375.1 Microtus ochrogaster
ATAATGAGACATGTCTGCTCCTGGCAGCACCAATCTACTTCAGAGAAGATGATGGGCATCAAAGAAACTCTCAGTGGAGTTTACTTTCTTTGTGCCAAAAGTTAGCAACTGGGCAAGAAAGTGCCCTTGCCTCGACTGCTGACAGTATGTTGTCCAAATTGGACATGTGGGACACAAAGAGAGTGACTGCTAAGCCTTGCCAGGACAAGGTAGGACAGTCCCTCAAGAATCCTGCTTTATAGAAAAGCCTGTAGAATAGTCTAGGCCTGTAAGCTGAAGATGGATGCCCCAATGTTGCAGAGGAAGTTTAGGTGACTGTTCAGGCAGTCAGCTGTTTCTGTCATTTCTCACATTTTTTGGAAGTTGCTTGCTTGTGCTTCCTGCTTACTCAGTATTATTTCCTTCTCAGGATTCTGATAGAGTTTAAGACTTTGTAGTTATAGTTTTCCTTTGTTACCACATTCAGAAAAGAATTTTACTAAAGAGGTATAAAGTGTATAGTTGAGAGACATTAAAAGATAGTTTTGGTAATGCAATTTAGAATAAAATGTGAATTACGTACAAACTTTTAGACTAATCAAGATAAGACAGATATGGAGTATTTTCCTCTGAATTTTTCAGTTGCTAATGGACTGGACATTGTTGATGTATTTACCTGTATATATTATAGTTATTGTACTTATATATAGTTTTTCTTATATTAGTTATAACCTTTTTATTTTAGACAAAAAGGGAAAATGTGGTGATATTTTGTTTGTACTATAATAAAGCTTGCCTGAAGATCACAGAGAGGAACTAGCCATTATTTAACCATAGAGTTCTGGAGGTCTGTACAGACAGGAATTGATATGGCGGGTGGAGAAAGGAACTCAGTCTCTCTTTGGGGACTGAGAGTCGTAGAGGTTAGGTAAGGGTGGCTGCTCTGCTTCTCTGATCCTTCAGCTGTCACCCTCTAACATCTGTCTCCAGGTTTTTATTATTAATACCAATTAGAACCTGTGCAACAGATGGGCAAAAAGAATACCTAGGGTGGCATGGACATAGAGGAGTGGGAGCCACCCCCTTTTTGGTGGGGTATAAGCAGATGCTACTTTCAAAAATGCCAGAGATACATACCCCTGGCTTTGAAATCCTAATCTATATATTCCCAGTGAAGATGTATGGAGTGCCACCAAGAGATAAGAAAGAATAATGCCCAGAGAGACATTCCTCACCCCAGACCCAAAAGGCAGAACAGGAGAGTTCTGGTAAGCTCATACAGTGACTGGTGTATGTAGTAATATGAGCGGCGGGCTATGTTCCTGGCACCCGGCCACCCGCATGGCTAGCTTTATCCGAAATAATTACACAGAAACTGTATTCTTTTAAATACTGCCTAGCCCATTAGTTCCAGCCACTTATTTGCTAGCTCTTATATATTGATCTAACCCATTTCTAATATCCCTGTAACACCACAAGGTGTCTTACCAGGGAAGATCTTAACCTGAGTCTGTCTGGAGTGGGAGAATCATGGTGACTGACCTGACTCAGCTTCTTTCTCCCAGCATTCTGTTCTGTCTACTCCGCCTACCTAATTTTCTGTCCTATCAGAGGCCAAGCAGTTTCTTTATTAATTAACCAATGAAAGCAACAGATCTACCTAATTTTCTGTCCTATCAGAGGCCAAGCAGTTTCTTTATTAATTAACCAATGAAAGCAACAGATAGACAGATGACCCACCTCCATCAGGTGTACCTCACTGCAGTAAAAACCATTATAATGTTACAAGTGTAATTGAAATGTTGGTCCTAGAAGATCGACCATTAATGTCTTTCCATTTGTGTGTTAGAAACAAGCCCAGACCAAACAACCTGAAGGACGGCTAGCAAACTAAACCCATGCTTCTCAAGTGTGACGAAGGGGAGACAAAGAACAGCAAGAAAGTGATTAATATACATGTAAATTGTGCTTAATTCTAGAGGGGTGTGATAGATGATCCCAGAGCAATGGCTTTGCTTTTATTTTACCTGTATATATTTGTGATAAATGGGTGGTCTCATTTCTATTTTTTCCCCTTTTTGAAGTGAACTGGATTTTTATAAGAAAAAGATTTAAGAAGGGATTGCTTGATATAAACACACACACACATATACACACACACAACGATAAAACAAATATTCAGAATTTTATTGGAAGATTCCCAGAGAAATGCCAAGAGCTAGAATAACAGGAACAGAGAAAGGAAATGATGAATGAAAAGATGAAAGGAAGATAGGAAGGGAGGATGGAGGGAGGAGGAAAAGAGGAAGGCTACTCCATATAACAATGTAATTAAAGAATTTTTAAATTTCAAGCTATCTCTCTTCAAGCTGGAGAGATGCTTCAGCAGGAAAAGACTCCTGGATGGGAGTTCAGTAACCTGAGTTTGATCCATGAATCTTAGCTGGTGTCAGGTGAGAATGACTTAGGGCAGCTGCCCACTGGTCCCTAGACCTGCACTGCAGCACATCCACACACAACTGTACATATGCACATACTAAATTTTTTAATCTTAAATTTTTTAATGTTTTAGATAAATCTTCAAATTTAAATCTACTCTTGGCTATGTAAAGTAATAAAAAAAGAATGAGCACATATCTGAGCAAACTAATTAGTCTAGCCTTCAGGAAGATAACATATCATTTTTCAAATATACCTCAAAATTACAGAGCAGGAGCCAAAAGGAATATATAGTTTGTATTCCTAAATCATGAGTAAAATCCCCATGGTTTGATATCTTTTCTGACAGTTGGAGAAGAAAACAGTTTTAGTTTCAGTCAGGCTATACAGTCGCTTCTGAAGATGGTGTCAAAAACATGAACACAATTCTGAATCTGCTAGAACACATGTGAACCCATAGCTGCCTATCAGCCAAGCGTAATGCCACCAGGAGTGCTTCTGGGGAGACAGACACCTCCCTGGCCGTGTTACTGTTGAGCACCACAGGATGAGTGTTAAGATCCTCAATGATCACAATGTATTGAGTGGGTCTGAGTGTAATCCCACAGCACTTGAGTCTCTACACCGTAGAGCGTGGGAAGCAGACGGCCTCGCATCAGCACCCACAGAGACTGAAAATGGAGAGGCGGCACACAGAGCGAGGGGCAGGAGTAGACTCCACGCTGATGTGCCTCCTTCATTCCACCTCTGGTCAATCCGCAGACCCTGTCGTGAGTTTAGAACAGGGCTTGTCCAGGTGCCACTAACTGTAGGTAATTTAATCTGGAGCCACACAAATTTGAACCAATACTAAGCTGGCATAAATGAAGGGCACCAGAGGCTCCCAAAAGTCAAACATCCCCCACCTTGCATCTTTTTGCCAGAGGGTGAAGAATTATTATCAGTGCTGTGAGGAGAGAAAAAAAATCTTATAATTCCTGACAGATGAGTGAACTCTCTAAGGTGTTAATGGCACCCAGAATCATCGTGCAGGGCCTTAATGGTGTTTATAGCTTTAAATCAAGCAAACATCTAGAACAGCCATTTGATGTGCAACAGAATTCCCACAGACTAAACATAGTGGGCTTCTCATTGGCACTAAGTAGATTTAGCTTACCTGTCTACTTACACTCAAAATGTTAAAGTTTAAACTGAACTGTATAATAATTAATGTAAATTTAAATAATCTCTTGAATTTATCCTCACTGTGGCTGGAAGACAGCATTCATATTCCAATTTTATTTATATATGAAAAGTTTTCATTACACCAAAAACGGGTGATGGGAGCACAAAGGCACTGCCAAGTAAGACAAGCTCGTCCCCTGTGACACCAGAGGCGATTTCAGGAGAGAGCGAGCAGCCAGGTGGGGCTGCTAGGGAAATACCCAGTGGAGCTGCAAAGGAGAGCGGTGGAAGACAGTCTGCCTCAAACTGGGCTGCACTGGTATGATTCAGGTTGTAAGTGACCCAGGAAGCTCAGCAGGTCCATGCTCCCCCCCCCCTCCTTCCTCCTCTCTTCCCCAGGCTTGTCCCCTCAGGCACTCTCCTTCTGAGTTGTGAGAAAGAGAACAAGCTTTCTGAGAGCGTGTGGTCTGCAGAACTGGATAGTCAGGGCCAGGAAATCACTTCAACAGTTTGGGAGAAAAAGTTGCGTATGGGTTGAACATGGTCCCCACTCCCAACTTATACAGGAGTTTAAACTCCAATGTTATAAATTAATGGCATAAGACTAGTGTTTAAAACAGGTCACTCTAGGGATAGAGAGGGAAGACGCTCTCTGTCCCCTGAAACACACATGATGTGCTGCAGTCAAGAGGGACCTTCACAGAGTCTGGCCTCAACCTCCAAAACTATGAGCTAAACACACCCCTTTTCTATACTGACGCCTTGGGTATTATTATAGTAACAAAACTGGACAATGCAGTAGCAGGTTGAGTACCTCAGATAAAATCTGGGCACTGTGGCCATAAGAGAAAGAGACGGGTGTTTGATCACTAAAGCATGATCAACTGAGCCATCTGCCCCTGCTTCCCTCTCGAGGGCTTTTTGTGGGGACCATTACCCATGCTCTGAGCAGGGCGATGCCCCAGTTGCGATGATCTCTTTTAGGCTCCTCGCCAAGCAAGAGGAAAAGAGGGAACAGAGCCTGGTGGCTCAGGGCAGTCACCCCAGCTTCTCAGTGGAGGTAGGGGAAGCCTGGCAGTTTCGACTCTATCTTCATGGCGGCACACACCTCTAGTCCGAGCACTCTTTATCCTCTGCCTTACCAGTGCTGACATTACAAGTGTACCACCATGGCTGGCTTTGCATTTAAGACCAAACACAGTTGTTCGAAGTATACTCCACAAGATGAACAGCGCTTTTGCTTTTTATTGTAAACATTCTGAACTTCTGCCATGTCTTATTCTCTGACCCAGGGTTAACTCAAAATGCTTTTAATTTGTGTGTGTGTTGGGAAACATAGACCTGGGTGGGGAATGGCCTCTTTTAACCTCATCTCTACTCTGCAATTGAGGTGTTTTAGCTTCATGATCTGGAACTAGCACAAATGCTCCATGCCCAGGTGGCTGCTCTTGCGTATGCAGCATTTCTCCCCAGGTTGTGCATGGCGGCCTCCTACCTACTCCAGGTCTCCATGCACAGCCACACACCTGGCCCTCACCCTGACCTCCATTTAAACAGTCCTTTCCAACGGTTGCATACCACACACCCACCGCAGTGTTGTTACATGCGTTCAGCCTTTCTTGGAGATACATTCCATAGATGATAAAATTCCATTCTCATTAATGTATACCAAAAACCTAGAACATATGGCAAATATGCTGGACACTTTAGAGGTCTTTGTTGAACCATTTTCTCATTTCATTACAATGTGGTTAAAGAATGAAGTTTTACGATAGTGGTTCATGATATTTGTGGAGGACTTCCTTTCGTGTAGCATATAGTTGGCTTTTATGGATGTTCTATGGCTATTTAAAGAAAGCACATATTTTAGGATTATTGGGCAGAGGTTGGACAAGTATATAGTAAGTTGACCCTATTGTTGCTGAAATAATTGTGTCCTTGCCAGTGCTTTTCAGCTTAACCTACTTCTGCTTATACAGACTTTTCTATGCGTTTAACAGCCTTTTATTTCATTCTTTCCTTTGAACACAATGTGTTCCTGACAAATGTGTGCTATAATCATTATTTGAGCAATGATCTATGAGTGGAGGTCTCTGGGTTGCCTGGGAATATCTGGAGTTTCCTTTCCATGTTGAGTGATGGTTTAGATGGTATGAGAATGGAGATTTCTAGTTACTCTGCAACCCTGCATGGTCCTTGCCTTCCGCAGGGCTGTTGGGAAGCCTGGGGTAGTGACTGTTGCTCCATCACACAATCCCTGTGCTCACTTGGACCATTTCCCTTCTACCTTTGGAGTTTCATTATTTGACTGCTGTTCTCTTCGATGTGGAGCAATTTCAGTCTTCCCATTTGGGGCCATACTTCCTCCATCTGATGAGCTGTCCATTTTCATAACTTGTTTCTCATTCTGGAGTTCTTAGAAAACATGCTCATTTTCAGTCTGCCCTTTAAATTTCTCATGCCTTAAAAATTCCTTAAAAGGCACTCTTTTATTTTATTTTACTATTTATAAAGTTCTTTTTTGTTTGTTTTGTTTATAAGACAGGGTTGCTCTGCAATTTTGGAGCCTGTCCTGGAACTAGCTCTTGTAGACCATATTGGCCTCTAACTCACAGAGATCCACCTGCCTTTTAGCCAGGTGGTGGCACACACCTTTAATCCCAGCATTTGGAAGGAAGGCAGGCAGATCTCAGTGAGTTCAAGACCAGCCTGGTGTACAGGGCAAGTGCCAGGACAGGCTCGAAAAGCTACAGAGAAACCCTGTCTCGAAAAAAACAAACAAACAACCAAACAACCAAACAGTACTCTTTTAACTTGTGTGCACGTGTGCTCCTATGTGAGAGCACAGCCACAGGATATATGTGGAAGTTAGGGTACAACCCTGGTGTCAGTCTGGTCTTCTACTTTGAGACAGGGTCTCTTGCTCATTGCTGTGTACGCCAGGCTGTCCTCCTATCTCTTCTGCCCATAGCACTGCTGGAGCCCTGGGGATCTGAACTCAAGTCCCCATGTTTGCCCAGCAGCACTTTACCCACGGAGCCATCACTTACGCATTCTAGCAGTTCCGGTTGCTCATTGGTTGCGTCTCTTTCCCCAATATTGTTGTCTTCTGTCCATTTCTTCTCTCATCTCTTTACTCCTCGACAGCCTGTGTTGTCTAGAAATGTCCCCAGCGTGGTAGGTGAACTATAGAGTGCCCAAACATTGTTATTTTGGGGATGCTGTTGTCATTTCTTCAGATTTAAGCTTTTCAAAGTGTAAGTTCACTTCCCATGAACTTACTTCTGTGGGAATTCTGTATATCATAGGTTTGGCTTCTTTAATGGCAATAAAACCAATTTCACTTAGGGATAAAAGCAGTGGGGACAGAATCCCCCAGAAAAATCAATCACACTGCAGTAATTAATACAATACTTACATTTTCAGGGTGTTTCGTGGTTTGTTGTTGTGTAGCTCTCACTGCGTAGTTCACACTGGTCTGGAACTTACTATTATAGGGCAGGCTCCTCACACTGGTCTGGAACTTACTATTATAGGGCAAGCTCCTCACACTGGTCTGGAACTTACTATTATGGAGCAGGCTCCTCACACTGGTCTGGAACTTACTATTATGGAGCAGGCTCCTCACGCTGGTCTGGAACTTACTATTATGGGGCAGGCTCCTCACGCTGGTCTGGAACTTACTATTATGGGGCAGGCTCCTCACACTGGTCTGGAACTTACTATTATGGGGCAGGCTCCTCACGCTGGTCTGGAACTTACTATTATGGGGCAGGCTCCTCACACTCTCAGGGATCAGACTGCCTCTGCCTCCCCAGTGCTGGCATAAAAAGGCATGTGCCACCACGTCCAGCTGTTCAGTAAAAACATATCTCATAATCCCAATTTATTTGTGACTGAACTTTATTAGTGTCCACATTCTCATAGTTGCTGAAACAATAATATAACAAAATAGCTACTTGGAAAGACTCAGCAGGAAGGCTGTGGCAAGCCGGTTCTGTGCATGACAAAATAATGTGGAATAGGACCAATCGCTGTGGGATTCAATGTCTCAGAATTTGAGGCTGGCTTTAGAGAGACGTCAGGAGGCACAAGAAGGGATTGTCAGACGAGCAGGCAGGTGAGCACTTCTGCCGACCCACTGCATTGCACCCCAACTGCTGACCTCACTGCTGGTTCACACTCCCAACCTCTCAGGCAGACCCCAGGTGCCCCAGTAGGCACTTCCTAAGCTGATGGCTGCAGAGTGTGAATGCTGATGGGCAGGAGATGAAGGGGCAGCTGTATGCACCTGACCTGGCACGGAACACATCTGTCACAACAATCAGGGGAATTTCACACAGCACAGCTGAGTGTCCAGACAGGAATCACAACTCCTTGGCTATGCTATTAGCAGATGCCTCCCCTACAGAGGCCCCACAGCCTGCCTTCACACATGTTTTACACACTTGTGAGGTGGCAGGAAGAGGGAGAGCAGTTCAAGGTCATCTTCAGCTACACACTGAGTTCAGCGACATCCTGGGCTAAGTGAGACCCATCTCAAAACAAAACAAAATAGAAAAAAAAAAAGGTTGCATTACAATCAGCTTTGACAATGTGGACATGTTACAGCAGAAATAACCATACAGGACTCCTGTTACTAGTGCTTTAACACACTCAGGAACTGGCTCTAAGGTAATTACTTCCTGTCCTATATGAGCCATTATATTCCTGAAAAATGAAAAAGCTTCCTTTCTGAGACTTTGCAACACAGGCTGGCTGCTACCTTAGTAATAGCTCTGCCCACCAGACATGACTTCACAGACACATTGGAGGGTAAGCTTGTTCAAAGTGGCCACTGGATTATATAGTGAGCTACAATTGGTTATTCTTGCATAGGTTGGTGTATTCTTTTAAAAATCTAATTTTTAATTGTGTGTATCTGTACATATGAATGTAGGTGCCTCAAACTGGAGATAAAGGGGTTTGTGAGCCACCTGACACGGTCTCTGGGAGCCAAACTTGAGTCCCCTGCAAGAGCAATGTGTGCTGTTAGCTGCTAAGTCAACATCTTCAGCCTCCAGGTGGTGTATTTTAAATGCACAGAATGTTTCTATTAATGAATGTTCTAAATGAGATTATCTGAATATGTGTAATATGTTTTTACTATTAGAAAGTGAATTCAAATGGCAATTAGACTATGAAGCCCCTAGCCCCTGAACTACTTCCAAACATTATTTATATTTTGGATGATATTGTTACCCATAACTGTACTTTCTGGATTCTACTGGATTTCATTTTTAAAATATAAGTATAGCTATTTAAAATAGAAGATACAAGCAATAGGGGAAATAAGTGAGTAATAGGAGAAGCAGCACAGTGTAAGGTAAGCAGATGTGGAACACGGGCTTCTATCTGCTCACTGCACGCTGGGACTCCAGTGAGTAATTAGTGTCTTCACGCTTCAGCTCACCCTGACAGTGTGCGACAGCTATATCCACTGCTTGTGTCACTACACTGCTTTCCAACATATTACAAAGTAGCAAGGGGGCTGGAGAGATGGCTCAGTGGTTAAGAGCATTGCCTGCTCTTCCAAAGGTCCTGAGTTCAATTCCCGGCAACCACATGGTGGCTCACAGCCATCTGGAATGAGGTCTGGTGCCCTCTTTTGGCCTGCAGACATACACACAGACAGAATATTGTATACATAATAAATAAATATTTTTTTAAAAAAGTAGCAAAACATTTGTTTCTATCAGATTCAACGTGCTGCCCTTTCTACCATGTGCTAAACATCTTCCTGACATTTACTTAATTAACACAAATTTGGAGGCTGCAGAATAAGGACTTGAAGTTATCATTTCTAATCCACCAGTGTAAATCAGCATTTCCTCTAAGATGCACAACGAAAGCCAAAGAAGTGGACAGGATTGAATATCAGTGGTGCAATGACACCAAAGTGCACTACTCACCACTGTGCAGTTGTGGGTTCTCAGGCACTGAGCTCTTGTGCAAGACTAAGACTCTGTGCCTATGTGACCTTGGTGTGCTGTAAGATTTCATAGGGTTCCATTTTCTCATCTGTAAATGGAAGGCTGCCATAGTACTTTCTAGAAAATTTTCTTATAAATTTTTTGTTTAAAGTAAGTCTGTTATTTTCAGTGTTTAATATATTATAAAATACTATAAAGTACCATTTTTAAGTAAAATATCACTTTATCTGCTTTATATAGTTGGGTTATAAATCATAACTTATTTGACATAGACGGATTTTATGTTTGACAATGCCCGTACCACAGGAAATTTGTATCTTGTTCTGAATGGTCATGATCAAAATTAAAAATCCTAAGATTGTGCTGCCCCCTGTTGACCCAGTTTCTTTAAAATATTTAGAGTCTTCTGAGAATGGAAAGCTTTTGTTCCTTAGTTATTATAGGTTAGTACTCCCATAGATGATCACCACAATGAAGTGTAGACGGTAAAATACTGACTGCAGCTCTAGACAGACATGGCACATTCCCATCAGTTCATGCCAACAGCAGGCTGTGAGCGCAGAGGCGGCCCCTTCCAAAGAGCCGACCATGGTCGCTGTTTAAAGTAATGCTGACACCTGCTGGAAAACAGGTGCGAAGCTCAACTCTGCAATGATCAGTCCTCAAAATTTTCCAGTAAACTAACAGACTATGGATTTTGAGGTCCCCACATTAGAAGATCATTTGTATTTTTGGTGTTGCAAAGTGTCTGTGGTGGTTTCAAAGAAAGTGGCCTCCACAGGGAGTGGCACTATTAGGAGGTGTGGCCTTGTTGGAAGAGTGTGTCACTGTGGGGTGGGCTCTGAGGCTTCCTCTCCTCAAGCTATGCAGAGTGTGCTACACAGTCTTCCTCTGCTGCCTGCAGACAGGACGGAGCGCTCTCCGCTCTTCCTCCAGCACCCTGTGCCACCATGATGACAATGGACTAAACCTCTCAACTGTAAGCCAGCCCCATTAATGGTTTCCTTTACGAGAGTGGCTGTGGTCACAGTTACACTGTATTTTCTCAACTGTAGGCCAGCCCCATTAATGGTCTCCTTTAGGAGAGCGGCTGTGGTCACGGTTACACTGTATTCTCCGCGAATCCTGGGCATACTCTTTCAGTCTCACCCAACTAACCAGAGCTGGGAAATTTTCCTCTAGGAATCCACATTTTTATTTATTTACTTTCACTAGTTAAACCCATACAGAGTACAGCATCACACAGATTCTGTGTCCGGTGGTCTGTGTAGGAATGCTGTTTCAGAATTCGCATCATCTGTTATAGGGCCTGAGTTGTCTTTCTCCGATCACTGGGGTTTTTCCTGCTTTACCACAGTCGCCATTGTGCTGCTTGTTTTTGTTTGTCTCTTGTTTGGATTTTTTTGTTTAATCTACATCAGCACATCTCTGGCCCATGGAGAATTGGGTTTCATCTCCAGTATAATTTTTACATTGTAAGCAGAGCGGTGTGCTTTCTTTGGTTCCACTACAATGCACCACAGCCTTCTAGGCATAGCTGCCCTCTAGACGCTCTGTTTTCAGCAGGCCTCCACACACTCCAGGCTTATGGGAAGAGTCTAGAATGTATTTTAGAGCCAGGTGTGATGGCACATACTTGCAATCCCAGTATGTGGGTGGCTGAGGCAGCAGGATTGTGCGTTTAGGTCACAGTGAAGCCGTCCCAGAAAACAAACACAAAGGGGAAATCATCACAACCTTTGACAGACTTAACCTATTAGTGAGAGAAGACCTCTGTAGCATCTCGACCTATTATGGAGTCCTACCACTGAAAGCAGCTGCCTACTGAGATTCCAACTGCTTGCTATGTACATTACATGCTTGTTATCTTGTTCCTATCTTGCCCAGTCATAAGATTATATGAGGCAATGTAGTGCTTTTAAAACACATTGCTATATGATTTTATTTCCATAACATATTGGTATCATAGCTATTTTTGCCCCATTCTCTGCTTTTTGTGTACCGTACTGTGCATGCCCCCAAGGTTGTATATGGAGGAAATTGGAGGTGGGTGTGTAAAAAGCAGACATGAGAGAATTCCTCTACACTCAGTCAGGCTTCCTCCATGGCTATGCCATTTGTTATTTCTGATTCTCTGAACTTCTGGCCTTGGTTGGCTCCTCTGATCATCTCAGGTCTTCCTTAACTGGATGACTGAGGGGATCAGGTTATCACATCCTACTTACCAATGCCCATGCCAAAGTGAGAACATTAGACACGAGTAAAATAGACTTCCACAAAACTGGCCTTGATAGTGACATATCTCTATTCAAAAGACTTAATGCCAGAACAGTGCAGTAAGCACTTCTCAAAGTGCTCTGCTCCACACGAGCATCTAAGCATCAGCAAAATGTTGTGAAAATAAACTTTTTCAGCCATCTGAGCTAACTAAAAACTAGCAGTCTGAGAAGTGTTTTCACAAGGAAAATAACTGATTACCATAAGAACAATGAGCTCCACAGCACTGAAAATTTAGTTTCCTAGTTCTCCATCTTACAAAGGGGGAGCATCCCAAGCTGAAAAGACACTGAGCAAGAGAGATGGGCTGGATTGACCAGCGGCCTTCTCAGAGAACTGTCCTGACACAACTTGCCTCATAGTTCCCAGGAAAGTTCTATGCTCAAGGTTTGGTCTCCATCTCTCTTGGCTTTGGGCTTGAGCTATGTGATCATAACAGCTGTATCCTTAGGACAAAGGCTGGTTACAATTCCTGGGACTGTTTAATGCTGTAACCACAAGTCACATTTCCAGCTGAAGTTAAGAGGAGGCTCCTGAAAATAGATGGAAAATTGTGAAATGAGATATTTTAACAAGTGGACACCTTCCTAGGGATCCCGAGGTAAGGTTGTGCATATGCCCTGACAAGACCTCCTCTAGGAAGGTCCTACTCCTTACTTCCAGAGAACTGAGGCTCTGGGCAGTCAGGAGGTGAAAGCTAAGGCAGTTATAAACTGGCTTTAGGAACACTAAAGGTATATTACAACACATGTAGCCCCATAAAATGAGTGGAGAATTAATGATTCGAGGCTTTTAGGGAATATGAGTCTAATCATTGGCTGACTACCAAAGTGACCAGGATGTGGCAACGGCACATGATAAACAGAGTTTACAGAATTAATCTGTTTTCAAGCAAAAAGCAGCAATAATGAGGGGAAAAAGCAACAATAAACTGGGAGATGGGAGCTCATTTATAGACGTAGGTTTTTTTCGCCAGATCATAGACGTAGGTTTTTTAATACTTAAATTTCTACTTTTTTTTTTAAAGAAGAAAAAGGTTATAAGACATAAAAACAAAACAAAACACCAAAACCTCAGCAGAAGCTGAGGAAGACCACAAATGGGCTTCAGGAGAAGATTGCACATCAGAAATTTTATTTTTATTTTGTAAATCAAAAAAATTAAATTACGTATCTACGTGGGTTTGTGTACACGAGTGCAGCACCCATAGAGGGCACAGGATCCCCTGGCACATTGGTAACAAGTGATTCTCAGCCACCAGCATGGGGCAGGGATCCTCCATAAGCACAGCCAACATCTTTAACCTCTGAGTCATTTCTGCAGCTCCTACACCTCATCTTTTAATCATGGTCAAATAGCTAATGGAAACCACATTAATATAGATTATTTATAAAGAGATGTAATGACTGTTTAAAACCTCTGATTTGAAAACTATAACTGAGACAAGAAATTCAATAAAGAGATCAACAACACTGAACTGGAAGGTTAAGTGATTTGAGAATTTCCAGCCCAAAAGCGAGAAAAAAACAAGAAAGAGAAGAGAGCTTCACAAGCTGCGAGAAACATCATCAAGCATGATGTATCCAAATTCTGAGAGGAAGGAAGAGAAGGTATAGGAGACATCTCAAAAAATATGATTGAGAACATCCCAGTTTGGTGAAACCCATCTGTGATGGTTTGAAGGACAAAGGCCTCATAGGCTCCTCGTATATTTGCATAATGGTCCCCAGTTGGTGGAGCTGTTTGGGAAGGATTAAGAGCTGTGCCCCTGTTGGAGGAGCTGTGTCACAGGGCAGGCTATGGGCTTCAGAAGTTTCCGTCCCTTCTCAGTGTTTCTCTTTACCTCATGCTATGGATCAAGCTCTTAGCTCCAGCACCATCCTGGCACCCTGCTGCCATGCTCCTCATCCTGATGGTCACGAATGGTAACCCTCTGAAACTATAGGCTTCAAATAAACGTTTTCTCCTGTAATTTTCCTTGGTCATGGTGACTTATCACAGCAACAGAAAAGTAACTGAGACAGAAGTTGGTACCAGGAGTGGGTGCTATGATAGACCTGATCATCGTGGTTTTTGGAAGAATATGAAAGACTTTGGGATTTTGAACTAAAAAAATGATTGAATGCTGTTAGCAGGGGCTTAATGGGACATCCTAGTAGGAGCCTGGAAGACAATAGATTTAAGAGAAATGTAAACTCTGGAGGCTTAACTTAAGAGGTTTCAGCTACTGTCATTCTTACTGTATCTTGGAAAAGAATGTGGCTGCCTTATTTGCCCTTGTCATAAGAATGTGTATGTGTGAGACAAAACTGAAGCATTTGAACTAATTTGTTGGCAGGGGTGATTTCAAGACAGCCTGGTATTGATTCTGTTGCATGTTTTTTTAGAAATCACTCTTATGCAGGTCCACAATGAAAAAGAGCAAGCAGGGCAAAAAGAACATACAAGATGTACAGTTTTAAGGGAAAAGAACCAGGAAGTTCAGCACTCGGGAGGC
>NC_022013.1:78967444-78977312 GCF_000317375.1 Microtus ochrogaster
TGAGAAGATTAAAGAAAGTCCCAATGTGAAATGGGATTAAGGGAATGGTGCCCTCAGGGCAGTATACCACCAAACTAAGTTTCCAATTTGTTGAAAGAAATGCCTGAGGAATTTTCTGCAACCAAAAAATACTAACAAATTAAAGCTTATACAAATGTAAATCAAGGAGGGGGCTAGCCTCATTCCAAGCAGTCAGCCCAAGTTGGCAGCATTGGTCATGTGGTTCTGGTGTCAATAAGGATACAGGAAAGGGATTATGGAATCTTCCTCTGTGGTTGGGAAAAACATCTGAGGCTGGGCATGTGGCAGAGGAGCCCCTGAGTGGAGGTCCTGAGAGGCCATTGCATGAAGCTGTGAAAACAAAGCGTGGATTCTGTTAGAGGTGCCAGAGTACTGGGGTATCTGCCAAGTAGAGCTGCAGATATGGGGTGGAGCTCGCTCACAAGAGAGAAGTGTATTGTAGTCACCAAATTTGGAAGGGTGGGAACATTTAAGCCCTTTAATATTGGACAGAGAGCTACAGGACTGGAGTTTGCCCTGCTACATATTGGTCTTGTTTCAGTCCAGTAGTTTCTCACTAAGTTTCCTTTCCTCCTTTTTAGAAATGGTAATGTGTATTCTGTGCCATTGTATGTTGGAAGTATGTAATGTGCTTTTATAGGGGATTACAACTAAGAGATTGCCTTGAGGCTGGGTGGTGGTGGCACATGCACTTGGGAGGTAGAGGCAGGCAGATCTCTGTGAGTTTGAGGCCAGCCTAGTCTACAAGAGCTAGTTCTGGGATAGGCTCCAAAGCTATATAGACATAGAAACCCTGTCTCAAAAAACCAGAGAGAGAGAGAGAGAGAGAGAAAGAGAGAGAGGGAGAGAGAAATTGCTTTGAGTCTCTTGAGTCTCAAAAGAAGGGACTTTGGACTTCTAAATTTTATTGAGACTGAAAAAAAATGTGGACTTTTGAAGTTTGACTGAATGTATTTTGTATTATGATATGGCCACAGGTCTCTGGGGGGTAGGGAGTGGAATGTGGTGGTTTGAATGAGAATGGGCCCAAAGGCTCGTATATTTGCATACTTGGTCCCCAGCCAGCAGAACTGCTCAGAAAGGGTTAGGAGCAGCAGACTTGCAGGGTTCAAAAGCCTAAGAACCTGTAAGTGCTACCTTATATGAACAACTTTGTAGACCTGATGAAAGATCTTCCAAGGGTCAGCATCACTGTTGTAAGAGGCACATCGTTTCTCCCTTTGTCAGAGAGAGTTGGGAAATAGAGGCAATGAGAGAGTGAGGTCAGAACACCCTTGCTATTGGCTTGGAGGATGGAGAAAGGGAGCATGAGCCAAGAAAGCACGAGGGGATCTTTAGAAGACAGAAAAGGAAACACAAAGCAAGGTCCTTTCTTGCCATTTCCAGACGGAATCTATTCCTGGCTGACAATTTGGGACTAATGTTCTTCAAACTTACAAGGTAAGAAATTTTATGTTTTTCATAACTTGTTAAGGCAGGAATAGGAAAACAACATATAACTCTTTACTATCCAATTTAAAAGACATTGAATAAAGCAATAAATCTAAACATTTGTTAATAAATGTCTAATATATACAGATGAAATTTGTATGATAATAACAGCAAAAATGGAGAAGGGAAATTGATGGGGCACACACTAAGCAAATTTTACATACTACTAAAATTAGGTTGGTGCTCACATGAATTAGATTATTTTAAATTAAGATGTTAATTATCATTCCCAGAAAACTCACTAAGAAAATAACGTGAAAAACAGAGTAGTAGAAAGGTAAATAAGGCAGCATATTAGAAAATACCTAATACAAAACAAATCTGCAATGAAAAAGAAGAGAGACAAGGAGTAAGACAGAAAGCAAACGGTAAGATGGCACTTTAGTCAATAGTAACCACACTGAATGTAGATGGACTAAACATCCCAATCCCAAGTCAAGGACTGGTGGAATATATTTCAAACAATGGGTCACAAAAACATTACATCTATTAGAGCTCTTTGTTAGATTTAAGGGCACCAATGAGGTGACAGTAAAAAGTGATTGAAAAAAAGAAAAATCATGCAAGCATAAACAAAAAGAGAATTAGAATGGCTATACTAGAATCAGCCTAAATATATACTAAGAAATGATAAAAATGTCACCCAGTGATGTAGCCTCCAAATAAAAGCAACAATTGACATAACTGCTAAAACAAAGCCAATTCCACAGTAACAGGTGAAGTCAACAGTGCTCCCTTTTTTCTTTCAGAAAGAGCAATGGGACATGAGAAGACCCAAGCACTGTGCAGCAACAGAGCCTCACAGTTATCTGCAGACACTGGAGAGACTTCTTTTCAAGAGCATATGGAATGATTTCTGTGGGCAAATGAGGAGAGACAATTGCTTAGGCCAAAAAATTAGTCTCAAATTTTCTAAGATGATTAAATTAGAAATCATTAACAGAAGGAAACTTGAGAAATTCACAAACATGTACATTAACTGGCACATTTGTAAATAACTATAATGGTTCAAAGGTGAAGTAAAAAATAAATTAGTATTTTGAGACAAATGAAAATGAAAACAAAACATGTCATATGAGATGCAGCAAAAGTTAGTTCAGAGAGGCTTATAGCCACATGTGCCCTTATTAAGAAAGCTCACTCTCAAATCATCAAATTCTCTAACAACATAAAACACAGCTCAGAAAATGAAGACACCAGGGCCACAGTAGTAAGACAGGAATCTAAACAGAGAGAGGAGAGGATGGCTTTATAAGGGCAACAGGAAAAACCCCAAAAAATAAACATTTTGATTCTTTGAAAAGGCCAAGAAAACTGACAAACATCTAACTGAAGTGACCAAGAAAATAAGAGACAAAATTGCAATTACCAAAATCAACTATGAAAACAGGGCCATTATTATGAACCTCTAGAAGTAAAATGGCTAGTGAGGAAGGGACTACTACTTGAAATTCAATAAATTAGACAACTTAAATTGAAAAATTCTTATAAGTACATAAGCTTCTGAAATGAATTAAAAGGGAATGGAAATACCTGAATACATAAGTAAGAAAACTGAATTACTAATCACACCAGAGGAAACTCAGACTTCCCAAGAAGTAAATCCCTGTTCTAGATGACTTCACAGATAGCTCTATCTATTGCAGAGCAAAGGTGTTTCCTGCAAAGAAATGTCCAAATCATAAGACTGCTGCAGCTGGTGTGGACATACCTGAAAATAAGGTCTTTGGAGACTACATATGTCTCAGAAGGAGGTGAGCATTGGAAAAATTGGGCCCCGGTCCAATGCTAGCACTCTTGTTGGAAGAGAAAACAGCCACTAAGATACACAGGGAGGGCGCCATGTGAAGACACGTGACACAGCTCTTGCGAGCTGACTTCTGAGAGAACCAGCACTTGCCAGCCCCAATTTCAAACCTTCTACAAAGGAAAAGTCTGTTGCTGTGAGCTGCCTGCATTTTGGTCTTTTGTGACTGCTGCACTAATACATCAGCAAACACTTAAAAACTTCAACAAAACAAAACAAAACACGAGAGGAGAAACCATTTTCTAGTTCACTCTTGAGAGTAAAATACCAGAACATAGCAAAGGCAGTAGAAGAAAAGCATACTAAACACTTGTATCTTTTATGAGTACCATAAAAGAATCCTTAAAATACTAGCAAGCTGTCACAACAAAATAGGATTTATTCAGGAATGTTAGGTGAAACTAACAGAAAACAGCAATAGGCTAGGAGATGGCTCAATTGGTAAAGAACACGCCTTGCAAATGTCATGATCTCATTTTGAACACCAGAAACCCACATAAAAAGCTGATGCCTATGCCAGTGATAGTAAACTGAGGGGCAGAAATAGGCAAATCCCTGGTTGCTTGAGATCTAGCTAGCCTGGCCTATAGAGCAAATTTTCTAACAGTGTGTAACACGTGTGTGCCAACACCAGTTGTCCACATGCTCACCACACACGCGTGCACACACACATGTGCACTCCTCCATACAAACATTTAGCAGATATAATACAACCACCAGAACAGAACAAAGGGCAAAATTTCTATCTCAATAGATACAGTAAATCAGGAACTAAAGGGAGCTTCCTCAACTAGTAAGGGCATGTATAAAAACGTCACAGCTAATATTCTTAGTCTTAAGAGAGTGAATGCTTTCCCTCTGAGATCTGTTCACTGTACTAGACAAGGCACTGGATAAGAAAAGAAGGCAGAAGGTTGAAGAAAATATGGAGTCTGGCAATTGTTAAAAGAATATGGAAAACATTATTTTATTCAAGGCTATCTCAAAAGGAGAGTATAAGAAACATTATATTGATAAACTCAGGTGCTGTTTAATCTTGTTCAAAGGGGACTCTAGGGGTGAAGAGGCTTTCCCTTGTCCTTCCCTTGTCTCCTTCAGAACAAGCCAGGAGGAGCAAGCCAATAAACAGAGTTCTTCCACGGCCTTTTCCTCTGTTCCTGCCTTCAGCTTCTTGCTGTCATATCCTGCCCCAACTTCCCGTCATTATGGACTGTTACATGGAAGTGTAAGATAAACCCTTTCCTACCCAAGTTGCTCTTGGTCATGGTTTTTTTTTATCACAGCAATAGAAACCCTAATCAAGACAGCCACAAAAGAGACTATTTGAAAATACTTCTGATTCAAATTTTGTTATATAAGTTACTGACAAATAAAATGGCAAAAATAGGATTTATACATTTATTAAAACACGAATAAAGAAGGTTATTTCTGAGAACCCTAATGAAGTTTCACAGGGAATCCTCCAGCTCCCTCAACTATTTCATGAGATGTAATCTTAAACCTGTCTTCATAGAGCACTAAAAGAAGTTGCAAAGAAATGAAAAGCAACTACCTACAGAAACCTTTTAGCTCATGAAGCACTGCTCTGGAAAAATCTGTTAATATTATCTTCTCACTTCCTGTCATTTCACAGTGTAAGCTCCAGGATAGCTGAGTGGGAAGATGCTATGAACACATCCTTGAACAGAGGTAATAGGCCACTTGGTACATTTTCCCAAGCATCTGTTCCTAAAGGATCAATGAAATTGGAGATATTAGTCAGTTTCTAAAAATTACGTTCTCATGTTGCTATGTGACAATGATCTTTTATCCTGTCACTTGTATTATTTTTAATAAAATGCTGATTGGCTCGTAGCCAGGCAGGAAGTATAGGTGGGGCGACCAGGCAGGAAGTAGAGGCGGGGCAACGAGAATGCTGGGAAGAGGGAAGTTTCAGTCCGCAGTCATGACCCAGCTGCAGAGGAAGCAAGATGTGACGGCCTTGCCAAAAAAGGTACCAAGCCACATGGCTAACTCAAACAAGAATTATGGGCTAATGTAAGTTATAAGAATTAGTAAATAAGAAGCCTGAACTAGTTGGCCAATCAGTTTTTAACTAATGTAGACCTCTGTGTGATTCTTTGGGACTGAATGGCTGCAGGACCGGGGGGACAGAAACCTCAGTCAACAGAAGGCGCCCAACAACATCATGTCTTTGGTGACATAATCTGTTTAAATAAAACAAATCAAAAGGAAACTTAACCTACCTAACACTGGATAATTCTCATTGTCACAACAATATCAACCCCTCTTAACATGTTTTCATTTTTCTCTTCCCAAAATATTCTCAATTTCTAACAAAGGCCATTTTCTTAATATTTAAAGTAAATCTAAAATGCAAAAATTTGAAAGTTGCTAAAAGTAATGAAACAGTTAATTTTTTAATATAACCACTTTCCATTCACACCCATCTCAAAATATTCAAGACTGAATTTCACTACAAGTATTTTAGGTAAAATTATTTTTAGTAAAGGTGATTTTTAATAGTTTAATTGGTTGCAATTTGAGTAGGTAATTCTGGAAAGATCCTTTACTCCATTAGTGAATCTTTCGAGTTTTCTCAATGATGTCATTTGTTTCATGTTAAATATTATGATCAGATATAACCAATGTTTTAGAACGTGGCAATGACACACTGTCGTTTTGGATACTCAGGAAATAACAGTGAAAAACCACGATAGGAGAAAGGGCAGATTCTGTGGCATAAGATCAAACCATAGCTTTCCAGGATTTAGACTCATGGTGTTAGACAGACAGGCACTCAGGTCCTGACACAATGGGTGTGATGTCCGACTGTACTTATTTTCAACAGATTTAAATCAACACTATACCATGCTATTAGCTGGTGTCTTCTGGGCTCCCAAGTATTGTTCTTTCTAGTGCTGGTATCTTAAATCCACCTTCCCAGTGCCCTCCTGATATGACTGGGTGACCCCAGCTCCTGAGCCTCAATTGCTATCATTGTCTCTGTAACCGCAATGTCTGGTTCTTCACAAGGTGTGAAGCGTAGTGAAACAAGGATTTCAAGGCTTCAGGGTAGGTAGGGTGAGCAGCAGGAGAAAATAACACTGTGATGACATCTTAATTATTTCTGAAGAAAAGCCTGCTCTTTGGGTCTCCCTTACATTTACAGCAATCCTTGCTGAGTGTTCATTAAACTGAATTTTGAAGAGATGTAAACAGTCATTCCATACAACCTCTGCTCTTCAGGAGGCTGAAGGATATTCCTAAAAGTGAAAGATACCTTCTCATCTTTTCTATAATTTCACTCAAGTGTTTATAAAATATGTTCATGATCTTGAACTTTAGGGATTCTAAAAAAAATTTTTTTTTTTTTTTTTGGTTTTCCGAGACAGGGTTTCTCTGTTAGCTTTGGTGCCTGTCCTGGAACTAGCTCTTGTAGACCAGGCTGGCCTCGAACTCACAGAGATCCGCCTGTCTCTGCCTCCCGAGTGCTGGGATTAAAGGCGTGTGCCACCACCGCCCAGCTTCTAAGAAATTTTTTAACTGTGAAAAACAAATTGCTTGAGAGAAAAGACACTAAAGTTGATTCATACACTAAAGTTGTTTCCATTAACATTTCTTGATAACTCAAATCCCTTTAGGCAAAATTTAGTATTAGATACAATGACAATACACAATATGCTGAAGACAGACTGTCAGGACAAGTGCTGCATATACCACTCTGGGTAAACTGAGGCCACAGCAGCCATCTCAGAGAGTGAGTAAGCTAGTATATACACATTTAAAGTTGTATCCAGCATATATAAAGAAAATTAACCTTCTCAGCCTTTTTCTGCTACTATAATTTTCAGAAGTGGTATTTAAGAAAAAAAATCTACTACAACCAAAAACCTAGTTTTGGTTGACAGTGTTTTAAGTTTAGCATGAACTGTCTAAGATACTCTAAACTGTGAAACATGTCAGAAAGGGCTTAGTGAAGGAAACCTGTTTGAGTATTTAAAAAGATACATGTCACGAAGAAACCAGGATCTTACAAGAATGGCTGGAAAAGTGGCTGGATGGGTCCTGCAAGAATGGTCCCTGAACATGCAGGGACAGAGCCATGCTGCTCTGCTTCCCAAGCAGGTGCTGCAATGAGATAAACATGCTAGGTCCATCATCAGCCCTGTGGCCACCACTGGAGCTCCATATCAACGGCTAGCACACGGGTGTGGGGGGAGACAACCGCTAGCTTGTGGGTGGGGAGAGAGAAAACCGCTAGCACACGGGGACGGGGGGGGGGAGACACAGGACATGGACAACTGCTAGCATGCATGGCAGGGGATGGGGGGAACAGCTCTCCTTAGACTTGCCGGAGCAGGGAGAATGCCAACTATACACAAACACATTTAGCTGCAGAATCTGATTAGCATCTAGAACTCTAGGGAATCTCAGACATGTGCCTCCTCCTAAGTGTAGGAAACAGACTGAAAGAGCTAGGATGAGTGGCTCAGTGCCAAGCAATCCAATGTGACTATAACGTTGGGAGGGCCAAGGTTATATCTGCCTACTTTGCCATTGGCAAAATAGTTGTAAATGCTTTGAATAGGCAATGTCCTTCATAGGCTTTGTATTAGAGGCTTTGGGCAAGTAACTGGATCGTGAGGACTCTGATCTAATGAACGGATCAATTCCTTGATGGATTTTTAAGATGGCTTTACTGGGAGAAGATAACAAAGAAGGCAGGGTCTGTTGGAAGATGTAGGTCACTGGAGGTGGGCAAGGGAAAGACCTTCCCTGACATTTTTCCTCTGTATGCTGGCAGCCATGAGGTGAGCAACCTCTGCAACATGCTCTTGCTTCATGCCCCAGGTCCACACACTGCACTCAGATGACTCTGGGCTGAGATATCTGAAATTACTATTCAAAGGAAGTTCTTCAGTTGTCACCACAACACAACTGGAACTGACCCAACCAAGAGTCATGCTGAGGACATAGGAAACACCTAATAGGGAAATAAGTGTCTCTTGCAATCTTGAAGCCTGGTTTTGGTATGGGAAGTTGGATACCCTTCTATCCCTCATTTGTTTTGCTACCTGGGATCTTTTAGGATATTTTTTTTAACCTATAAGCCCTAGTAGCAAATCTCCCTTCTAAGATATCTTTGATCTCATAAGTATAAAAATGAAGAGAGTATGTATGTACACTGATAAATCATGATACTATCATTTCAATGATAAGTAAAGACAGAAGAAATGTCACTGTTTAGCTGTCATAGTCTTTCTTGGTTTGGCCAACCTGTCTGATTTGCATCAAGACTTTTCACTTTGTTAACCATCTAAGTTTCCTGACAGTCACACAAGCTGGGATAACATGCCAGAGCTGGGTTACTCAGGAAAGGCTTAGTTATGAAACCTAATATTTAAATTAAGAATTAAAAGAGGATGTCTCAAGAGAGTAAATTTTCATGTTATAAAAGTCTAAATCTATTTAAAAACTCCTGATGAGCAAGCGGCATGGAACATCAACCTACAGATGGCACTGATCCTTTAAAGTGAAGGGGACAGACAACAGAAATATGAACACACAGCTTTTCTACACATTAGATATCTGATTATATGATGTCAGGTAGTTATACACTAGAATAAAACCCAAATTCTGGACTAAGAAAGAAAATAATTATTACATTTGTAATGGTTACCAATACCAGAAAAAATAAGTATAATAAATCTGCATAAAAATGTTAGAATTGAGTTAGAACTAAGTAGGGATGCTTTTTAATCACAGGACAGTGATTCCTAGTTACAGTAACTACAAGGGTACCACATGCACTGTTTGTCACCTTCAGCACTATCACAACCGTGCAAAGTGCCCAGAATGGATGGCACTCCTGCCCTGACTGCTCACACGGAGGTCAGGGTGACCAACCTTTCCATCGAGGAAGCTGCAGACTGTGTGACTGTTCATTTCCTCCAAGAGATCCATCTATGGGATAAAGACATGGGAGGACTTGCAGGAACACGTTCATGTCCAGTGCCAGAAATTTAAATCTTCTTGAAACAAGCAAGAAATGTAAAGACCAATTTATTATCTACATTATCTTATGAACTCAACTATTCTTTACCTGGAATAGAATTAAATATAACTTCTCAGCAGGCATTTTCCTAGATTATGACAAGTCCCTATGCAGTCTACAGCTTGGAGAAGACAGAGCGTGAACATCTGCTAAGATTCCCTTTGTCAGAAGTACATTCAGTACTTCTCTGACTCATGTTGTATTACAAAACAAACATCAAATGTAAATCTAGACCTCAATGCCTTGCTCTGAACACAAAGAAGCCTGGTTAAGTATTACAGAGTGTCTAAAAAGGAGGTGGACTTCTTCAGAAAGCTGAAAAGGTCTGGAAGAACTAGATAGCAGGGCATGTCCACTGAAAACCACGACAGTGCAAACACGTACCATCTACCCCATCCAGTTCAGTGGATAAAGGGGCTTGTCACCAAGGCTGACGCCTGGGTTTGGTCCCCAGCACCCACATGGAGAAAGGAGAGAAGCCATCCTCAGAC
>NC_022013.1:78977494-78987439 GCF_000317375.1 Microtus ochrogaster
GCACAAATACACACAATTAAATGCACAAATGTAGTAAAGTTTATCCCATTTCTGATCTTACCTAACTTCTTCCATAGCGTTAGCAGAATCAGAATATCAGAGACACACAGTATGTAGGTCACTGGTCTAAACCCTTTCATTTTAGTCACCAGAAACTTGATGCTCAAACTCCTTTAGGAAGCTTACATAGCTAGTTGAGAGGGAACTCAAATCTTTCAACTTTCAACACATTGCCCACATGTACGGTCAAGGAGGCACACGCAAGCTACAGCCACATTTCAATGCTGTGTTAATCTTTTCAGTAGCAAAAACTATCACAGAGTTCTTAAAAAGTCATTTTTGTGTTCTGACTCAACAAGTTCCTGGAAAACTATCTATGAAACTAAATACTATATGTGAATTATGTTATTATCTATGAAATAAACTGAAATCTTTAAACATATTTTAAAAGTAATCTGTAAATCTGGGTGGACTAAAACTTCCTTGGTGAAAAGTTAGTATTATTGCAATAATAACAATAAATAATCACTAAAAAGTTACCAGAACAAATGACTAAATATGGAAGTAATCTTTTTTCCACAAATGTACCTCATAAACATGTCTTACAGAATTAAAGAGAAGCTCTCTCAAGTAAACCACAATAGCAAGAATTCTCCATTCAGCTTATTTTAAAAATTAAGCAAAGAGATCACTAATTCTATGGAACATACATCAAATACATGAGTAATATCAATACTGTGTTTTTACATTCAACACAACAGTGTTATAAATTAGCCTAAAATCATGTGCTGAGTTGTAAGATTTTGAAAAAATGGGAAGGGCAAAGCAAGGCTAAAGAGCACTTAAAGCAGCTACTAAATGACGGGCACACTGGCACCTAAGGAGAATTTCTACAGCAGAAGACAGACACCTCTCTGTAGATGTAAGCAATATGTGTTAGAAGCTACTTACCTAGCACCTTCTCCTTCTTGTGAGTGGCCCATAACTCACTGAACTGCCTGGCCAAAAATATTACAGAATCCATGACTACAGAGCAATACACACAATGTAGGAGCCATTTAGCCTGAGCAAAGACAAAACTGTTCTATTGTTTATGGCAAAGAATACAATTAATATAGAACTGGGAACAGATGATGTCATCAAAGCAATACAAACACATTTTTTGACACCAGTCTTTCTCTTCTAATTTAACTCAGTTATTGTGTAAGAACCTATTTTCTGTAGAAAACTGCTACTCATCTATAGTAGATAGTGAAAAATTTTAAAAACTGGATTAATAATAGCAGAATATTTCATGTTTCTAAAAATGTATACCCCCTAAAAGATTGTCTGCATATTCCTTCATTTCTTCTTATAAATCACTCTCATTTTAAAAGGCATTTACACAGTGGAATACAACTCAACTGTAATGGAAAGTAAAAAGATTGAATATGCAGGCTGTTGGTAGAAGCCCCACACTCCAGCAGATGGCCCCACATCCTTACACATATGGACAGCACTAACTGGACTAAGTGGGTTAATAAAAAAGACATGCAGTTGGGATAGGGATATGTTGAGGGAGACATAGGAGGAATTATGGTCATTTGGGAAAATATGATCATATTTTATTGTATACATGTATGAAATTCTCAAAAACAAAAATGTCTTAAAAGGTATGTCCCCAAAATTGCTTATTCTAAAAATTTTAAATGATGTGTTAATTCTATCAATAAAACCGAAATCCACAAGACATATTACATCTACCATCATCTTTTCCTTATAAAGACCCTGCAGGACCTGGTGAAGCAGCCTGGCTGCATGGTGTATGGAAGCTGGCAGGTTCAGATCCTGCCTGGTATGATGCAATGGGCCAGAGCTGAGGCTCTAGGCTCACATGGTCAAAGCATAGAAATAACTGTGAAACACCAGACCTCCAACTTAAAAGTTAAATCTATTCTAAAGTCTGCATATTTACATTATAAAATGCTTCTTCTCCAAAATAACACAGAAAGGAATAAATATAAGTCATAATTTACACTTACCCAAGTCACAGATTTTCTCATACAGAAATAACTATGTGACATAATGCACCTCCCTGGTTTAAATAAACAATGTAGTCATTACTCTCCTGTAATCTGGAATGCCTTGTGGGAATTTTGCTAAAAATATATAGAGAGATAGTGTGTGATTTAAAAAAAAATTTAAAGGTTTGGGTTCATAATTTTTCACTGAGAAATACTTCAGTCTTTTCTCAAAAGGGATGAAAAATATAATAAGGACTTGTTCTTTGGCTAGACAGTTCCTCCTGCGCCATCTAGTTTACCTGAAAAAAAAAAAAGGGTAACTTCTCTAGTGAGTCTGGACAATGCACCATCAACCATGTAGTGCAGGCAACAGGAACAAACGCCAAGGCCTGCATGAGAGCTTGGGACAGACAAAGAGCATGAGGTAAACTGACAGCAAACAGAAGGGCGTAGACAGATGTGTGGGAGCAGTGGGCTGGTCACAGACGTCTCCTGCTGCTTGTGTTACGTGCCATACACAGAAACTGCATTGGGGTCATTGGATGATACTCACAGAAGGGTTGTAGGAAGGCTCCAGTATCACCGGTAACGACATTTTCCCTTGAAGATTCAACTTCGTTAAATAAAAAATCTTTTCCCCCACAATCTTTTCTTTCTTCATACGATGAACACCGTACAGTCTAAACCTAACTGCATAATTTCCGATCATCTCTGATTCAACGTGGTTAAATTTGAATGTTTCTGTGAAGACAGGGCATGGTCCTCTCTGGATGCTGGTTTTGGCTCTCTGTTTCTTTATAGGTAGAAGAACAAGATGCACCTGCCACGAGTTGCCACCTGTCCTGTTATACGTTGGAATGTCTGTGACAGCTGTCACCGTCACCAGAAGCTTCTGTCTTTGTGAGTCATAGTCAAAGGTCACATCCAGTGTGCCGTATTTAGCTTCCGGCTCTGGAGCAAAAGGCTTAGGAAGCTGTGAGGAGGATCCTTGGGCTGACATGTCCTAAGAAAATCAAATTTAAATGTTTTTAGTTTTTAACCCTAATACTTAATCTAGATGTAAATAAATGCCAAGTTCTTGTAGAGAACAATATTCAACAGTTTTCATTGCTACCATGTTGAAAGCTCAAGCGTCACTCAGCTACAGGCCAACATCACCCACAGGCAGTGGTGATTTAAGTGGTGAAGACCACACAAAGAATACAACTTTTGAGTGCACTATTCACTACCATAGTTTTGATGTATATTTGTATAAACTAGACAACGTGCATATCAGTGCCATTTCTTTGCTCCTGATGGAGGAGCCCGCAAAGAAGAGCAAAGTTCTATGCTACAGAAAGATGTGGCTCCACTCTCAGAATAATCCAGTAAAACTTAAGCCAATAGAATGGGAAACCTGCTAGAAATGCACAAGGCTCAGGACACTGGCGTCCAGACAGTCACTCTCCACATCAGGCCATGCTTATCACAGTTTCCAACCAGAATCAAAAACAGCTGTATTTTTCTCTACGTTAATCGCCAAAGACATGGGAAAATACACATTTCAAAAACTGGAGAAAGGCTAAATCTGCACATGTTACTATGGTATGGTCAGAAACAGAGACCATTCTACCATCGACTGTCTAACTGCTCGCGAGATCTCATCTAGTGACTGACAAAGCTGGAACCAGGTTTTTGACCTTTGAGCCACACACTTTGACCTTCAAATATTGAATAAGACCTTGTATTCATAGCTACTGTAGCACAGAACAATGCTGACCAAGGTCTTCCTTCTCCTATTAGCTCAAATGATGCCCGACCCAGAAGGTTCTCTTGGATGTGCTTACGGCACAACTAGGGCAGATGGAGGCACACAGAGCTCCTATGAGAAATATCTATCTTAACCTTGCAATGGAAATGCTTGCTTTTCATTCTCTTTCCACAAGCACGCATACAGATAATGTGTGGAATCAGTTTGAACCAAAAGAATAAGGACAGGGCTCTAGGGAACGGTAGGTTCACATAAAAAGCTGGCCCTGAATAAAGCCATTATGCAAAGTCTTACTTATCTGGTTGAGTGTTAGAGAAACAAGCTCCTGAGTTTTTCAGTCAGCTTAGCACTGTGTTATAAGCCCTCTGTTAGCTTGGGATAGAAGACTCTTCTTTAAGCAGAAAATATCAAAAAGACAGGAGCCGCTGATACTTTAAGTATACGAAGTCCTTGGTATCACATGTGGAAAACAGGAAGAACTTCTGTAGAAGACATTCCTTAAATTGATTGCTTATGTGCATGCTGCATGTATTTGTGTGTGCTGCCTGGGTTTGACACATGCACTCCAGTACACACTCACACACAGATGCCAAAGGAGGGTGTCAGAGGCCTGCTCCACCATCCTCAGAGCCCAGAGACTGTCACTGTGTGACTAAGCTGGCTGGTCAGCAAGCTCAGTCAGCTTCCTTTCTCTGTCCTTAGCAATGTGGTTGTAGACACAGGTTGCCATGTACAGCTTTAAGTGGGTGCTAGAAATACAAACCCATTTCATAATTGTTAATTATAGATTACCTGATGTGGGATTCCCCTCTGTATGCTGTGAATATGTTTTAATGCCATTGGTTAATAAAGAAGCTGCTTTTGGCTAATGGTTTAACAAAGTAAAGCCAGGCGGAAAATGCGAACAGAGATGTAGAGAGAGATAGTAGGCAGAGTCAAGGAGAGACCATGCAGCCACCAAAGCAGACAGAGACCCTGGAACCTACACGGTAAACCACAAGCCTCGTGGTAATACACATTATAATAGGAATGGATTAAGATGTAAGAGCTAGCTAGGAATATGCTTAAGCTATTGGCCAAATAGTAGTGTAATTAATATAGTTTCTGTGTGGTTATTTTGGGTCTGGGCAGCCAGGAAACAAACAAGCAGCCTCTGCCTACAATTACCAATGTCTCTTTGGTATTTCAACTTAATGTTTTAAAAATAATTATCATGGTAAGAAGGGTTTTCAGAAAATGAACACTTTATGAGGTCCTAAATTTCTGGGTTTTACTTCTGACATTCTAACAATCCTTAGAAATACAGGTGAAATCTTACATACCAAAGCTACTATTCACATTCCTAAAACAAGCACTAAGAGAAAAAATCTTTCCCTATCAGGGTGCTGGGCGTCATTATTTGCAGAAAGTCTTCAATAGAGCTAGTTGATGAACCTGTTACATGGATCCTCTGATGCAGGATAGATATTATAAGGATGTAAAATAAACTTGAAAAAAAACAAATTTTATAGTGGCCTAGGATATCCAATATTCCACATCTAAACATTTATGTAGCATTTACTAGATGTACTGTATGAATGTATTCGGGGGTGCTATAAAACATTCCACATCTAAACACTCATGTAATGTGTACTTGATGTACTATATGAATGTATTTGTGTGCTATAAAAGGCACAAGCATGGGAGAAACTGCATAGTGTTATCACAGCAAGTACACAGCTTCTGAAATACACACAGCAGTGGTTATGCACAGATAAGCAAGCAGCTTGAGAGACATGTGCAGAAAGAATTCCTAAGGTAGCAACCTAGAAAATATGCCAGCAATCTATGGACTACAAAGAAAGCATGATGGAGCAAGTGGATACGAGGCTCACCAAGAGATGGAAAGTCCATGCCTTGCCATGTTGACTGTGAGCCAAGGATTTTTATCACCCACAGGTTCTACTTATGAAATACAGGGAAAAACCTGCTTCTCAGGTAGCAAGCTTCTCTAATTGGCAAGTTCCCGGGGTAAGCAGGTATATTTTCCCTTCATTTCTTCCATAAACAAGAGCTTGCTGCCAGTTGTGGGTGCCTCTTTTCAAATCTCAGTGCTAGTCCCTGCTATCGAGTGATAAACAGACCTGCAGACACTGAGAAGGATACATAGGCCATACGGGCCGGTGTGGGCTCGCCACCTATCTGCTCTGACATCCTGTGGCAAGTTGTGTTGATCTACTTTACCTTCATTTGCTTAATGTCTGCTTTGCATCTGAAGAGGAGGAAAATATACACACATACACTTAAGCATCTGGTTGCATTTGAACATGTTACTTTGGTAATTAAGGTTTCTGGGACAGTTTGCCTTGTAGTATTTCCAGATGGCACTATCATAACAAAGAACCCTCAAACAACAACCCAGTCAACAAGAATGTAAAGAGTAAGGTAGCTGCTACTAACTCCTTTTCTGCACATGCAGGGACCTGGGGGAACAGAGCTGCCTGCTTTTCTCTGAAGTTAGCAGTTTTTACTTCCTGAAGCAGTGACTATGAACAATGAATAAGCTGTCTAGATGTCAGATAGATACTATTGTGGTCACCGTTATAATCCAGGGTCACTGCTAAGTCAGTGGCTACCTATATAGTTTACAAAACACAAAGTTCTCAAATATGTTTATGTGACAGCACACAGGGAACTGGTAGAATCATGACACATTAAAACTTAAAAGTCCCAATTCAGCAGTTCCTTCTAGGTCAGATACTACATGATAATACTAAAGCTACCAGAAAGCAGTTATAGTACTTTTAAATTATAGGAGAAAACCCCAAACTGAACAAATTCTGTCTATAGTTTAATCACAATGTGCATTAAAAAACTACCTATATTATTTAGACAGCACAGACCATGTCAGAGGGATAATGCTGATGGGGCTAAAGCTGAAGGACCTTGCAATGTAAAACTTGTGAAAGAAAGCAGCTCCTACAGATAATTGCTGCATGTGAGGCTTGGGATACCTTAGTCTTCATCCTAAGAACGAATGAGACAAATTCTTTATGGATTACAAAAAGACTTCGAAACTACAATTATTTTGTCACCATTTTCTCATTTTTTCACTCCAGAAAAGTAACAAACAAAAGCAGTCAGCCACACTAAATTTAGGAAATTGTGAAATTTTACCCGTAAAGCTAACTAACATTTATTCTTCTCATACTCTATGAAATAAAAATACAGTAAGATTAATTTGAAAGGCTTATAAAACACTGAATAAAATTTTAATAAAAGAACAAAAATAGCAAATTAAAACAAAATAAAATGATAATAGAAAGCACAAAATATAAGCAAAAAGGTAAATCGTTCCAGACATTCTATGTAAAATATTTAAGACACAACAACCATGCCTACTCCCGTCTCTGCTATGGGAAAGTGTGGGATATGTAGGCTGCGGCAGCCTCAGTGAGTGTGTCAGGTGAAGGCTCGACAGTGGAGTGAGAAGCTACGGGGCTGAGAGAAAGAGCAGGCCCTTAATCTCCAGAGCACGCTCCCTGGACGCTGCAGGATGCGGCTGCTTACTTCAGGACTGAGGACTGCGGTGCTGTCGCTAGGGACATCGTCTTCATAGCCTTTATTGTGAAAGCTCTCTGCCTCATGCCCTGTGCTTCCTTCGCTGGGGCACTTGTTGAAAGAGCAGCGTGGGCTGTTGCTGCAGCGGGAAATCTCACACTTGCCATCCCCGATCTCAGAGGGTGTGCATGAGAGGTGAGGTGAACCGCTGTCATCTTGGTAAGGTGGTGGCTGCAGCTCATCCAATGGAGGTGTTCTTCTCATTCTCTGAATGCAGTTTCCTACCAAGGACAAGAGTGTGGTCACTGTCAGTATACAAGAATGGTAAATAACTTTAAAAAGTAAAGCAAAAGCTCAACAGCACAGCTGTTAAGATCCTAAACGACTTTTTTCTTTCCTCGGACCAGGCACAGCAATAAAATCATTTTCCTCTCACTCATAGGATCAGGAGCATTAAAGCCATTCACTGTTATAAACCACACAGACAAAAATGACCCAAACTGTCTGTTACTCGATCCTCTCTCCAGACATTTCCAATGCCATGTGTACGTCACCAATTTCCTTGTAATTGGTAACCTGTCAAGAGGCCATACAAGTATGGTGGGTAAAACATAAGAACCCTGTTACTTTCTCAGTTATGGGGATGAATTCCAGTCAACATTCAGTTAGCATTTTTCCACATCTAATTGGTTTTAGAGACTAAAGGAGCCATGTTAAGTCCCTGCTTGCCATCTCTGAGACTACCTGAGTACCCAGCTTTTCCTGGCCCACAGGAAGAATCGCTTCCAGCAATGATGTGAAACCACATCTCCACCTTCTCTTAAATTATTTTTTAAAACTTTTGCTTCAATAATCTGTCTCACCCTGCAATGGAGAGTAAACATAGCTATAAATGGTTGGGATGAAGGAGGGATAAGGGATTCACATATAATATAAAATCTTTGGACTGGAGAGGGAGGGGGAGAGGAGTGGGGGGAGGGGGAGAAGGGTGGGGGGAGGGGGAGAAGGGTGGGAGGACGGGGAAAAGGGTGGGAGGAGGGGGAGGAGGGTGGGGCTGGGAGGCGGAAACTTGTTTTTTTTTTTTTCCTTTTCTCAATAAAAAAAAAGATTAAAAAAAGAAAAAGAAAAAAAATTTTTTAAAAATCCTAATAAACTTTGTTTTAAAAATATAGCAACTTTTCATTTTCTTTCTAAGAAATTAAACACTTCTAACTCTTATCTATCTTTTAATAATGGTTATTGAGCACTCCACACTCCATTAAGTCTAGATGCTCTGGTGCATGCATACACTGTCATCATACACATAGACCAGGAGGGAGGTCATAAAACTGTATGGACTGTAGACATGTTGGCTCTGCTTACAATTTAAGTAGACAAGACTACGTAGATAGATCCAGAATTCAGTGTTGAATATTAAAGTTAAACAATGCTCCTACAAAAGAAACTCTGAAAAAGGTAGTGTAAGATAAAATTACTGCAGGGGTCAGGTAAAAACTCAATACAGCTCTTTCTTCAATTTTACATAAAAATTAAAGGCCTCATTTTTATTTGTTTTGTTTTTGTTTGTTTGTTTTTTTCGAGACAGGGTTTCTCTGTGGTTTTGGAGCCTGTCCTGGAACTAGCTCTGTAGACCAGGCTGGTCTCTAACTCACAGAGATCCACCTGCCTTTGCCTCCCGAGTGCTGGGATTAAAGGCGAGCGCCACCACCGCCCGGCCAAGGCCTCATTTTTTAAAAAAAAAACCAAAGCTCTCATTCAAACGAAAAATATTAATTCCTTAATTATAAATTTACATAGTTGATCAAAGGCCCTAACTTTAAATAAAACATCCTACCTTCTGAGTCTAGTACAAACTTTAAAAAGTTATCAAAATGATGCACCTGAAGCCATGCAGGAGGACGTATTAATAACTGAGACAAGACAACTCTGCCATCACAGAGTCCACACATGGAGCCCTGTCCTCCCAGCAGTCCTGCCAGTGGGCACAAGGGCAGGGTTTAGCCTGGATGCCAGGGATGCTTTGGCTTTCCTGATAAAAACGGGGACACCCAATTGGCATCTCTGTCCTTCCTTCTGCTTGAGGTTCAGTGGCCACCTTGGGACTGAGAAGTCACAAGCATGAGAATAAAATCTGAAGATAGAGAAAGAAAAACAAAAAACAAAGCAAGCAATAACAGCACCCCCCCAAAACAAACCAACAAACCTCAAAGCACACAATAAAAAAGAAACACAGAAAAGTCGGGGTATCAGAAATTTGTCCCAACTTTGATGACCAAGGAAGACAAAACACGAAGGTAAACACGATAGCTCCATTTTCTGTAGATAGCTACAAATGCAGCCTCAGCTGTCGGTTTAACTCATTAAACGACGCTTTCCTCTCCTCATTCTTGTACTTCATCTATCAATTGATTAAATTATATAATACCTTTATAGCTGCTGACATATAGTAAGTCAAGAATTCCCCAGGTTTAATGCAATTTTAGAATATGTGTGGCAACTTCAAGAAAATAAAACAAAAAAATAAATAAAAGGGATAGAAACTGAAAATAGAAAAGATAAAATAGTAAACAGAAAAATAAATTTAAAAACATGTATAGATCAGAAAACTTTAACAAATGAAAATATAATTCATTAAAAAACAGAAATAAAGCC
>NC_022013.1:78987589-78992560 GCF_000317375.1 Microtus ochrogaster
AAAAAAAAAAAAAAAAAAAAACAGAAATAAAATTGATAAATTATTAGAACAGACTAGTTGTAAGTTATTAGTGTCAGGACTTCAACTCCTACAGGCATTCACACGTGCAGGACAAAGTGTGTACTGCACTGACAGATGACGGGAAGGAGAAGACTGGGGAGGGTGTGCAGAGAGTGGAGCACACAAGGCCGCTTGGCTGAGAAAGCCCTGATCACGGTGCTGAAGCGCAGAGGAGCAACATTCATCTGCATGGTGGATGATGAGCGTCCACTGGAGTCCATGTTGAGGGTCGTCTACAAATGGGAAATAAAATAAACAGAGGCATGGAGCCAGAGGAGAAAGCCTGTGTACAGCCTGACGATCAAAGAGCAAAACTCCCAGGTTAATGTAGCCAGCTCTTTTATGTAAGATAAAGGAGTTAGAATATGGAAAGGGGAAGGCTAGAGGTGACTTTTATGAGCTGAATAATAATTAGGGAGAAACGCATATATATCATCCCAGCTAGTTTTAGTTATAAGCTAGAGTCATTTGGGAGGAGAAAGTATCAACGGAGAAAAACACCCCAATTAGACTGGTCTGTGGGCAAGCCTGTGTGCATTTTCTTGATGAAGTACTGATGTGGAAGAGGACAGCTCATAGCAAGCTTGTGTTGGTGGTCTTGGGTGCTATAAGAAAGCAGGCTGAGCAGGCCAGGAGGTAGAACTCCTCAATAACCTCCGCATCAGCTCCTGTGTCCAGGCTCCTGCCTGGCTTGAGTTCCTGTCCTGACTTCCCTGGATGATAGAGGACATCATCCAGCTGTAAGATGAAATAAACCCTTTCCTCCCCAAGCTGCTCTTGGTCATGGTACTTTATCACAACAATAGAAACCCTAATTAAGACATGTACTCAGTTAACACAGTATATGCTTACATACACAGCCATGCAACAAACATTTTAAGGTTTTCCACTGAGATATGAGAAAGTCACTGTCCAGCAGCAGTGAACCTAGTGCCTACATCTTGGCTTTTACCTCCGAACACAGGAATGACACAAGGTACCTGCTTCACTAATTCTACTCAACAGTGCGCTGGAGGGCCTTCCTAGTCAATGCAGTAAGGCAGGTTAAAGAAGCTAGAAAATAATTGTAAATAAATAAAACTGTCAGCTCTTTCAGGTAACTATCATGACACAAAACAAACAAAAAAGGAAAAAAACAACAGAAAAGCAGGGATAAAGAGGATTTGTTACAGTAAGTAAATTCAACAAGCCCTCAGTGTAAGAGGTCAGTAAGGAAAAAGGCGACTGAATTCCTACATACATGCAAAGGAAAATTGGAAAGTAAAATTTTGAAGCAATCCCATATTTAATAACACCAGAAAACATCAAACATTTAAAAACAAACCTAAGGAATTGTATTGGTATTATTTTTCCAATCATTGAGTTTATAACTAGAATGTGCTCTTTCAACAACGGGTGGACTCCAAACTTCAAATTTCTTAGCAGCGGCTAACCTGAGTTAGGAGGAGTTAGTTACAAACAGGCAAAGCTTCATTTCTTCAGCAAGGCATCCCAAAAGAGAACAGAAACTTGAGAATTACATGTTTAGTAAATGCTTTCACTAGTTTTGCCACAGCAAGAAGTAATAGATTTGAAAAGCACGGCAAAAAATTAAAATAAAAAGGAAGAAGAGCCATGGCGGATTATCATAAACTTAATTAGATGATCTCAACTACAGTTGCCACTCCAGATGGAAGCTCCTTCTTGAGAAAATTGAGACGTCCTGGCATTTGATACGCTGTACTAGCTAGCAAGTGCTTTTCCTTCACAACAACACAAAGATAACAAAAATTAACAGGTTGTTCCACTTGGCAAGACCAGCTACACCTCTACTGTCCCGCTTCAATTAGAATATTCTTTCTCCATGCATCCTCCACTCCACAGAGATTCTGAATGTGTGAACACCTCGCCCTCATCATGTAGATGACGGCAAAACATTAGATAGGAGAAGCAGAAGAGCCACAGATGGAGTACATTAATGCCTGTGCTTGGCAGAACTCAGCACCAAATCTTATGAAACAATGTGCTTGCCAGTAAAGCCAAGAGATGCAGTGGAGTATGCCTCCGGCAGCCAGAGAGAATTTACTGAACCTCATCTGTCCCTGTCTTTCAGAGGACAACCAAGCATCCTGCCAGACTCTGTTTTGAAAGTGGAGTAATACACATTTGAACATACCGCTATGGCATAGTCATAAAGGAAACTAGAAGGCCGCTAGCTTTGAATAGAGCCCAAAGCAGGATAAATCTGTCGAGACGCCAGAGGGGAGAGTGGAGTAAGTCTATATTTGACCCCTGCAACCTAGACAACCAATACGCTGTGGTACAGTAAGAATCACTGGAGAATCCTGATGGCAGAACTGCAGTAAAAGCTATTAGTTTAAAATCACCTTTTCACTTTTTGCACCTTTGAATGAATTTTACTAGAATACAGTTTGGATTATTTTTATACTCTGTCTTAAAACTCTAATTGCTTGGATAGTTTTCTTGATGGTCTGAAAAAATTCCTGACTCAGATCATTCTTCATACATAAAAAAGCTAATAACCAGACATGGCGGCACTTTAATCTCAGCACTCAGGAGGCAGAGGCAGGTGGGTCTCCATGAATTTGAGGTCAGCCTGGTCTACATAGTGAGTTCCAGGCCAGTCAGGGATACACGGTGAGAATATGTCTTGAAAAGAAGAAAGGAGAAGGGAGGAGGGAGGTGTAATGGTCTGTCCTGTCCCTTTAAGAGATGAGCCCCGCCCACTCCCTCTCCCATCTGCCCAGGCAAGTGGATCTTCCTTTCGCTTCCAGTCTGAGCTTCTTCTTTTACTGTTTCTCTCCCAAAGAGGTAGCTTCTCCTCTCCTCTCCCCCATCTCTGTTTCTCTTTCTCTCTGCCTCTCTCTCCTTGTCCCCCTTCTCCCTCCTTCTTCCCTTTCCCCTCCATAACCCACTAAATAAATATCCAACCTCACTATGCACGGCATGCCTATCTGTCTTTGTCTCTCACTCGCCAGGGCTCCTCATGGGATGGGCTGATCCACCGAGGTCTCTCACCTGCTGCGTGGTTCCCTGCCTGGATTCTGCTGCCCCTCATGGCCCACTGCTGTCCCTCAGGGAACTGCACCGTTTTATTTTTACCATTACATTGGTGCTCGTGACCTGGCCTGGCTCTCTCCATGTTCCCTTCCACTCACAGGCAAGCCAGCTGAGGACACATGGAACCCTGGGCTTGGGAACAGGGTTTCTTTATAACAGCCCTGTGTTCTATCTGCCTGAACACTGACCTCTACACACACCAGCAGCTTTGATGACGAGTTTCCCCTTCCAATCAGCTTAACTGAACTGCCCCTAACCAGAGCCTTCAAAGCTAAGGTTGAGCCCTTTGCTGACATTCATCTCTGGTTGCTTTCCATAGCTAAAGAGGTGACCAGACAACCCAGGGTTGGTCCTCCAGCGCTAGCACTGCACATGCTGAGCAGTGCATTTGCTTTGGGGCCTGGGGTCCCTCAGATTTCTATTTTTCTTTTCTTTAGAACCACTCATAAGTGGTCCCTGCTGTGAGAGACAACCTGGAGCAGCCTCTAAGCCTCTCTGGCTCTGAGTCACCTGGACTGGGGCCAGTCAGGCTTCATCAACACCCTACCTGTAGAGAAAAGATGTTTCCCTATAGGTCTTGTGGTGTTGTTCACTGTTTTCATGGGTTTTTGCATTTTTAGAAATGGAATATGAAACTCAAACTATCAGCCACCCACCTGTGAACACTCTGCTGGTGGCCTGTGGCTCTGCTCTTCCTCACATTATCTCTGCCACTACTTCCGCTCAGATCCGCGAGGCAGCTGTTTTCAACTCCAGCCTTTGCTCCCTGCTGCAGCTTGTGGCGTGGCAGCTAGGCAACAGGGTGGATCATACCTCCAGGTCTCTCTTTTATTATATTTAAAACTGCAGCTCAAAAAATGTGGCTTCTCCATACAATACATGACCGCTGCCATTTTGACGGAGGTCAGGTGACCTCACTGCCATCTTAACTGATGGCCAGGTCAGGTGACCAAGTCCCACCATCTTTACTGAGATATGTCCTGCCTGGTCCCCTGGCTTACTTATGTTTTTGTTTCTAAATTCCCTGGTGTTGACTCTGTTATATGTGTGTTTTACGCAGTGGTATGCCTTTGGTAGGGCCTACCAAGAACATCCACTTTACCTAATTTCTGCTCACTCTGTGTCTGTATGTGTGTGTACACAAACATGTAACTTAAATGCACCTATGTTTACTGTTAAATGTTATAATTGTCTGTTCACTGTATCTCATTCCAGACTACAGTAAGTCTCATGTTTTAAACTGGTATGTCTTGTAAGTCTCTTACAAAAATACATATATTTAATTCAACCCTGCTTTAAAATATATTAAATTGTTCTCTACTATTGTCAGTTATGCAATTAATCTTCTATTGCAAGCAGTATTTACTTCTTTCTGTCTTTTTATGAGTGTAAATCTTACCCGTTGAGAGCCAGTACAGTCAAGCTCAGACCCAGCTCTCCAGGCAAATTCTATACTGTAGTTATAACTCATCTATACCTGCTAAACATTCCTCAGCTGCTCAGAGATCTGGAACATATGACATTTAAATATTTAATTATTAAAAAACTATTCATAAAAAAAGAAACAGATTGGCTCCTAGCAGCAGCACTCTACTTCTTCCAAAGAAGACAGAAGACAAATGGGCACAGAACAATGTCCATCCTCAATTTGTTTCAACTGTGAAGCACTGACCACTGGACAATACTGCCTTTCATCTAAACTGAAGATCACCAAACAGTGCCCAGAATCACTGGAATCGACAGCCTAGCTGCTCAGGTCAAGTTAGGTTTGTCTTCCTACAGATTTCTTAGCCCACAGGATATTCTAGAACCTGGCAGACCCTGTGTTAAACAGCAAAAGGCAAATATGAC
>NC_022013.1:78994658-79000895 GCF_000317375.1 Microtus ochrogaster
GAATTGAAGAATCCCTTAAACAAGTCAGATATACCCCTCTCAATTCTCTGTTCCTAATTTTTTTTTCCTAAATGTAACTTTGTCCTCTGTTCCGCCAATACTTTAAACAGGTGTAAGAGACACCAGACATTTCCATATCCACCTTAAACAGGTCAGATCTACCCTCTACCCCTCTCAATTCTCTGGTCCTAATTTTTTTTTTCCTAAACAAAACCTTGTCCTCTGTTCTGTCAATACTTTAACAGGTGTAAGAGACACCAGACATTTCCATACCATAAACAACTGGGGAAGAGCAAAGAGACCAGCTACCCTAGGATGTGACCAGCACCCAGCTTTCTCAGGTTACTTCACAAGACGATGCCCACAAATAAGCAGGAAGCAGTCTTGAGAATCCACCATACCAATTCCTTTAACCTGTTGCACCTAACCTCCTGACTTTTTATTATAAAAAAGAGATGGGACTGTAATGGTCTGTTCTGTTCCTTTAAGAGATAAGCCCTGCCCACTCCCTCCACCATCCTGCCCAGGCAAGTGGATCTTCCTTTCGCTTCCAGTCTGAGCTCCTTCTTTTTCTGTCTGTCTCCCAAAGAGGTAGTTTCTCCTCTCTCCTCTCCCCCCTCTGTTTCTCTTTCTCTCTGCTTCTCTCTCTCCTCTTCCCCCTTATCCCTCCTTCTCCTTTTTCCCTTTCCCCTTCATAACCCACTAAATAAATATCCATCCTCACTCTTCATGGCATGCCTATCTGTCTTTGCCTCTCACCTGCCGTGGCTCCTCGTGGGATGGGCTGGCCCACTGAGGTCTCTCCCCTGGGACCCGCTGGCCCTTGTGGCCCACTGCCCACTGCCCTCCACTCAGGGAACTGTAGCATTTTATTTTTACCATTACAGGAGGAGGAAAAGAAAGAAGAAAGAGGAGGAGAAGCAGCAGCTAATGTATCCTTACTCGCTCAACAAGACATCTCTTTGAGTGTAAAAAAATTCAATTCACTACCTCACTTCTTTGAAACAAGACAAAGATCCCTTGCCCTCACCACTTACTGAGGAAGAACACAGGGTTCAGATTTTGGGTCAGACAGAGACAGACCAGGCAGCAGTGACCTAATGTTTCTAGTACAAGGCAGGCGGCATGTCCTCACTCACCTGTGAGGTGGGGGTGTCAGCTGACCTTGTCACCAGGAGCAGGTGCAGGTGGGTGCTGGGTGACACTTTCTTTGTGCTCACAGCCTCAACAGGAAGAACTGTGACTAGTCAGCCAAGGGCGAGAGAACAACCATGGTAATGATATCTATGCCAACACCAATGGGAGCAGAATGCTCTGGAATTACAGTCCTTCACAGACTTGACCCTCAAAGATAACGGAGAAATTAGAGCTTAGTGGTAGAATTTGTAACCATCCACAGTAAGAATGGTTTTCATTTCCGGAGTCAAGGGTCTGACTAAGTGTAAGGACTAGAGAGGAGTTCAGGGATAAGGTGAGACTGGAGCATCACTGGAATGGCTCCAGGGCCCGAACAAATTTACAAACCCAACGACTCACACCACAAGTGTGCACCAAATAGGAACACTTCTACAACTGACCCATATACAGCAAGACAAATACAAAGTTTCCAAATGTGTAATACTTCTCTTTCTCTGCTTTGATTTTTTTTAAAGATTTATTTATTGGTTATATACAGCATGTTTTCCTGCACACCAGAAGAGGGCATCAGATCTCAATACAGATGGTTGTGGGCCACCATGTGGTTGCCGGGAATTGAACTCAGGACCTCTGGAAAAGCAGTCAGTGCTCTTCACCTCTGAGCCATCTCTCTAGCCCTCTGCTTTGATTTTTTTAATGAGTAACTGTTTTATTGTTGAGTTTTCTATTGATTCCAGAAATAACATCTAAGGACTTCAACATTGAGTCCAATGTGACCGTTCGCCCACTCCAATACTTAACCTGGTCATGGTACTCCTCAGCCAAAAACAATTCCCTAGGGATCATTATCATATACTCTTCAGGATCTAATTCAAATTTCATATACACTCATCTTGATTATAATATTTATTATGATGATTGTTTACTGTGTCCCAGAAAAAAGCATTTTGAAGAAAGGTATCCCGTGACTAAGTGCAGTTTAATACATTTGGCTAAGGCCACATATTCATTTCATTTTATGCTATATTAAAAACACATTCTTAATTATATATCTGTAAAATGCCTCATCTTATTGAAGTCACTGTAATCAGTTGGAAGCCTTCCCAAAATCAAGGTAAAAGAAATCTTTGGGGAAAAAAAGGAAGAAATCTTTGATCTAAAAACATCTAGGGATGAATTGAGGAGACACCCGAGTTGGTCAGGTGCTTGCTGTGCAAGCATGAGGACCTGAGCTTGCCTCTTAAGGCTCACACTGAGAAGGGTCTGCCATGGCGATGCATGCTTCAAGCCCCAGTGTTGAAGAGATGGAAACTGGAGAACCTGGAGTTCCTTGATAAGAATTGATTGATAAGACCCAGACCAGTAAGAAACTTTGTCTAAAAAAAAAAAAAAGCAGATAGCACCCGAGGGTCCACAGGAACACATAATCATACACATGTGTGCACCTGTCCTCACATAAACATGCATACATAAATACGTATACATCTAGGGAAATCTGAAAACTAGATTTTACCATCTTCAGATAACACAAAGACAACTCAATATCAATAGTGGTATCATTTCTTTATTTTATTCAACTGGAATGAAACTGGCAAATTCTTTCCTAAATTTAAGGGAGGATTGTTGAAAATTAAAACTGTAAATTTCATTCAATTTTTGTCAACTACACTAATGTATCAATTTATCATTTCATCTTTACTCAAATTTATCCTGAAGAATATACAATAAATGATTAATAAAATCAAGGAATTTCTGTTTTTTGTTCAAGAAGGAAAAGTGGTACTGGATTCACCTCCAGCTATATACAACTATAAAACTGAATTAAATGGGGGCTATAGAAATACACCAGTGGTTAAAAGCATTGGCTGTCTTGCAAAGGACCCAGGTTTGAGTCTCAGCATCCACATGGTTGCTCACAACTGTTCCTAACTCCATTTGCAGGCGATTCAATGTTCTCTCCTGGCCCTGCAGGCACCAGGCATGATGAGTGGTGCACAGGCACACAAGCAGGCAAAAATTCCCATGAATATAATATAAAAAAAACAGGGTAAGATGCATAAATCAACTATTTTAAAGCAAGAAACAATATGCAGCAAACTGAGAATAGGCCAAAACTTTGCTCTGGGCATCCTAATACTTTAAATCTGGGAGGGCAAACACTTGTTGTGCTCAAGAGGCAGGGGGCTCTGGGACAGAGAGGGTTCGGAGCTGATGGGCAAGACACTGAAAGGGACCTTAGCATTCTGTGAGGATGACCAAGAGCCCTTGCCCTAACAAGACTGTGTGTGAAGTGGGACTCAAGGCTCCCCATGGAGCAGGTTTTACCACAGAAAGAATCATAGCCAATCAGTACTGCAGGCTTCAGAGCTTCTTCCAGGGACTGCCAACTAAGCATGCCAGTGAGTTAGAGTCTCTGCGCCTAAAATGTGTGTGCTGACTAGTTTTCTTTTTATTAACTTGCTATAAACTAGAGTCATCTGAGAGGGAGCCTCAGTTGAAAAAAAATGCCTCCATAAAATTGGCCCATAGGCAAGACTGTAGGGCATTTTCTTGACTGATGATTGGATGTGAAAAGGCCCAGTTCACTGTAGGAGGTGCTACTCCCCCAGACAGCTCGTTCTGGATGGGGTAAGAAACCAGGCTGAATCATGGGGAGCAAGCCAGGAAGCAGCACTTCTTCATGGGCTCCGTTTCAGATCCTGCCTCAAGATTTCTGCCCTCTTGCTCTGACTTTCTCCAGTACAGGATCATGGTCTGAGAGTTGTGAGCTGAAATGAAACCTTTCCTTCCCAAGTTGCTTTTGGTCATGGTGTTGATCAGAGTGACAGAAATACTAACCAAGACAACATGTTTTCCTGAGATACAATTTATGGAAAATAGAATCCAGCTCCTTCAGTGAGTTTTGATAAATGCCTGCAGCTGGGTAACCACTATAACATTGTAGACAGAGATAAATCCATGTCCCTGCCTGCTCCTGGTCATTCCATTGTCTCCAAAAAAATCCATCCCCATGCCAACTTCTTTTCACAATTTCTAAGCCTTTTCTAGAATGTCACAGAAGCAGAACCACTCTGAATAGCTGTAACTGACTTCTTTCCCTGTCATAAATGCTGCTTCTACAACCCAACCACATTTGTTCCGTTTATAAACTTTAACTGAGTAGTATTCCATTGTAGGAAGCCCACAATTGTTCTATTTAAATACGTTCCAAGTGGCTGTACCACTCTGCCTTCAAACCAGCCACATGTAAAGGCGTCACCTAATTCCTTTCTTCGTTGATGCTGGCACTGGCAATATGCTAAGCTTTGCTCTTTCCAGCTTGTTGTATGATGGCACCTCAGTGGTTTGACTGTACACTTCCCTGGGTGACTAGTGGCTTGAGCATCTTCCCTGTGCTAACTGTCCATTCATAAGTCTTCTCTGATGATGCATCTGCCAAATCCGGCACATCTTAAAGAGAAGTTGATGACTTCTCATTACTGATTAGGAAGTCTTTTTGTTTGTTTGTTTGAGACAGGGTTTCTTCATGTAGTGTTGGAACCAGTCCTGGACCTTACTCTGAAGACCAGGCTGGCCTCAAACTCACAGAGATTCAGAGAGGTGAGTGTCTGGGTTCCGAGTTGGAGCGCTCTGCTCATTAGACACTAGCCCTGGAAGGCACATGCTGTGCCCCACCCCCACCCACCAAACCCCAGAGACCCCAAAGTAGCCTCCCCACATGCGCAGCCATTCTCTGACAACATCTGTGACCACAGGAGCCTTGGCCCAGACTGCACCTGAAGAGCATCTGTGAACACTGGAGTCTTAGACCTGACTGCACCTGGAGAGAGCCTTGGCCCCACCTACACCTAGGGGAAGCCCGAGAACCATATCAGCATCCAATAGACCAGCCTGCACCCAGAGAAAGAGCAACCACCTAAGCCATAGGTCCAACCAGCACCCACTGGAGGGAGATGGACAGATGGCAGTGTAAGAACACAGTCAACAACAGAGCAACATGGTGCCACCAGAACCCAGTGGTCCTACTACAGGAAGACCTGAACTTCCTAACCTATAGGAAGCAGAAGAAAATGATCTTAAATGTAACTTTATGAAGATGATAGGAACACTTAAAGAGGAAATAAAATGGTTTCCTTAAAAAATGGAGGGAAAGACAAACAAAAAATTGAAAAAAAGCAATAAATCTCTTAAAGAAACCCAAGAAAAACAAACAGGTGAAGCAAACAGTTCAAAACTTGAAAATTGAAATAGAATCAATAAAGAAAACACAAACTGAAGTAATTCTGGAAATGAAAAATCTGGGTAAATGAACAGGAACTACAGATGTAAGCATAATCAACAAATTATAAGAGATGGAAGAGAGAATCTCAGGAGTTGAAGATATGATAGAGGAAACAGATTCATAGGGCAAAGAAAATGTTTATTTCAACAAATCCTTAACACAACATCCAAGAAATCTGGGACACCATGAAAAGACCAAACCTAAGAATAATAGGAATAGAAGGAGAAGAACTCCAGCTTAAAGGCACAAAAAATATATTCAACAAAATCATAGAAGAAAAATTTCCCAACCTAAGGAAGGCTATGCCTGTGAAGGTACAAGAAGCTTACAGAATACCAAATAGAGTGGGTCAGAATAAAAAGGCCCCTTGCCATATAATAATCAAAATACTAAGCATACAGAATAAAGAAAGAATTTTAAGAGCTGAAAAGGAAAAGGTCAAGTAATGTATAAAGGCAGAACCACTAAAATTATACCCCACTTCTCAATGGAAACTCTGAAAGCCAGAAGGTCCTGGATGGACGTGCTGCAGATACTAAGTCACCATGGATGCAAGCCCAGGCTACAATGGCCAGCAAAGCTTTCAATCACCATTAGACAGAGAAAACAAGATATTCCATGACAAAACCAGATTTAAATAATATCCTTCCACAAATCCAGCCTTACAGAAAGTACTAGAAGGAAAACTCTAACCCAAGAAAGTTACCTGTCACCACAAAAACACAGGCAACAGATAACTTCACACCTCATACCAGTAAAGAAGGGAAACACACAAACACTACCTGTAGAGAGAGCCCGCCTTTTGGGGGCGGGACGGC
>NC_022013.1:79006080-79021674 GCF_000317375.1 Microtus ochrogaster
AACTAAAAATAAAATCAGTAGCCCTCCTGTATACAAATGATAAAAGTACTAAGAAAGAAATCAGAGAAACAGCCACAAATAACAAAATATCTTGGGTTAATGCTCACCAAAGAAGTGAAAGACTTATATGACAAGAACATTAAGTCTTTGAAGAAAGAAATTGAAGAAGATATCAGAAAATGGAGAGATCTCCCATGTTCTTGTATAGATAGGATCAACATAATAAAAGTGGCAATCTTATCAAAGGCAATCTAGAGATCCAATATAATCCCCATCAAAATTCCAACACAATTCTTCACAGACCTCAAAAGAACAATATACAACTTCATATGGAAAAACAAAAAGCCCAAGATAACCAAAACAATCCTGCATAAGAAAAGCACCTCCAGAGGCATCACCATCCCTGACTTCAAGTTCTACTACTATAGAGTTATAGGAATGAAAATAGCTTGGTATTGGCATAAAAACAGATATATAGACAAATGGAATTGAGTTGAAGTCCCCGGTATTAATCCACACACCTATGAACACCTGATTTTTTGACAAAAAAGCTAAAATTATACAATGGCAAAACGAAAGCATCTTCAACAAATGGTGCTGGCATGACTGGATAGCGACATGTAGAAGAATGCAAATAGGTCCATATCTATCGCCATGCACAAAACTCAAGTCCAAATGGATCAAAGACCTCAACATAAATCCAGCCACACTGAACCTCATTGAAGAGAAAGAGGGAAGTAGCCTTGAACACATTGGCACAGGAGACCACTTCCTAAACATAACACCAGTAGCACAGACACTGAGAGCAAAAATGGGACCTCCTGAAACTAAGAAGCTTCTGTAAGGCAAAGGACACAGTCAATAAGACAAAACAGCAGCCTACCGAATAGGAAAAGATCTTCACTAACCCCACATAGGACAAAGGACTGATCTCCAAAATACATAAAGACCTCAAGAAATTAGAAATTAAAATGCCACATAATCCAATCAAAAAATGGGGTACAGATCTAAACAGAATTCTCAACAGAAGAATTGCAAATGGCTGAAAGACACTTAAGGAATTGCTCAACATCCTTAGAAATGACTTTGAGATACCATCTGCATCTTTCAGGATGGCTAAGATCAGAAAACATCAATGAGAGCTTATCTTGGAGAGGATATGAAGTAAGGGGAACACACCTCCATTGCTGGTGGGAATGTAAACTTGTATAGCCACTATGGAAATCAGTATGCAGTTTCTCAGATAATTAGGAATTGATCTACCTCAAGACCCAGCAAAACCACTCTTGGGCATATATCCAAAAGATACTCACTCATACCACAAGGACATTTGCTCAACTGTGTTCCTAGCATCATTATTCATAATAGCCAGAACCTGGAAACAACCTAGATGCCCCTCAACCGAAGAATGGATAAAGAAAATGTGGTACATTTACCCAATGGAGTACTATTCAGAGGTTAAAAAAAAAAAACCCAACAACAACGACATCTTGAAATCTGCATGCAAATAAGTAACAAAGCTTAAAAATTGTTCAATCAAGGGGAGAAACCCAATGGAAAGGAAATTATACTTAAAAAACACTATACAGTATTGAAAAATAAATCCATCATGTGGGTACTACTTACATACAGATTCAAATCCCATATGAACGTGGAACAGACTTTGGGTATCATTAAGTCTCTATAAAGGAGGCACCAAGGAGAGGCAGAAGAAAGGCACTGTCTCCTGGGGGTGATTTCTCTGATAGACTCTCCAGAACTCGGACCACAGTCCTCTGTGAGCAGCATAACACAAACCTCTAACATTGTGACACACAATTTGTTTAACATGAACAGACAGTGTAAGATAGGGCCAAACCATGTAAAAGCTGTGAAAGAAATATCAACCACGCACCCGTACTACCTGAGCATTTATTATTGCGTATGCATTTGTGTGTGTGTGTGTGTGTGTGTGTGTGTGTGTGTGTGTGTGCTTGTGAATGTGTGCATGCCATGGTACTCATGTAAACCTCAGAGGGCAACTTTTGAGAGTCAGTTCTCTCCTTCCCTTGGTTCTAGGGACCAAACTGAGGTTCCCAGATTGTTTGGCCAGCACTTTTACCTGCTGAGCAACCTTGCTGAATCTAGCAAAGCATTTTAATTTGCAGCTTTTACTGTGGTTTTACCTCATAATCAATATTCATCATGACCCAATATTATTTAAAGGTTCAGCTAAGTATAAAATGGCAAATCAAAAATATTTTATATAATAACAATAGTAATAATAACAACGACAATTATTATTATTCTCAGGCTTAAGGAATGAATGCCCAGTACTCTTGAGGCATTCAGATAAATGAAAGATAGAAGAACTAATAGAGTAATAGTATTTATATGTACTACTTTTACCATGTGTGAGGTTTTTTTTTTACTGAAATAAAAGTATTCTTTCACATCTGAGTTCCCAATAAAAGCCAATCGATATTTTTATATAATAAAATTAAATTTTACTTGATCTAAATCAGAAAATAAAATCTGGTAAATGACTGAATATGCAAGTTCACATTGTAATTGATATTATAAAACATACCAAAGACAGAATATAGACTCAGCTTAAGCTGGTCTGAGCATGTGTTTAGGCGAATGTGTGTTCAGAGACAGAATATTTTGTGCTATAAATAAATTGGTTTATAAGACTTTATGCTTGTTATTACATAAAATGAAGAACAATGTTCTTAGACAAAAAACCATAATTACTCTGGCTCGTGAAATACACTTAGTTTGCCCGGGATTAAATCAAGAGTGTGGCCTGCTGAAGGAACACACTAATAAAGACAAGAGTGAGAACCAATTAGCTTCTGCTCACTACATTAGCTAAGGATGCAATCTCAATACTGAGAGGATGAAACAATGAAGTTCCATTAACATTTTATATGAAAAACTTCAGACATTATGAAGACTTTTTATTTCTTCATTTTTATAACACCAAGTAACCAGACATCTTAAAAATAGATGTTGAAACAGTAGTAATTTAGGATGATGAAGCAGCTAAGTGCATCAATGTTGATGTAATACAGCAACTGTAATCTTTGAAATCAGCAAAAGCCTTTGTTTCCTTGTTATTCATAGAAAAACTATACAATAATAATATTTCTGTATTTTCAAATAAAAGGGCCCAAATTTTAAAAGATCTTTGCATTAATGTTTTGACCACTGAACTCAGCATTGAAATTTATTATTTTGTAACTAAAAATAAAATGAAGCCGTAGGGGGGGAAAGGTTGGATAATGTTAGAATTTTGATTAGCAATCACAGCTGCACCAGAATTAGTTTCTATAGCAACAGAAGAAAATAATGTGTTGAATTACAATGCAACACAAGATGATTCTTTGTAGATTGCAAGTCAAAAGAAAAGCTTTGAAGAATTTTGTCTTAAAAGTTATTACTCTTTTATCCACCATAATTTTCTAAAAGAAAATAACCATTCTTGTATATTTTTCCTAAATTGTTTTTAACTCATTCAAATTTGATAGCTCTGAAACTGACTGAACATGTTATACACCTCAACAGTTAATAATGTGAGTAACTGTCTCATTTGCATTTAAAACAAAGCCACATGCAACCACTGTTGGACCCCTAGGAGGGTGTATTTCCTCCACAGTTCATTCCCTGCCAGGAAAGGCTAAAGGGTGCAGCTCTGAAGAAACAACAGTTCTGTGGTGACATCAGAATGACAAGCAAACCTTAGTCTCCACACAAAGGGGCTAGGCCTCCCTTCTGTCCACAGTGTGATGAAGAGGCTAAGGCCGCTGTGAATGCTCCCTACCCCTGTCCTCCCATCTTCAGCGTTCAAAAGCCTATTTCTAACAGTGTGAAGTTAGAATGGCACGTTCTCTAGTTCCAGCTGATGCTGGCAACTAATTAAAAGAATATGCTTGAACCTTTTCTGTCCTTTGCCCTTTTAATGAGACCCATTACTGTGGCTTTGGCCTCTGAGTTCCAGAGACGCTTGGGAGTTGCCATGGATACCAAGGACAAGCATTCTCCCCAACAGTTTTCTGTGTTTCATCAGACACAAGAAAACTAACATAACATCAAGTCATCCAGACACCATGAATTTTTAATTCTCTCACTACTCAAACACTTTAAAATAATGTAATACATACATCTTTAAAATTAACCAAATCAGCAAACTAGCAAATTGTTTTTTATAATCTGAATAGACAAGAAGTCAGAGTAGAAAATGAGCTGTTATTATTAAGACTTTAAAACAAGCATTAAAATAATATTACATACCCATAATGAAATCTGAAATTCAGCAAATTTCAGTACTGAAAACTAACACTACTTAAGTCAACATCCCACAGGGACAGTCACATCGGGTCACACATCAAGAGAGATCCCGTAAGAATGGATGAACAGTCTCTCAGGGTTAGGAACTGGCTCACAACAAAAATATCACTGCTGCTGGGTGTGGTGGTTCACACCATTAATCCCAGCACTTAGAAGTTCGAGGCCTGCCTGGTCTACAAAATGAGTTCGAGAACAGCCAGGGCTGTTACAGAGAGAAAAACCTTGTCTTGGAAAAAAAAAAGTAAAAAAAAAAAAAATACAAAAATATCACTGTAAAATGGAATAAATGTGTCTGAAAGTTTTTTTAAAATGTCAATATGATAGCATGAAGGGGTAAGACAAAAAACGTCTAAATTTACTTTTGAAGACAAATGAACATATGTCACAGTTTAAGATCTCAGGAGACCTAACAATTTACAATTGCAACATAGCAAGAGTCACCAATATAACACAGAGTATAATGTATCCCTCCCTACACAAGGATATGTGACTAAGGGCAACACAGATGGTGTAGACAGGAATATTCTTATTGCCCTATCTATGAGCTCTTGAATTCATAAGCTTCACTAAGAATACACAAATCCAGGAGTTGGGTGGGACTAGGGGCTAAGATAAACTGCTTTGCTTACCATAAAAGCCTGAGGACCTGAGTTCAGGTCCTCAGCACTCAAGTAAAAGTAAGTTTACAACCTTGTGTGGGGAGGCCAAAACAGGAGGATCCCTGAGGATTCCTGGCCCAGCCTGTAAGTTTCAGGTTTAGAGAGAGACTTTATCTCAAACAATAAAGCAAATAGCAATTGAGGAAGGCATCCAATACTAATTTCTGTCCCCAACAATACATGCAACCACCTTCTATGCACACATATAAAAATACACACATATATACATACACTCACATGCACAAGAAAAGGATACAAAAATTCAGTCTGACACTATGTATGTATTTCACAGAGGTTCCCAGTCAAGCCTCCTAAGGCCTCAGTTTCTTCATCTGACAGAGGGAGAACATCTTTATCAAGAGATTTATCAAATTACTAAGAGAAACTGTAAGAATAAAAATATCAGATTATCCAACCTCAGTGATAATTAGTTGACCAAAAAAATAATGTATCTGCTGCATTCTTATGAGGACCCACAAAAAATGGCTAATATCTATTATTTTCCATTACAGAAGACTGTATAAAGCAAGTCTGGAAAAATAAATATATCCAACTATTCTTAGAGAACTGACAAGCAGAGGAAATCTAGCAAAGTCAGTTCTCTAGTGATTACTCCTGGAGACCCAGCCGCATACACAAACCAGACACTGGAACCCGTGCTAACCGGCCTCACATGCCTTCAGAGGTCTAGGCTATGCCCTGTAGTAAATACCATAGTCCTGAACAGTTTCACTGTTCCCTGCCTTTTCCTCCTGCTGTTTCTTAGACATTTACTTTTATATTAGGCATTACACAAATCATTCAAACTCCACTCTCGAAGAGTACCAACTTGTAAACACTTTCTTGGGCGATAAGAACCAATAAAAAACACAGAGGAACCCAACCATAGTCAGCTCTGAAGCTAAATGTACATTAAGTATCCTGGGCCTGTGTTTATAAAATAAAGACAAAAGACAAATCACTGAGCAATTTTCACTAGCATGAACTCTTAACACTAAACAGGTTCACAGCCCTCGCAAAGAACATCACGCTGGGACTGAGTGCTCACAGACATGCACCTATGGAACACGCTCTCATTCCAGACACAGCACACACAGCCTCATGCTCAGTGCAGACTTGCCACAAACCCTGAAGGCGAGTGGAAGAGAGCAATGAGCGGAACGCAGCAAATGGGATGTCTGCATCTGTCCTGTAGTCTGAATTAAATCTGCTGTGTGCAGAAGTGGTTGCATTGTGTTTATTTTGTTTGTCATTTAAAAAATACTACTTCAGGTGTTAATTTTACTCTCAATGGAAAAATAAGAATTATTCCAATATACTTTATTGCAATGTTTGCTTTACTGCAGTGGCCTAGATCCACACCTACAAGACATCCACAGTGTGCCTGAACAGAAAGCAAAGGTTCAAAGGGCACATTTACCAAACAGCAACAGCAAGAAAGCAGGAGTGACTAAACCAGTACCAGAAAAAAATGGATTTTAAATTTAACATTAAGTACAAAGAGATGGCTCAGGGTTACAGTGCTTGCTGCTCTTCCAGAACACTGGAGTTGGCTCTTAGCACCACATGGGTAGCTTACCACCACCTGTAATTTTAGCTCCAGGGGATCTGATGCCCTCTTTTGGGTGCCATGGCCACTCGTGTGCAGATACACACATACATATTAATAATGTAAAAATGATCATGTATAAGAAGACTTGTCAAAACTAAAGGGTCAATCCATCTGAATGACGAGACAGCCACACACACACATGCGCCTAGTGATAATGCATCAAGTTTCACAAAGACAAACTGACATAACTTAGGAAGACAACCAGAAGATCTGAAAGCAAGAGCTTCAAAAGGATATAGCAACATTCACAGAGCGTCAGCCACAATAAATGGCAGAAATCACCTACATGCAGACAAATGAAATGCAGTATTTCCATACAATGGACCATTATCACAAGAAGTAAAATTTTGGCATATGACAAAAAATAAATAAATTAAAACATCTAAGAGCTAAGGCACAGCTAAGAAGAATTTAAAGACACAAATGACTGGACAAACATTTTGTGTTCATGGATCAAAAGGTTTTATCATGATTAGATGGCTGCATTTCTCCAAGTCAACATACAGGATCAACATAAATGCCGTAGCAATTTAACATGAATTCTTCAGAGAAATTGTCAAGCTGCCCCTAAAAGCCACATGTTATTATTATTTTTTGTGACAACAAGGATAGCTAAAACAAACATGAAATAGAAAGACTCAACTTCACAACTTTTCATGAAGACAGTATGGTGCTGACATGACAGATACCTTGATCGATGAAAGTTCAGAAAAAGAGTGTATGTGGATGTCCAGTTGGCAGGCAAGAGCGCCAAGACATTCCGATGACTGTGCTGCTGGAGAACAGTGGAGCTGGAGACGTGGTGCTCTTATACCACATATGGAAATTAACTCAATACGGACCAAAGACCTGACCAAAACAGCCTAAATTACAGAACAAAAAAATACAGGGAAAGCTTCACTCCCTGATTTTGGGTGTAACATGTTGGGTGTGGCACACACAGCACAAGGAACAGAAGGAAAGAGAGATAAACTGCTGAACTTACCACAATTAAATAATTTTTAGGCATCAGACCAAAAAAAAAGAACAGGAAGAAAATATCAAATATCAAAATATAAAAATATCAAAAAGATTCCAATTGACCAATAAGCACATGAAAAGATATTCACTAGTATTAATTGTTAAGAAAACACAATCAAATCCAGAAAGATGTTGTATCACACCATTACAATGCCTACTACTAAAAACAAGATAATGTCACAAAATAGAAAATAATGAGCTAGGCAGAATATGTGGCCCTCATGCCTGATAGTAGAAGTGAAAAGTTGTTCAACTAATGCAGAAAGTTCTACAAAATTCTAAACACAGACTCACCACATGACTAGCCTAGCTAAGCCATTCCTTGGGAGAAACAGAAACTTAACCAGATCACTGGAGGACAATGCCCACAGCTCATGACAGCAGAAAGGGAAACAACTCAGGCAGAGTGAGGGATAAGCAAACAGGGTATGTACATACAGTGGACTATAATCTAGGCATAGAAATTAATAAAGTTCTGATACATGCCACAACATGGGTAAATCTTAAAGACATTATATTAAATGAAATAAAACAGATACAATAGGACACATATTGAATGAGTCCACTTATATGCCTTCTTTATACTCAATGAATGCAAATTCATTGAGAAAGAAAGTAGCACAGTAGTTACCAGTGACTGAGACAAGAAGAACACAAGGAATTTTTATTTATCTATTGTTGGGGGCTGCAGACCCCTGGCCCCTTGACTTTCTAAGACCCTTGGCCTGCTGGAGTGAACTGAGCAAAACACCTGTGCTTGCAGCTGCTCTGAGCATGAGGCCCTGACGGCAGGCTGATGATCCCAGGAGCTACAGGCCAGAGGGTTTCTGTTGTTCTGCCTCTACAGGCAGCAGCTGCAGCAGCAGCGATACAAGTCGCTATTTGCCCTAGGAAGTGGGCGTTGGCATTCTTGTATCAAGGATGACCCGTGTCCGTGTCTCTTGTCTGTCTGTGTGCGCGTGTGTTTTTACGTCTCCAGCTTAGTTCCCGGCTCGCGTACCATCTTGTACGGGCACAGGGCTCCAGGTGCAGTACAGGACCTTTTGAATTTTTACAAGTAGAGGCCCCAGAGAGATCAGAAACTACGGATTCCTGAGAGATCATCCATAATTATATAGAAAAGGGGCATTCTTGGTACTCTTGTCACAAGGACGTCTCCATGGCCCCATCTGTCTGTCTGCGTTTGCGAGTTTTTAAATTTCCAGCCTAGTTCCCATAGCGAGTAGCGAATAGAGCACAGGACCGGAACCGATGAAGTTGTACAATGTGTTTGTTTGTTTATTAGAAAGTTCTGGAAATAGATGGTGGTAACAGATGTACAACAGTGTGAGGCCACGCAGGCTATGATGGCAAACGTTTATATTTTGAATGCTGTACCACAATTAAAAGAAACAAATAACTAATTAGAAAATAATGTGATTCTCACACATGCTGCAACTTGGGTAAACCTTTAAAACCTTCATCCTACTTCACTTAGATACAAAGACACAAAAGGATAAACAGTAGATAATTCTACTCACAAGAGGTTCTATCAAATGAAACACATTCATGTTATGTGCATTTTACCACGACAAAAAATTACAATAAAATTTGCTCACCAGAAAGATTTAAAATTTAGTTTCCAAGAGATTTAGATGGAAAATGAATAGTGAAAATGGAGATACCTTCCAAACTAGCCTTTAAACAGAAATTGTACAGGAGTGCAGGGAGAAGATAATTCAGAGAAACTGAGTATTAAAACATTATATCTCAACTAGATAGAATTGAAAAAAAACCACTAAAACAAAACAAATTTAAAAAACAAAATGGAGAATTAGAGGCAGGGCATTGTTTACAGACGGAAAAAGGTTTAGAGAAGGAATTCCCTCCTCATGGAGAAGAAGACATGAAGTTGCATGATGAAAACACAAAGTGGATTGTGAGGTCAAATGAACAAGCAAAAACACAAGAAAGTTACAGGGCGGTCATGTCATGAAGCAGGAGGATGGATACAAATCAAAAGTTCTGAAGTGGGAAGGAAAGCTGCAAAGCCACACAGATTGTTAAGATCAGCGCTGAAAGGCAGTGAAGAAGCATTCCACGGAAGTTCACGGAAATCTCAACCAAGATACACAGGCACTGCTTTATAACCCAGCACTGGGAATTGGTGTATATGAACAACCACAAATCTGACAAAATTCTATAATACAAGACACTGCAACTGGGGGACTAATGAGAACCAAGTTAAAAACATAGACATAATCTCAAAAGGAAATTTAGCAAAATACAAAAAACAGTATTTAAATCAGCAATTAAAAATGAGACTTTTCAGCAAGTAATATAGTACAAATGGCAAACAATAACTAAATACCCATGTAAATCCTGAATGTAAAATAAATCAGAGCTATATCAAAGATGTACAGTCAGAAAGTTGAAAACTCTTAAGGTCAAATCTTTATATTAGTATTTCTAACTGGAGCACCTGCAGAATGGACTAGAAGGGGACCATCGGTGGGAAGGGAAAGAAAGACCAGGAGGGAGTAGGTATAAAAGAACACATAAAGCATGAAGAGAAAAGGTAGAGTAAGGGGGAGAGAAATGGAAGGGTATGGCAGAGGAAGGGGAGAGCAGGGAGAACTAATCTAAGGATTTTGAAAAAGCTATATGGAAATCTATCACTCCAGATGCCACAAGCTGGTGTGTGTGTGTGTGTGTGCGCGCGCGCATCTGTCTGTCTGTTTTTGTGTATGTGCACATATACATATATTTAAGTAAGAATTTAATTGGAGTTGTTCATCTCAGAAGCTTTAAGTTGTCAAGTAAAAGTACAAGGCAAAGTATAGTATGTCTCTCTTCTACTTGCTGGTCAGTGGCATCTTAGAGACCTTCAGAACAACCCAGACTTTTGCCACTGTTCTTCCTTGCTCAACAAAAACTGATGGTAAGACCATATCGCTAAAGGCACCACATACATTGATCACAGGACACGGAAAACCAAGTTAGTACTAACCAAGAAGATTCCTCTCTCTGGCTAGTTTTTATAGTATTGGATGGTACTATGTAGTGATCGACAGCTGTGAATCCCATGAACTGCAATAATGACCAATATAGCATGATATGTCAATGGGAGCAATAATAGCACAAATATTATGTGGGTAGCCAATTATTTTCTAGTTCAACTTTAGGCCCACTTCATAGGAGGAAACACATACCTGGCCAAGAGCCCGTGACTGGAGAGTTTACAGGCCCTGGGGTATCTACTACTATTATTTTGCTAAATGAACTCATTATCAGTCATCTCCCTACCATGAACGAGTGTAGTTCTCAGAATTTATTGAAAAATTTCCTGTGTGAAAGATGATGGTGGTTAATGCGAAAACTGACAATTGGTCGAAATGTATAGATTAAGTTACAATAACGTGCTCAGTTACAAATGGGACATCTATATATAACACACCCACTTCAGGTTTTCAAACCACATTGGAAGAGGAGGCACACTGATTGATTTTAAGAGCCAGCGGCCATAAAAGACAGAGCACACAGTGTCTTCTGGATATAACAGAACTGCTATATTCATGGAACTCACGGCAGCTGTGGTTACTTGCACAAGATCAAATAATTCAGCATTCCAGCATGGAGTGGAAAAGGGCTCATGCCCGCCACCCACCAGCTGCAGAGCTATGGAGAGCTGATGGCTTCTAGTGGAAGGAGAAGGAGAGTCAGGTTTTTAGCTCTCGGTAGGCTGACCCCACCCCAGAGAATGTTCTTGCCTCCAGAAACACATAAACAAACTGGAATCCATGGGCTCAATGGGTTATTAAAACACAGAACACATAAAGTTGGAGGCAGCAGGAAGATAGTAGAGAATCTAGGAAGAGTTTGGGGGTAAATCTGTTCAAAATACATTGTCTAAAGTTCTCAAATGATTAATAAAAATATTTTTAAATCAACAAAATAAAAATAAAAGTATGGTAAAAAGAAAACCAAGTGTAAGTGGCAAAAAAGAAGAAAATTTTTAAAAATTTAAAATGACTAAAATTGAAAAAAGTTGAAGTCATGAAAATGCTAAAGTCAGCTGTGGTGGCACAGTCTGTTATCCTAGTACTTGGGAGGTGAAGGAAGAAGGTGCATCAGTTTCAGGCCAGGCTAGGCTATATATACATATAGTTTCTAGGACAGTATCTAATAGATGCTGGAACTCCTTAAAAATCAAAATAACAAATCTACATAATAAAAACTAAGATTAGTATCCATGATCTGTGAATCAATAAAATTACTATTAATTTAAAAAGAGATCAAATTTACCAAGTCACAAAAAACATACATAATACATAAACACATACTATTTATCAGCACATAAACTATAAAAATTACAACATCCAGTACCAAACTCTAGAACTAGCTATAACTTCATAAATAAACAGCTATTATAGTTTTAAAGGCAAGGTATAGCTAGAATTATATAAAATATGTCAAAGAACTGTACATGGAATTGTTTTTCACCCACTTTAAAATAAGAGTGAAAGATACGGAATTTTATGAGATTTGTAACATTGCAATTGGAGAATAAAATGCCTGAGCAATCAGCTACAGCCTGTGAAAGGCAAATCCGGACCTTCTTGCACGCTATTATATTTTTGTTTTCCTCCCAGAAGTTCATAGAATGAGAAAAAATGTCACTGACTTAGTATACTTACCAGAGAGCATCTTTTTACTTTTATGGAGTACAAAACAGCTTGTTACACAAGCAGTCAATCATTTGCAGAGATCACCCCTGAGCAGCTTCACACTGTAAACATCAAGTCTCCTTATATGCAGTTGGTTATTGGTTCCATCTTTAACCTGTCACTCATACACTGCCAGATACTTAACATTCAGAACACACTCACGTTCCCCACCCACAGGCTAACGCAGCACACACACAACCATGCATCATTCAAGCTGCAGCTCAAAGTCAGGGCTACCACTAAAATGCCCAGGTGAGACCCGAACACAGTAAAGTATATCTCACTTTTCTTTCTAAGTGACAGGTTGATATTTTTTTTTGCCATACTTTGCCAAAAATACAAAGCTATTGTAGTACAGATCTTTATACTATTGAAAAGGAAAAAATAAGTAAGGCAACAGAAGTCTTACTGAGTAAACAAATTTTCTAAAGAGTTAAGGAGACAAAGCAGAATGCGACCCAAATAGCAAAGCTCACAGATAGCATTGTGTCAACAACCAAGTGAACGTACTGTGCCATACTGAGAACTGGGAATTTTTTAAAGATTAAATTTAGATTATGGCTTTATACAACTAAGTTTATCTTCATTTAGACTCCTGAAAAGTCCTTTTACTAAATTTCTAAAACTGATACTAATTCTAGAAATGTACCACATTTAGGAAGGGATGAATCCTCCACACAGACCCTGGATGTCTGTCTGCTTCAAAGTGGATGCTTGTTTTCAAATGAGCAAGGAAGACAATGGGTCAGTCTAATGAGGTCTATCCTAAGGCAACTAAAATCATACATGTTTATCCATGATTTGAAATGTGATACACATTGAAAAGCCTCTGGTTAGAACTCTCAGAAGCAAGGTTAACTCTATAGTCTATTAATTCATCACAAATGTCTCTAATTTAACCACTTATTTAATGAAACACTCTAGATACAAGTTACATCACCGTTCACATGACCAAACTACTCAATAATGAAATTTTTGTAACAGAACAACTAGGCACACCAAATCCTCAAAGATTACAGGTACATTCTCAGCTATGACAGTCCATTATCATGAAGGTGCAGTAAAGATTACAGGAACATTCTCAGCTCTGACAGTCCATTAACATGAAAGAGCAGTAAAATGAAGAAATTAATGAGGCAGAGGTTCAACAGTATCTGAGATAATGAAAAAAGATTCATCAGCAGGCTTTTGGGAGATTCTACGAAGACAAACAGGCCTTTTTGTGAAGAAAGAAATGAATTCAGGGACACAGAAAAGGTTCTTTCTGGCTTCTGAGGAAAAAGAAAACCTAAATATTCAAATGCCAGAAGAGATAAAAGATATCTTCATCAACTAAGAGTTTTATTCAACTAGGAACTTACATAAAGCACTGCTGAACAAAAGTGTTAATAAGTATTCTGTAAGAAATAGCAGGGAAACAACATTTATAGCAATTCAACCACCAAGGAAAGGTAGAAAAACTAACACAGAGACATTTAAAGTATCAGTGGCAGCAGCAAGATGAAAACTGCGCAGAAGCCAGGCTCTAACATGGTCGACTGCACTGGAGGCGTTTCCCTTTCTTAAGAAAACTTATTGTCCTTTAAATTGCCACCCTGTCTGTATGTGTCTGCACAAAGGGAGACCAGAGAACTATCTTGGATGTCATTCCTCAGGTGTGGCCTTCCTTTCCTTTCCTTCCCCTTCCCTCCCTTTCTTCCCTCCCTTCCTAAAATGTAGTCCTAGTGATCTGGGACTCCTCACATAGGCTGGACAGGCTGCTCAGCAACACCTAGGGGTTCACTGTCTCCACCCCCAGCACTACAATCACAAGTATGTGCCACCATGCTTGATTTTTAAAATGTAGATTGCAAAATCAAACTCAGATCTTCAATTTATCCATTGAACTATTTTCCCAAATCCAAATTTCCCATACTTCTTGCTAACAATTATAAATACGTAACAGTTTAAAACACTATAAAAATAAATTATTATTTATAATTTATAAATAAATTATTAGCTTATATATATTTGTGGTATAGCACCAAAGAAAGAATAGTCATTTTCAAATAAATTGTTAGAAAAAAATTTGTTTTAGAAAAGTTAAAACAAAAACAAACAAACAAAAAAACCCACAGGCTATAAATTATATACCTTGTCGATTTAATTAATTATTTTAGACAGAGATTTACTCACTTTATAACTCATTCTGGCCTTGAACTGGTGATAATCCTTGGTCTCAGCCTGGATGTGGTATGAAAGGTGAGCATCATTATGCTCAGAAAAGGCTCCTTTAATTTGTTTGTAGTGTTGAGTATCAAACCTTGTACATGCTAAGCACATACTTTCTATGTCCCAACTAAATTTATATCCCAATTAAATTTTGTGCAACTAACTTCATACATTATGTCAGAAGTTTTAACAGCAATAAAATGAAACTCTGAACTTCCTACTTAGGAACACAGCATCTCAGAACATGAAGACCAGAGTGAGCCTTAGATCACACAGCCTAATTTGATCTGCAAAACAAATAACACAGAGGCTGTACCACACTCAAAATAACAGTTTACGGGTATTAAGATAAGACACCTTGTCTGTCAAATAGACTGCTAAGTGCAGACCAGCACACTGCACACAGGGAGCTAGCTATTCACTTTGTTAAGAAAGGGGAGAAGAGGTAGATGTTTACAAAGTTTCCATGGTGATTCAAATGCAGCAGTGTTGACTGGGGTTTCTGTCCTGCCCAGTTTCCGCAGTTGTTAAGTCCCAAAGAAATCACACAGAGGTCTACATTAATCATAAACTGATTGGCCCATTAGCTCAGGCTTCTTATTAACTCTTATAACTTACATTAGCCCATTATTCTTATCTGTGTTAGTCACATGGCTCAGTACCTTTTCCAATGGCGTAGTCACATCTTGCTTCTTCTGTGTCTGGACAGGACTGCGTCCTCTTCCCAGAATTCTCCTGTTCTCCTTGACCCACCTCTACTTTCTGTCTGGTTGTCCTGCCTATACTTCCTGCCTGGCTACTGGCCAATCAGTGTTTATTTAAAATATAACTGACAGAATATAGACCATGATCCCATACCACAGCAGGAGTCAAAGCTAGGCTCAAGCAGATCTTCAGATCCCTCTCCCACATTGCAGTGATTTGAAAGAAAATGGCCCCCAAAGGGAGTGGTTCTATTAGGAAGTGTGGACTCATTGGAGGAAATGTGGGGGCAAGCTTTGGGGTCTCTTTTTCTCAAGCTTCCCTCAATGTGACAGTCAGTCAACTTCCAGCC
>NC_022013.1:79022331-79023685 GCF_000317375.1 Microtus ochrogaster
AATGTACATTTCTGTGCAAAGAGAGTGAGATAATGTACATTTCTGAAAGGGTATGAGATGTTTAACTTCACAATAGAAGGAAGGCATTCCAGGGTGCAGGACTTGAGGTCAGAGAAAAGCAGTAAACTTGGTGCATGTAGTTGGGGAAAAAAATCTATCCCAGAAGCTCTGCTGGCAAGGAAACATTCTTCATACAACCTGGAAGAATACGCTTTTAGAACTGTTAACACTTCAGAGCTCAAAATTCTGAGAGGAATCCCCAAACAAGGTGGGACACAAACCCAGAACTCTTCCTTTCTCTTGCAGAAGTGTTATGTCATAGCAGTAACTGCCAATCAGTGCAGCTCAGAAGGAGGCTGGCAACACAACTTGGTTGGCAGAATCACACAGAGAACAACTGGGAACAGAAGCCACATAGGGAGTAGTGGTCTGGCATGACTGGAGGGACAGACAAGTTACTCCTGACTCCAACAGGATTGGAATGCAGACTAGAGCCTGTGTGAGAATTATTTACATCATTATCATTACCTGGAAACAGGTACCCAAACATCATGAAAAAAAAAGCACAATTTGTATGTTCCATGGCACTGTTCATAAAAACCTACTTTGTTTTTTTCAGTAAGTACAAAGGCTATAAACCTGAAACAATAACAGGGAAGTAAGACTGCTAACTACTGGGAGCATGGAGACCTTGGGAGAGGGTTGAAGGGGAGGGGAGAGGCAGGGAAAAATGTAGAGCTCAATAAAAATCAATACAATAAAATTAAAAAGATTGCTAACTATTCTCATCAACACATACTGTGGCCATGTGTTAACACATCACAGTGCTTTCCAAAAGCCTTATTTTTACATGTTAATAAAAAAATTACTAAATCTTTGAGATAGAAATTTCAACTACCTTGACTTGAACACTATATTAGTTACTTTTCTATTGCTGTAATAAATCACTACAATCAAGACAACTTACACAGAAGTTTACTAGGACTACCATTGCAAAGGATAAGAGTTCACTATGCTGGGAAGACATGACAGCAAGGCACAAGCATTTCAGCAGCATCAGAAAGCTAAGGGCTCACATCTTAACTAAAGCATCAAGCAGAGTGCATGAAATCAGAATGGTATTTTAGACTCTCACAGCTCATCTCCTAAGATGTCCCCAAACAGCAGCACCAATTTGGGATCAAGAGTTCAAATGCCTGAGACCACAGGGGACATCTTTTCAAACCATCACAAACACTGTATACATGTACCAAACTACTACACTGTACCCATATGTAAGCGGAGACTGCTTGTTTCCCAGCCACCCAGACCCCACATAATCACAAAGAAACTGTATTAATTACAACACTATTTG
>NC_022013.1:79025113-79032851 GCF_000317375.1 Microtus ochrogaster
GAAAACAGCTTGGTATTGGCATAAAAACAGAGAAGTCAACCAATGGAATCGAATAGAAGACCCGGACTTTAACCCACAAACCTATAAACACCTGATTTTCGATAAAGGAGCTAAAAGTATACAATGGAAAAAAGAGAGCATCTTCAACAAATACTTATATAAAAAAGAAAGGGAAAGAGGAAGCATCTCAAGGCTGTCACCCAGGCTGGCCTTGAGCCTGTGCGCATCCTGCTTCTGCTTCTTTGGTGCTGAGATTCTAACAGTACACCTAACTTCAATTTAGGCAATTACATCTTTAAAAGGCTTATCTTTACTTTACATGTATGAATACAGATTGTATTATGATGTGTATCAACCACCTGAGTGTAGTGCCCACAAAGACCCAAAGAGGGTGTCAGGTCTCTTGTAACTGAGGTAACAGAAGGTTTTTGGATGCTATGTGGGTGCTGGGAATCAAACTTAGAGGTCTGGAAGAACAGCCAGTGCTTCTAATTGTGGAGCCGTTTCCTTGGCCCCACATTAAAAGTTTTAGTTATAATCATTATTATTATTTATTAGCATGTGCCCACAGCTTTTTGGCATCAGTCCTCTCTTTCCAATGAGCTGAGGACTCGGGGACTGAATATTTACTGCCAGGCTTTCCTCGCAAGTATTCTTCCCTTCCTTTCTGAGCTATCCTGCCAGTCCTAATTTAGGTAACTTTTGAACACAAATCTATTGTAAATCCTTAGTATGTTACCTTTTAATAACAGAATACCAAAACAAAATCTCACTTTCTTTAATGGTTGGTTGATGTTGACTGGTCCTGAGATAAAAATTTACAAACTACTTAGGATGGACGGCAGAAATGAGAAAAAAAATCACTAAATACATAAATTTTAAGAACAGTGTTTTTATATGGGTGAAGGTAGATGCACATACAGAGTGAGCAAAGAATTCTTTGGTACTAGGTTTGAATTGTATTAACATGTGCTTTGTTCACACAGAGTGGTCAGAAGTAGTGACAGGTAACCTAGGCTTTGATACATCGGTACCTGCCCTCACCAAAAGCTTTGATTGTTCCTGAAAAATGGTTGATAGTTGAGATCCAGAAGGAAAATACAATTTTTTAGGAGAACACATTTTTTTCTGCTAAAGAAAAAAATAAAGTAATGAAGTACTCAAAATTTGATGAGGACGTGTCAAGGATGACAGTTGTCAGTCTTTTTTTTTTTTTTTTTCGAGACAGGGTTTCTCTGTGGCTTTGGAGCCTGTCCTGGAACTCGCTCTGTAGACCAGGCTGGTCTCGAACTCACAGAGATCCGCCTGCCTCAGCCTCCCGAGTGCTGGGATTAAAGGCGTGCGCCACCATCGCCCGGCCGACAGTTGTCAGTCTTATGAATGAACAGTAAAAAGGACAGGCAACACTACATTTAAAGAGCAAATGACCATGGCAGTAAATAAAAAGTGCTAATTATATTTAGGCAACCAGTAACCAGTGAGTGCTAAAACAGAAGGGGGACTAGAAAACAAACTATTCAGTCTCTAGTGTTACCTAGAAACTTTACTCCTGAGAATGCAGAAAGGGGTCTGTAAAATAAAGCAGTTTAGAGGTCTACCACACACCTGGACCAACACCTGATCAAACGGCCCCTGGTGTAGCACACTGTGGACCTATCACTCATCTACAACTAATGTCAACTTGTCCACTTCGAAAAGGTGAGCATCTTTGTCATTTGTAGTATGTAATATACAATTTAAATTCCCAATTCTCAAGCTATCATCAATCAAGATACTTTAAACCTCGATAATTTTCAGGAAATTTAACCAGAATAGCATCTGAAGTGGAATCTACATTAAATTCTCCCAGTTAGGATAGGGAAAAGATGAATAAGCAACAAAGGGGGAAAGCTATCCCTAGAGGAGAGAAAACCCCAAATTAAAAGAACACTGGCTGTATTAATTCAAGAGACAGCTACTGGATCCCTTTCCATGTCCACTCTCTTGGACCAACCCTAGGAGAGTAAAGATAAACAAGGCAAAGTATGTGCCATCTCCATTCTCTCACACTCAAAAGTTTAAGCAAAATAAGCTGTCATAAAGTGCACAAATTCTGCTGTAGGAAAATTATGTAGTATTGAAATTGGATCCAAATTAGTAGAAATTAGCCCTTATATATGCAGATCCATATGATAAAGACACATTCATATAAAACAGGAATTATTTACATCAGACTGCCTGGTTTGAATCTTGGGTAAAGTTTTTTAGTTCCCTCATATGAAGAATGGGCCCAACACAAGGGTGTGAGGATTATTTGTCCTAAGCGCATCTCATTAGAATCCTTACTTTAGGTCACATAAGGCCTTCATGTAAGAGTTCATGGCACCACCTGTAATGTAAAAAAAACTAGAAGTACCAACAGGTGACTAGCTAGACAATATGTGGTGTTTGCATTCAATGAAATACTACTTGAATGAGAACATTAAAAACTGACCTTCAAAATCAGTATACTGAGAAATGCAGCCAGTCGTGACAGGCTTCATAGCATATGGTCTCACTACATATATCTGATACTGTTTACAGTAGGTTTATGGCTCTGGAGGTTAAGGATGAGAGCAGGGAATAAGCACTCATGGGTGTGAGAGACCTGATTAGTAACATGCAGAAAAACCAGAGAGATGCTGAAACACAGTAAGATTATTCTGAATTATATACTAAAAATGGGCACATTTTATATGCACAATATAAAGCAGCAAAACAATTTTTAAAAATACTTTGTGAAAAATGTGGAGTCAGGTGGACTCCAAACCCTACTTCAACCGTACACTAAAAGATGAGAATCTGCAATTTATTTCAACTGTTTCTTCTTCTGGTTAATATGATTTTATGTGCAATACAAAAAGATTTTTTATTTTAAAAGACAAATATCTTGATAAATGAATTATAAGAGTAAATATATGCTACGCCTTTTTCCATTTTCCATCAGATACATCTTTGCTTATTGGTATTTTTTTTAAAAAAATTATTTACAAGCCAGTGAAGTGGCTCAGTAGGTAAAAGTATTTGACCCTGCAAGACTGACGTGACTTTGGTACCTGGAACCACCGTAGAGGAAGAAAACTGAGATCAAAGTCTCCCTTTACCAGTCAGACATATACTGTGTACATACACATACACGCACGCATGCACGCGCACACACACTGTGCACAGACACCGCACACACACACATCGCACACACAAACACATGCACACACACTCACATGCACTCAATAAAACAAATATAAAACTTAAATTACTTTATTTGTAATGAACATGTATTGACTGTACATATTAATGAGGTACAGTGTGATTGGCTGACACAGGCATTGATCAGACCCCTTGTTTACCAATGTAAATTTACTGTCACTTCACAGACAATGATCATTAAGGTGAAAGAGCTTGACTACAACCCACGCAATACAGCAACAGAGCCAAGTTCCCCTTCCATTTTATTTTGGTGATTTGTGTGTTTCTCTTGCACACCTATCCAATTGCATCCTTCTAACACACACACACTCACACACACACAGGAATAAATACATTTAAGTGGGGTTGCAGAGATAGCTTGGTAAGAGCACTATTAGATGGTAAGTTCAAATCCCCATCATGCACATAAAAGGTTGGGTGTGGTCACATGTGTACCTGCAACCCCAGTGCTTTGAGAGCAGAGACAGGATTGCTTGGACTTGCTGACTATCAGCATGGCTTTCCATTCAGTGAAAGAGCCTGTCCAAAGGAATATGGTGGAGAGTGACTGATTCAGACACCTGGATGTCTTAGTAAAGGTTCTCTTCAGGCCTCCACAATGTGCAAGGGGACACACACACCCCTAACGTGTGCATACAGCACCACTCCCACATACATACACAATGTGCAAGGACACACACACCCCTAACGAGTGCATACAGCACCACTCCCACATACACACACAAAGAAGTAACAGGAAGTAAAGCAGAATGGGCAAAACTTTACTCTGCCATGGTGATCCCTCCCTTCCTCTTGGGCTAGCATTGCTCTCTCACTGGACTTCGAGACACACATTTTCTGCTAGTTGCACAGAACCTTCATCAATGAATTTCTGGCAAACATTTAAAGATTTAACAATATTCTCAAACTTTTTCAGAAAACTGAAGAGGTAAGAACAGTTCACCATTCTGTGATGTAAGCATTACTTTAGATCAAGCCAGAAAAGGACACATAAACTACGAACCTGTAGCTAATACCCTTTGTAAACACTGGTACCATAATCCTCAACATAGCCAGCCAAAAGAATTTAGCAATATATTAAAAGAATTTAACCTAACAGTCAAGTACTTGGAATGCAAAGATAGTTCAATCAGTATAATAAACCATATTAATAGAATGAAGAGGGGACTATCATTATAGTTTGTGTAAAGCTCATGTCTAATAGGATTGTGTGGCATACGAATGACTTTTGGAAAGCAATTGGCTCATAAGTGTTCTAACCTCATCTGTAGATTAACACATCAGCCAGTTTATAATTTGAGGCTATCACACGGGTTAGATACTAGAAGTGAGTCACTGGGGTGTACTTTGAAAGGGAGTATCTTGTCACTAAAGTTGCAATGAAGCTATGCCTTCTCTCTTGTTGCTCTGCCTCAAGATAAACCCAGAAACAGAGTCAAGTGATGACAGAACCAAAATAAATCTTTCCTTCTTAGAGTTGTTTCTATATGTATTTTATCACAGCAATGGAAAAGACAATACAACTACATCTCAAAACAAATCATCTCAATTGATTCAGAGAAAGCATTTGACAAAATTCAGCACCTTTTCATGATAAAAACACTCAACAGACTAGAAACTATCTGAACATGACGAAGTCAAGAGAAAATGCCCACATCAAACATCACACTCAGTGACAGAGACTAAAAAGCTCAGAGCATAAAAAAGGTGAAGATGCCCACCTTTTGCAATATTTACTCAATCTGGAAAGACTAACTAGAGCTATTGAGCAAGAAAAAAGTAAATACAGAACATTTAAAAGGAAAGAAAGAAGTAAAATGTTTTCTTTGCAAATGGTATTACAGTATAAGTAAAAACACTGCAGGTTCCACACCTTAGAAAATACTATTAAAATGAATAAATTCAGTAATAAAACAGAGTACAAGGCCAACACTCAAAAAATCACCACTCTATACACTAATGATAAGCAACTAGAAAAGGAAATTAAGAAAACAATTCTATTTATAATAGTATAAGGAAGAATAAAATACTCAGGAATTTAAGTAAAGAGTAATTTCTAAAGGAAATAAGGACATAAATAAATAGAAAGACACATTGTATTTAGAAAATTTAATATTGGTAAGATGCTAATTAAAGCCAGACATCATCAAAATAAAAGATGCCCAATAGAAATGCACCCTGCTGAATGATAACTGCACATTTTTACTGTAGAATTAATATCCAGAATATAGAGAGACTTACAAATAACCCCAAAGGGTAAAAAGAACATGAAAAGACATCTCCAAAGATATGAGTAACCAATATGCATAAGAAAGAATGTTCAACTTCTCTCACCTTTAGGAAAAAGCAAATCAAATCTCAATGACATACCACCCCACACCCACTAGGATTGTTATTACCATATGTGGTAGCTTGAAAGAAAATGCTCTCCAAAGGGAGTGGCACTATTGGGAGGTGTGGCTTTACTGGAGGAAGTGTGTCACTGTGGGAGCTGGCTTTGAGGTCTCCGTTGCTCAAGTGTTGCTCAGTGTGACACTCAGACCACTTCCTTATGCCTGAAAGATCTAGGACTCTCGACTACTTCTCCATCACCAAGTCTGCCTGTACACTATCATGCCTATCATGATGATAATGGTCTGAACCTCTGAGTTGTAAGCAAGCCACTCCAACTGAATGATAATTAAGAGTTGTCATAGTCATATTGTATCTTCATAGCAGTACAAGCCCGACTAAGAAGCACACAAATGGAAATAAAAGAGAGAAACTGGAACCTTTTGCACATTGTTGGAGGAAATGTAAAATGGTTAGGCCCCCATAGAAAATGTCATAGTAGTTAATCAAACTCTTAAAAAGTAGAACGACTATATTATCTACCAAATTCCCTTCTGGTTATACTCGAAACAATGGAAAGTTGGGTCTCTAATAAATATTGATATTCTTATGTACATAACACTCTTAGTCATAACCAGTAAATGTAGAAGCAACTGAAGTATCTACCAACAGACTAATGCATGAGCCAGATGTGGCACACACATACAACTGAATGTTACTGAGTCAGAAAGACATTCTGCAGGGCAAATAAACTAGTCACAAAAGGTGAAACCGTCTAGATTTCCATTTGTATGAGACACTAGGGAAAACAGCAGAATGGTGGTTTCCAGGAACTAGGGAGGGTCAGTGGGGATAGGAGGAGAAAGGCTACAGGAGAGGAGCTCTGTGGAGGAAGGCTGGAGAGAACAGTGTGAACAGCAAAATGGTTAGGAACATAAAGCTTATGTTATGCATCTCTTACTACAATACATAAATTGTGAAGATAATGGACGAGGAAGACACCATCCTGAGTGAAATATGCCAGAAGAACCTACAACACTCAAACTCCAAAACACAGAGTGGAACAGTGGTTCATCAGGGCTGGGCGGGAGAATGGAGAGATGTTTCAATGATGCAGTTTCACTTTCTGATGGTGTAAAGGTCCTGGAGAGACCAAGAGCTGACAGCTGTGCCACAGTATGGACAGAAGAGTCTAACATCACAGAAGCAAAGGGGTGGGGAGATGGCTCAGTGGCTAAGAGCGCATGTATCTATGGAAGAGGACCTGCATTTCTTCCTCAGCATCCACATGGCAGCTCACAAGCATCTGGATCCCAGTTCCATGGATTTGACACCTTTTCCGGCCTCCAAGGACACTGCACACATGTGGTACACACATATGGGCAAACATTCATACATATAAGTAAAATCTTTCCCAAATGCTACAGTGCTAAGTTTTAGATTATGTAAGTTTTACCACACAAAAAAAAGTTTTACAAAGACTCCAGCACTATTGGGAACAATCAATTTCATTACATAAAAAGATCTCCAAAACAGTAACAATGCAGTAAAACTTTAAAACTGGTCAGGCTTTGTTTTGTTTTCCAAAACAGTGTTTCTCTGTATAGTCCTGGCTGTCCTGGAACTCACTATATAGACCAGGCTGACCTCAAACTCATAGATCTGCCTGCCTCTGCCCACCAATAACTGGAATTAAAGGAATGTGCCACCACACCTGGCTAAATTGGTCATACTTTTTTAAATATATAGATACAATAAAGTATTCTTGAGAAGAAAAATATTCATGAACAAAAACTTGAAATCAAATGTTTTCCAGGAATCTAAATAGACACTGTAATCCCTGTCCCTTGCAGTATTCTAAGTTCTAAATATATTTAATTTTAATCATCTATTTTGCCAAGGACAGTGTTGGGTACTAACCAGGGAAGTCTACCCCTGAGCTATACTCCCAGCCTTCTAAACATATTCTACTTTAAAATTTTCTGGAAAATACAGATATATACTTATTTTTATTCTTCATAAAGAAATTGCACAAATTAATAAAATAACCTATATTGTTTGGACTACAGACCCTCAGACCCTGAATTTTCTGTGACCCCTTGCCTGCCAGAGTAAACAACTTATTTTTCTATGCTTGCAGCTGCTCTGAGCACACCCTCGTGGGTTCCTGATGGCAGGGGAG
>NC_022013.1:79033094-79045631 GCF_000317375.1 Microtus ochrogaster
ACTGTACAGGTAGACTGTACACTTTATGTTCAAATGCATGCAGAAAATATGAGGTTATTTCAATTAAGTTTTAAATTATTTCAAACATAAGGTTTACAAAATTATTACATTTTCATTTATTGTGTGTGGTGGGGGCAGTGTATGTGCCACATTGTGCCCATGGTGGTCAGAAGACAGTGACAAGAGTGGGCTCTCTCCACTGCGTGGGTCCCCAGGGTTGAACTCAGGGTAGCAGGCACCTTTACCCACACAGCCATCTTACTAACACCCAAAATAAACTTTTAAGAGGAACAAAATAACTATGCTTTAGAGCCCCTAATTTTAAAACAACATTCAATTTAACTGCATGGAGCTTCTGATACAGTGATAAAGGGAAAGAAGGGCAGCTCTGTGTTTGCTTCTGTATCTACCACACACTCAGGGTGAGGGCTGTCTTAGCACTGTCTTAAATTCATCTGTATCTAACACACACTCAGGGTGAGGGCTGTCTTAGCACTGTCTTAAATTCATCTGCCCCCAAGATAAAATGTGAACTTAATAATAAAGCTGTTGATAATACACAGGTGATCTTGGTGATCTCAATGGTAAAACTAAGAACAAACGTGTAAATAAATCTGCTGTCGGGGTCCAGCCTCGATGAGTTCATATGTCCAGGGTAGCGGCATGTGGGTTAGAACAATTAGATAGGACACACAGAGATACAAAAGAAATACAGAGACATAGGATAGTACCAGGAGGGCAACTCAGTGAATACTGAATACTGAATCCACCGCATTAATTTTCCATGCACGTATAAACCCCGGTCCAAAAAGGGGGAAAAAGACAGAAGACTGCTTTCCCATGACACAAAGGACAACCAGAACAGTTATTGCTTTAATACTGAGACATCAAGCCACTATTGCCCGAGTTTAGCATTCTGACGTTTTGGGCAGGATGTGCAGCAAATACACCTTAGATCAAGTACCTGGAGAAAGTCACTCCCTGGGTCAAACCTCCTGTTTTAAAAGGAAGGGACAGGAATAGGCTTGAATTCTCTGACCTTTGGTCAGGGTGGAGCGGCTCCACCTCTATGGGACATCTTAATGTCCAAACACCAAGTAACGACACACTAGGTCAGCGTACCTTGTTTGTAGCCATACCTGTTGTCAACAACTTTGAAAGGGTAAAAAAAAAAAAGCTCCAACTTTGACCTTTAGTCAAGGTGGAACAGGACTCACATCTCTGAGCCCAATGTGTGGCTAAGACAGATGACACCCGGATGTCGGGCACCAACAGACACCCCTCAAAGTAGAATACATGACAGATGGCACCCAGACATGTGGCCAGTGGTACAGAAGGGCATGTGATGGGCACCACAGGTGAATAAGACCCTTCAGGTGTAAAAGCCAAAAGTGAGTGCTCGAATAGATACAGATAGTTAATATGGAAAGATAGTGTAAAGGATTTGTTAACAAGACATTTATAGAAAAGGTACAAGGAAAGAACAGACAACTGTCTATACATTTTCTTGGGTATATTTTGATAGCCAGAGGATCTGGGGTGGAGCAGAAACAAATGCAGAGATTTTTAGAGTTTGTAGACAGTGTAAATATTCTGTTCCCTCCCCCCTGTTGGCAGCTTAGCCACCACACTGCTCCAGGACTCAGAGAGGTCAAGCTGACCTGTGGATGCTGTGGCCTTGGAGACACTGCCACTGCCATTGCTGAGCAGGGAGAGTGAAGGGAGCATGGGGTGCACGGCCTGGCATGGCCAATGCCGTCAAAACTGTGGCTGCCCACGTGCACGCACTATAGCCATCTGAGTCTGGCCCACGAGGTGCCACCCAGTCTGGAAAGGCAGAAGACAGAAAACTTTGGAGGGCTTATCCTCCAACAGCTGACATCCACAGCCAGTTGCCAGGAAATGGCTAGAGGTAGCATGGCCCGCAAACCCAACAAGCCTATAGGGGTAGATGGCCAAGGAGCAGAGAGCTCAGTTGAGACCCGCCCTGCTCCCAGCTTCAGTTGTAAGCTAAGATCCCTGGTTTCCAGCCTGACAGCCAAGCTGAGAAGTAGCCAAGTGTCTGTTGAAATACAAATGCTCTTCAAGCCAGGTGTCTGTAAAAATCTGTCAGCTAGTAAGACTTGCAGTTTGTATTAAAAATATAGTTTACAAACTTTAATGAAATGTCCATGGCTATAGTCCCAATTATTGTTGTTCACAGGGGATCTTAGGCCCCTCAGTGGGAATAAAACACAACTCTAAAGATAAACCAGGGGAGTTGTACTCTTGGTCTATGCTGGAAAGGACCTGGTCCTGTATTAATATGGGGTCCAGGCATGTTTGTGCTTTTTTTCCACAGGAAAACAGAAGAGTGTCAGCCCTGATGACATCATAGCCACTGGTAACCCCCAGAAGAGTTGGAGTGAGAACCTATGTTCCTGACTTCCTTATGCCATCATGCTGCAGAAAGGAAGGAAGACCGTGGTGATGAATGGTGATCCCTAGTTTCTTGGGGGACCTACTGCACAAATTTCTAGACCTCAGTGTGTCCTGTGTACTCTGGAGCTGACTCAAGAATGCTGGCTGAATGTTGGCAGTTTATCCGCACTGTATCTTGGGATATAGAACTCATTTTTCCAATATGGTATCCAATCTGCCAATATGGACCTGAGATCTGAGACCTAAAAATTTCCTCTCCAGAGGAAAAATTCTTGTTAAAGCAATGGAACACTTTGTGGAAGCAAAGTGTGACTGAAGTCCCTCTTCAGAAATGAGGAGGAATGACACAAAAGTTTTCACTGCTACTCAGAGACTGGGACAGTTTGAATTTATCTTTGAAACTTAAAAGCAGAAATGCAATGGGAGTATAGGAGAATAAAACGACCCATAGCTCACCCATCACAGAAACCTCTTCTTGTCTTTTTATTAGAACAGATTTAAGAGAATTGTGATTTCACAAATTGTATTCGTATTGTTAATTTCTATACTAGAATTATGGTATTGATCTGTTACTGTTTGTAACTGCTTTAGTTCATTAAAAAGATGTTACTGATTAGAAAAAGGTTAGAGCTTGTCTGAGAGAATTTTGACATTGCCAATGAGTCCTTAGATTTCATATGTCTAAAAGGAAAACTTTGGATTTTGATGCACCTAAAAACTAAAACATCTTGGACCAATGTAAATAGGTAAACCCACCTCTGGTAATCCTCCACTCTTTTATTAGGAGATACTGTGGCCACAGGAGCAGGTACATTGCAAAGCATTATCTGCTTGCATATGATTATCTAGTTGTTGGTGAACTCTCTTGACAGAAAGTTGGCTCAGAGAGGCACAGCACCTAGAGATGCATTCTCCCTTATCCCTTTATTTACAGAGGCTAGTAGTCAATTATGGTTGATACTACCCACATTTTAGACACAATGATGTATGCTCCTCAGGTTTTCACGGCGAATAGATGATAAGTTATGGCAAGAATGCCAGCCAGGATCAGATTCACCACCAGTCTTCCTCTGTTCTATTGTTCATGTGCCAGAGGTGCACAGAAATTACAGGGTGGCTTTACTGGTTTATATAATTTAGTTACCTCTGTAGGCACACATCTTCTGTGTACTACTACAAAAGCATTGTTTTTGAGTGGAGTCCAGGTCTAATATTTCTTTCTTTATACCTGTAATGAGCTTTCTATCTTGTAAAAATGCAATATTTGGTTCATTCATAGCTATATCTGTATACAAACAGAAGTAAAAATTGACAAATCTTTAATTAACATGAAGCCAAAGACAAACATATATCATTTTGCTCCTTTGACTGCTTAGAAATCGGGATAATACTTAAATCATCAATAGGATAAGGCCCTAAAAGACAAATCCCAACAACAAAATCAAAGATAGTTGGATGGTTATCAATAATGAAACTGATGTTGGTAAGATTGTTCTCTTCTGGTTATAAAGACAGAAGTTACTATGAGAACTCTGGCAAGCAAATAAACAATGTATTTAAATGTAAAAATAAATATGCATTAACTAATAGCAAAACCTTTTTTCTTGTTATGGGGTGGACTTACATCTTCTGCCCAGATTTTGTTCTTAAGTCTCAGGAAGAACCAGATGCACAGAGAGACCACCTGCACTCAACTGCCTGCACCTGAGGAACAGAACATTCCCACCTTTCTCATTCCAGTCAGCATTGCCTACTGTGAGTAAGAACCCCAGTTACCACATCCAGGCCATAGTTGGCATTTTGCTTTTGTGTGTTTTGGAGCTGCTTTTCATTGTCAGCCCAAATTTTCTATTTAGATTATGCTCAGAAACAGAACCCTAGGTTTTTTGCTAGCCCCATAATGGCTCCCTCAACCAAAATATCTCTTTCCTTTTTCTCATCTCTGTTCTTCCTCCATCTCAACTACCCGTTCCCTCAAGTTCTCTTCCCACTCCCTTTATCCCCTTCCTCTTTCCCTTCCACCCTCCTTTCTCCCCTCAGCCCCATGCTCCCAATTTTGTAAGGCAATCTTGTCTATTTCCCCTTTCTAGGTGGATCTATGTATGTTTCTCTTAGGGTGCACCTTGTTACTTAGCTTCTCTAGGATCATGAACTATAGGCTCAATATCCTTTGCTTTACAACTAGTATCCACTTATGAGTGAGTATATACCATGTTCATCTTTCTGAATCTGGGTTACCTTACTTAGGATGGATTTTTCTAGTTTCATCCATTTGTATGCAGACTTCAAAACCTGGCACTAGAGAAATTCCCAGGAATCCACAAGGATGACCCCAGCTAAGACCCTATGCAAAAGATGAGAGGGTGCTTGAACTGGCCTTGCAACTGATGGAAACAGAGGCAGAGAGAGAGCAGCAGCGGGGCACTGGGCTGAGCTCCCAAAATCCAGTTGAAGAGTGGGAGGAGTGAGAATATGAGCAAAGAGGTCAAGACCATGATGGAGAACACCCACTGAAACAGTCTACCTGAGCTAATGGGAGCTCACCAACTCCAGCTGGAAACAGAAGGAACCAGCCTAGGTCCAAACTAGTCCCTCTGAATGTCGGTGATAGTTGTATGGCTGGGGCAGACTGCGGGGCCACTGGCAGTGGCACCAGGACTTATCCCTACTGTTTCTTCTGGCTTTTAGGGAACCTGTTCTCTTTCGATGGATACCCTGCTCAGTCTAGTTATAGTAGGGTGGGCCTTGGAACTTTCCCAAAGCAATGTGCCTTCCCCTCTCTGAGGAGTGGATGGAGGGGAAGGAATAGGTAGAGGGAATGGAAGGAGGGGAGGGAGAAGGAACTGGGATTGGTATGTGAAAAAAATAAGGTAGGTCATTGTACATTTAACAAAAAAAAAGAAAGAAAGAGAACCCTAGACTGTATCTCTCAGTGTGCAACCACAGACGCCTAGAGTTTTAGGCACACATCATGTAACACAACTGTGCCCCATGTTTTCATGGCTTTCTTACCGTCCTCCATGGACGCTTCACTGCTGTACCCATCATACTCCGCAGACAACGGGCTGTATTTCTGCCTTGTTTCCCAGGCGTAGTTCTTTTGTCTAGAATCCACCAATGGCCACCTGGAAGTGTGTGTTCTGGATAAGGCCTCGTGATATTTACCCAACGCTTCATCTTCACTTTCAGAGGATGAACCAGGGTCATCTCTGTCCATGTAGGAATTATCTATTGGATAACAGTGAGGAAATTATAATTTTAATAAATTTATGGCAAATTTATTTAAGACATATATGCATATATACACACAAAACGAATACAAATGCAAATATGTATGCTTGTGTGAGTGCATACAGGGTGAAACTAATTAGAACAATCCTTAAAATTACTGAAATTCTTGGTAATCTCTTAAACTGAACTTAAAGTATATTGCAACATTCATGTGTATGTATGTTATGACATAAAATTTCAGTTTTAGAAAATATATTTTTCATGTAAGAATTCCAGATGTTAGACTTTTATGTGTTTATAAGAAATATCACATTGTATATTCTTTTTTTTTCACATTGTATATTCTAATTATATAAATAATCTCAGTCACAGAGGTTTGTAACATTTTTAGGTATGAAGGAAATTACCTGCACAATTTTGTAAAAGGTCTGCTATATACAAATGAAATTATGAGTGCTGTCATTGCTTATAGACTAGAGTAAAACAATCAATGTCATACGACACATTTCTAGTTTTCATTTGGCCTATATTTTCAGAACTAGTCACGCTTTGTGCTAAGAGGGAACAGAGAAATGGCAGACACTAGTAATACAACTGATACAAGTTTGTGAAGTATGCTGATAACAAAAGAAAACAAAACATATAACCAACAGCCTATCAATGGGCCATGATTAGGCAAATGATAGCACAACCATTCAACATACATACTAGGATTGCGCAGCCTTTAACATGAGTCAGTAGGCTTATGGTTCACAAGGAAAGAATAGAAGGTGCAATTATATTTTTATTTAATAGATATTATACATACTTCAACCTGCAATCTATAAACACACACACACACACACACACACACACATATATATATATATATGGATATACACAAAACATAACACTACCAGTGAAAAGTTAAATTACTAGAAAAATTTTACTTAATCATACCTAAATTTTAAGAGTTGTAATGTTTATATTCCCTAAGAAACAGAAGAACAGTTAAGAGTTCATTTCTCATGATGTCTGAATAGAATCACTAAGCTTTTCCAATCCACCAGCCACACTTACAGTGTATAGAGCATTATATAGCTGGTGGTTAATCTAGAACAATGAAGACATTCCAACTTCACCATCATCAAGAATCTGACTAAACAGTGCTACAATAACCAGACCAAGCACTCTGACACCCAGCTCAGAGTGTGAATGTCTTGTGAAATACCAGAGTAAGACCTAAAGGCAGAGGAATGCTGTGAGCCCCTCATGAATGTACCCTAATGTAGCCCCTTTGCAGTCAAACTTCCTCTATCCCAGAATGCCCTACATGCAACATCAGAGAAATCTTCTTCTCATGCCTGAGTCTCCCTGTGAGAGCCTGCAACACTGTTCCAGGAACACAGCAAAGTAGCTCCATGAAGGCTAACCTACAGGCCAAAACACCTGCAATCTGTCCACAGGACTATTTGTTCAGGACTCATCTTTGGGATATTTGAGAGCCTTTGGTTTCTTGAGACGCCAGAGTGCTCCTCAATTAAAAACAAAGCAAAACAAACAAAAATATTTGCAGTGCTACTGTAATTGTATTTATTCGTGGGAGCCATCCTATTGTCACTTTCTTTTAATTTATTTATTTATTAAAGATTTCTGCCTCCTCCCTGCCACTGCCTCCCATTTCCCTCCCCCTCCTCCGATCAAGTCCCCCTCCCTCATCAGCTCGAAGAGCAATCAGGGTTCCCTGACCTGTGCGACCTATTGTCACTTTCTAAACAATTCATTACTTTTATTTCTTCATAAGTAATGATGCTGCCAGAACGAAACAAGGCACCAACGCCCAGTGAATCACAGCTGCGAGGAAAGTGGACTCTACAGAGAACACAACTTCACAAACATTTCTTGGTAACTAGTCCAGCAGTCTAGGGTCAGTTTCTCCTATGCTATTAAAAACCTATTATTGTTTGATATACAACAGACCCCTCCCTACAAATGAGGCACATAGCAGAATTGAAAAGTCTTCCATTAGTTTCATAATGTTTCAGGCGTTGATATCTTATGAGAATCTAAATTTATAGAAAAACTATAGGAACATATTCTATAAACAAAAGCCAGTATTTGGGGCCCTCCGATCAGATCAGAAGTACAGAGGTGACGAAGGAGTACTAGAAGCAATTATCAGAAGGTGTGAACTGCAAAGATGTTCTGAAAACTGCCACAAATATTATAGCTGAACATTGTAAATACTCATTCAGAATCTTAATTTTATATAAAGAACTCATGAATAATAATGTATTGCTCATGTACAGTCATTATGAACTAGAGCCATCTCATGAAAGATATACAACAAAGCTAAATGAAAAAGACATATCCAGAAGCATGCTAATTAACAATATAGGAGCTATTGGTTTCAAGAAACATATAAAATATTTTACATATATCCTCACTGGGGTAGCTTTGAAAATGTTATATAACTAACTAAAGACTTAGTTATAAAAGTAAAACAAAAATTTAAATATATGAGTTTCATACCAAATAAATTCTAATTAAAGTTTGCATAAATTTTCTAGTATTAAAATAAATTGTAGTTAAAATTAGGAAATGGGTGGGGTGGTTCACAGCTGTAATCTCAGTAAATGGAGGCTCAGGAAGGAGCACCTCAGGTTCAAGGCTACCCTGGGTTATAAAGTGAGTTTCAGGCCAACTGGAGCTGCACAGTGAAACTCTGCTCACAAGAATACAAAGAAGAAAAAGAAATATCAGGACTGCTGGAAATTGCTTAGATAGTGTAGGGATCATATACCTGGTGGCATAAAATAACATGAATTACCTGAAAATGACTGAAAAAAATCTAAATGTCTCTAAAAATATCTGCAAGTAAGAAGATCAAAGAAAAAATTAAATTAAATATACAGACATGGAAAGGAAAGCTGAGAAATTTAAATGTTTTTCTAATTTAAAAAATCAAGAGAAAATTTAATCACTCAAACCAGCATTAGGAGACCTCACCTTTTTCTGGTAATATCTTAGAATATTTGCCAACTTTATTCTCTGCTGTTCCTCTCTTAGCAGAATTGGCTTCATTTTTCTTTGTTTTTATGTCTCCTCTCACTTTGTAGTACTTTGTTGGATTTATTTTTTCTTTGATTTTCGCGGGAAACTTGATTTTACAATTTGTTGATGGAGCTGGATGTATGTATTCCTTCACAATGGATTTCTGTGTCCTGTGTCTGCTGTTTCTCACATTATCTTCTGGAGAACATTTGTTTCCTGAATATTCATTCCCTTCGAATCCATCATGTTTATCATGTTTTTTAGCTTTTTTTAAATGATCAGAACACTCTGAATCCGTAAGATGTCTATTTTCAGCGAAGCTCCCTGACTGCCCGTGCTCTCTGCTCATGGCCGCACGCTGCAGTCTGGCTTTGGAGTTACCCGTAGCCTCTTGCCCACTGGTGTCCAGCTTCCCTGTCACTTCGAGATAACTTACCTCCTCAAAACCACGCTTTTCCTCCTCAAAACCACGCCGACCACTCCTGGAGCTTCCTCCTCCAGCTGTCTCTCCTTTGTAGGGACGTTCCAGTTCATGACAACTGGGTGCAGCCACCATTTTCTGCTTGGCAGCTGATATCCCATCATTCAAGAAGCCTTGCAAAGCAGAACCACCTGCACCATCTCCAGTTGCTTTGTGTTCTGAAGGTGTCCACTGCCCATCACGGACATAAAATCCCTGTTGATGCATTTCTTGTTCTTGCTTTTGAGGAGCTGAGATGTCACAACAGGAGCTTTGCTTTGCTTCGTGCTCTCTGTCAGACTGTGTTTTCTGACCAGCACTGCTTTTGGAGCTATCCCAAGATACTGCACTTCTGGCTTTAGAAGACCCTGCAGCCTCTTCTGCTGTGCAGCTTTCCTCCTCTGGGTAAAAGCCATGCATCATACTTGCTACCTGCCCAGCGACTGAGTCACTTAATGCACAGCTGACTTCCCCAACCACAGTGCTCAAATCTTCCACAGCACTACTGATTGTGTCTACCAGGGAGGACACTGAAGGCAGATTCTGCTGAAAACTTTTGAAAAATGCCATTTTCCAGTTGCTTGTTCCTAAAAGGTGTGATAATGGAACTTTCTCTTCTCAATATATCAACTACTTTGGAATGTAAACTTAATATTTACACGAATGTTGCTATCATTAGAGTGATATAAGTTATTTTGCACTGTGTCTTTGAATCTGTTTGTAAATGCAATGTGTACTGGAAGAAATACGTTGAAGTAAAGACTCCTCCGGAAAAAGTAAAAATCAAATCACTTGGTTTAAATGTAATGACATCTTTTCCCACTCCAAAGCTATCAAAACAGCAGCAAGACATTATTTTTCCCTCAAACACTATTGGGTATTTAGTCTACACCTGAAAGAAGAAGTATAAAAAGGATTTTTATTGTGTGCCTTCTTTAGGAAGAGTCAGTGTAATATGGGAATAACCCCATTAACAGACTACCAATATTTCATCACTTTTTAAAGATTTATTTACTTATTATGCATACAGTATTCTGCCTGCATGTATGTCTGCACACCAGAAGAGGACACCAGATCTTATTATAGATGGTTGTGAGCCACCATGTGGTTGCTGGGAATTGAACTCAGGACCTCTGGAAGAGTAATCAGTGCTCTTAACCACTGAGCCACCTCTCCAGCCCAGACTATCAATATTTCAAGTTAAGAACTATACTTAGAGGAAAATATCTAAACAGTTTTGCAAAGAACCGGAGAGAAGAGGTGAGAGCATCTGCTGAATGGGACTTCCAAGGACTGTAATGGACACATTTAGCCTTATTTGATGTACGGTACCTTTAAAAGGGAAAGCTCTTTTTACTTTAACAAGTAGAGAAAAACAATAGGATATCAATGAAACCTGAGCACACTACTTGTACAGTGACAGTAGGAGCTGTTTAACATTTTCACTCTCCCTTGCTTGCAAATGCAAACTGGGGCTTCCCAGAGGTGAGAGACAGACCTGATAGGGGGCGGCCACCAGAATCAAGTTGAGTCCTAATGGCCCTGTATGACATGTATACAGCAATTTCACTCTTCTCTACAAATCTTTCTTTTGGGTTAAAAAATTCTTTAAAAAACTTCAAAATGTTACTTGTATTCACAAATAATAACCTTATTGCTAGTACTTTTTTTTTTATAATCCATAGAGGCTGAAAATGTACCTCACCAACAGAGTACAAGCATAACATATGTAAAGGCCTGGATTCAATCCCCAGCAAAAACCTTTTAACTCAAAACAAAAAGAAAAGTAAGCTGGTAAAGATAATTTTCTCAGTTTACTATCTAATACAGTACATATTAATAGATGTAACTTACACCAATAAAAGTTCTTTGGAATTTGAAGACAAAAGAAAACCCAGGGAAGCTGAACCAGAGAATTACAGAAAGCTGATAGGGGCTTGGTGGAGAGGGAGGGAGGGAGGGAGGCATAGAGAAAGGAGGGAGAGAAGTACAGTAGGAGGGAGAGACAGACAGGAAGATGAGAAACAGAGAGATGGAGACAGACATGCGCGCGCAGAGACAGAGAGACAGAGACACACAAACATACAGACACACGCGGAGAGACACAGAGAGAGAGAGAGAGAGGGAGGAAGACAGAGACAGATTTTTAAGCAGTTCATTCACACAAATGAGTGGCTTACAGGACTGGAGTGGACTATGAGAAACACAAAACCAACTCAGAACCATATGAGGCACACAGTTTCTAACAGAAACCGAAAGGCAGCTCAGGTGTCAGAGGAGAAAAGCGTTCTCCAGCATTTGTGCACTGCACTCTCATTCTTCAGACTCCAGTTACCACCCTGGTTTACCATTCTCAACTTCCTCCACTATCATTTCATCAGTCATATTTGAAACAACAAATAAAAAGCTCTTGTAATAGTATTTGTAAAAGTGTCTCTAAAGTGAGGACATACAGTACTACAGTCCTCAAGCTCCCTGGAATCCAGCAACACTACAGCACAGTCCTCCTCCGAGCTACAGCGTCTTTCCTCGGCTGAGAATGAGGACTGTTAGACAAAGCCTACTGGTGGGCAACACTGGGAAAGCTCTCCTGAAGGTCATGTGCACAGTGGGCCATGTTTTTATTCTTAAAGCATTATCTACTCATAGGATAAACTCAAAATCACGCCTTCTAGATGAAAAGTGAAAACATCATTTTGCAGTAACAGACAGCTACCTTTATACAGTAGCTTATCAATCTGTAGGCAAGAGACCTAAACATACAATTACCTAACAGATATTTCATCTTACGAAGTGGAGGTTCAAATGCTACGTTGATCATGTACCAAGCCAACCCTCTCAGAGAACCTGCTAAAGCAGGGACAGCACAGATGTGCTGATGTCATTACTTACACGTTTTATCTTGTGAATTCTTCTGTGTGCTGTATCCTGGGTCAAGGTCTGGAAAACCTCCAACATTTTCAAAACAGAACTTCTTATTAATATAGAGAAAAAGGAGCAGCATCAAGACAATAAACACCCCAATCGCTGACAAAAATCCAACTGCCTCTGGAGAGACTAGAGAAAAGAAAGTCATAGCAGTCAGCATCTGTTTTCTCTAAGCTGCAAACAAGAAGGAAATTCCTACTATACACTAGATAGAGTGTCATCTAATTCCAATTACTTTTAAACAATCATAATTTAAAATACTTTGTAAGGAAACCCACAAATTTTAAAAATATTTTTTCAATATATTCAACAGCATTCATTCAAAAATTTTCAAAATGTTTCTAAATAAATATATTGAAAGAATTTTAAAAGAAAAACAGTCTAAAACATAGGTAGTTAACAAATTTTAAGTCCATGAAGAAAACATAAGTAGTTAATAATTTTTATTTTTTTATTTTTTTTTT
>NC_022013.1:79045857-79049569 GCF_000317375.1 Microtus ochrogaster
CAAAAACCCACTGCCATTGTTCTTGAGTTCTCAGTAGTCCTCATTGTCCGCTATGTTCAGCAAGTCCGGTTTTATCCCAGGTTTTTTCAGACCCAGGCCAGCTGGCCTTGGTGAGTTCCTGATAGAACATCCCCATTGTCTCAGTGTGGGGGTGCACCCCTCATGAAGAGTGTTATAAAAATTTTAGCACTGAATTAAAAAATACTTTTCATCTATAAAAATAATTAACTCATGAGAGAATATACTATTATTATTTCTTAAGACTTTGCTGGACCTTTCTTATCAAACACTGGATTCCCTAATCTGGCATTTATATTCCAGCCGCTCCTCCCAGCACACACTTCAGTCACATGGGTCTAGTCTGCTGCCTCAAGATGCACAAACAATTTTGGTTTGGCTTGTCCTCTCCCTTATGCCTGGAATGCTTACTCATCTCTCAGAACACTCCATTGAACTACCTGCCATACACCTTAGCTTGCACATAGCTCCTGTTTTCTACGCATATGATGGAGGCAGCGAGAACCCAGCATCATATAGACTATGACTGGAAAAAAACAGGATCTCCACTTAGGAACACCAAGATCCAGCACTGGAGGGTCAAATGTGCTTTTCTGGAAGCTATGGCTTCCAAGACCACATCTTATGAACTAACAGGACTTAGACCAGTTAAGCAGCATGAGACTTTTGTTATGATGAGCTGTCAGACTAAACAGAATTTAGTAGTATCAAGAGAATTTATGACAGCACCCAGGAGACTTGAACTCCTACTTCAGCAACCTCACTGTCCTTTTATATCCCCATTGCCCGACACAGTACCACTCATCTGGAGTTAGACAAAAATCATGTTTTTGCAAGTCTAGTATCACATAAGTATGAGAAGGTGGATCTAAAATCTCAAATACCCCCTGTGAAGCATGACCTACTTGCCCTCCACTGCTTACATAGGATCTACCATGCGATCTCCCCCAAGATCTTTAAGCAGAGCTTGTTTGTTTAAAATGAGGTCACTAACAGATGAGTGACTGGTGCTTTATCTGTCAGCTTTTCATTATTCATGCAAGTCACGCATCCCATAAGTGGAACAGAGTATGACATTACATTCTTCTCACAGCTGGGTCAGCAGTGTTGCAGACGGGACACTGGACAGGAGAGGTAGGGGAAGTGGAGAGTCTGGCAGCAGCAAGTCCATACAGTGTCTACCCTGTGACTAACTCAGACTTCACAAAGATCCAGTGACCATCCCCACCATAAACTCATCTGTGTATGTGCCACATGCCCAGCCAGAACCCAAGGCTGCTAGAAGCTGTGCTTTCTACTGTGCTCACGCTGTCTCCCAACTCCTCCTCAATCTTTCCTATCCCTTGCCCCCACCTTACTCCTATATTACTCTTTATCTTCCTCCTTCCACTCTGTGAAATTCAACCTCGTGGGAAATTCAAGTCTAAACAAGAAAGCATAACGAAAAGCAGTGAGCTCTGTTGTAGAGACAGGAATATAAGCTGCCGGAGTGGCCAGAAGAGCCCTTGAGTATAGGTGAAAAGACTAATAACTCTTTAAGTGGAAAATGGCAGATGGTCTAGCATGGCCACAGATATAACATTCCATAGCCTCTGAAGAGGAACAGTCATGGCTGCTGCACTTACCTCTCTGTCCTCACGTGCCTACCAGCACCAGGCAGCTGACAGCGCATGTGTGTGTGAACGGAGGAATGAGTGAATGGATGGTGAGCAAATGAGAGAACATGTGCTTTGGGAAGATCCAAAAATATGAGAATCAAAAGGAAAGAAGAAAGCAAGCCGCGAACTGTCAAACAGTCTTGGATATCACCCTGCAGATTTTGAACTTGGAGAACAACAGGGTTATAACATGAATGTCTTGAAAAATTACACTGTTAAAATTAAGAAAAATAGATTAAGGTAGGGAAGGAATAGTTGCAAGATTATGATGAACCCTTAATTAAGAAGTAACACCAGTAGCAGAAAAAAGGGATGAATTGTACTTTTTTTCAAAGAAAATAAGTAATGACCCAATCAACAGAACATAGAAGATGATGAAGAGCTGAGGATAACTCTAATTCCAAACAGAACGGTCAGGTAGAAGCAGTGTCATTAACCAAAATGAAAACCATGAGAGGGAAGGCATTTGGTTTAGCAGCATGGGGGAAAGAGGCGTGTAGACGAAGCTCTTTTAGGGGATGCTGGATATGGTGTTGACGTGGTATATTACAAACATCAGCCGAGCACTGCAGAGCAGAATGTGAGCAGGCTATCCATGTGAATGTAAGGTTGGTTATAAAAGACCTGGGGCCCCCATTTCTTCTGCTTATGCCATAAGAAAGCATTCAGTCACAAAGTAAAACTAAGCAAACTTAGATGTGAGGTCTTCTTACTGGTTAATTTATTCATTACAAATTTATTGATAAATACATGCTATATTTTTTGAGAATTAAAAAAAACAATACTTTTTTCCAATAGGAAAAGGAAAAATAGGCCTGCTACAAATATGTTACTCATACAACCCTGATTTTATCCATTACTTGATTAAATGCACATTTTCCCACACAGAAAACACATAGTCATAATTTAAAATAGTAATGTGGCTATAAAAAATAAGTAACATTTCTTAATATAGCAAATATTATAAATCTTCAGATTTCTATTTTGTCATTATATCAAGGCCAAAATATTTATTATTTTAAATAAACAATAAGCCGGGCGATGGTGGCGCACGCCTTTAATCCCAGCACTTGGGAGGCAGAGGCAGGCGGATCTCTGTGAGTTCGAGGCCAGCCTGGTCTACAAGAGCTAGTTCCAGGACAGGCTCCAAAACTACAGAGAAACCCTGTCTCGAAAAAAAAAAAAAAAAAAAAAAAACAATAATAGTTCTGAATATATCAATATTTGCTAAATCTCACTTAAGCATAGAACTGCAACAGGAGATGCACTGAAATCAGACTACAGGCATGAACACTGTACATAGTCAATAAAGAATAAATTATACTTAGATCTATAAGACTAGAATTTCTCCCTAAAATCTTATACTATGAATCTGCTTGTAGACATTCTGCATATTTCTGAGAATAGGGTTAATTAATATATGCATAGATATATCCTTTTCAAGGCTTCTAGATCATCAAAGGCAAGTAAACCTATTAAAAATGCCCATTGGGAGCCAGGCAGTGGTGGTGCACACCTTTAATCCCAGCACTTGGGAGGCAGAGGCAGGCAGATATCTGTGAGTTCGAGACCAGCCTGGTCAGTTCCAGGACAGGCTCTAAAGCTACAGAGAAACCCTGTCTTGAAACACACACACACCCAAATTAAATTAAATTAAAAAGCCTGTTAGGAGTTGGAGAGATGACTTAACAGGTAAGATCACAGGCTGCTCTTTCAGAGGACCCAGGTTCAGTTCCCAGCACCCACATAATGGCTCACAACTGTTTGCAACTCCAGATCCAATACCTTTTTTCTGGCCTCCATGAACACTGCACGGACAAAATGGATAAAATCGTGCATATGGTACACAGACATATCTATGGGTGAAACACCTATAAACATAAAATAAATAAATAAAAATATTTTAAATTCCTGTGGCAGGACTCATGAAAGAGTTCAGTCAATAAGCCTGCTAGGCAAGCATGAACACCTGAGTTCAATCCCCAACACCCACATAAAGGGCTGGACATGTGATGTGGGAGGTCCTTCTGTATATG
>NC_022013.1:79049744-79050640 GCF_000317375.1 Microtus ochrogaster
TGATTGTAGGTGAAGTTAAGAAGATGCTGGGCAGCCGGGAAACAAAAGCACAGTCAATGTTTACAGACATATTGTATCCCCAGTGTCAGTAAGGTAGAGACAGGAAGATCCCTAGTACTTGCTAGCTGCTCCACCTAGCCAAACCGTGGAGCTCCAGGTTAGTGGTAGAACCTGCTCAAAGAACAAGGTGAACAGCTCCTGAACAGCTCCTGGAGAATGACTGACACCAGAGGCTGACCTCTGGCTATCCACATGTGCATGCACACACACAAACACGCACATACATACACGATGTTTTGTTTTTTTTTTTAAATTTCTGTTCTTTTCTAAGGAAAACCTTCAAAATCTCTATTTAAAGTACATAGTCAACAACTCATGCATATTGGTATTATATAGCTGAAGAAATAAATTTACTGACTATAGTCAATGATTAAAAACTCACAAGTACACTGTTTTCCCATAATTCAAACTTTCAGTATTTTAATGTGTCAAACAATAAGCTCAAGATGCATGATAACAATGTTAGCAATATTTGACATGTTTAGTATAGAACTGTTTCACTAGGATTGTCGCCTTTAATGTTCAATAAACACATTTGATTGGTATCACTACTGAGACGCCCAAACAATCTTATGTTTTGGGGGTCTTAATAGTATAGGTCAGTAACAGTCCTAGATTTGAGTTTGGACAGACTCTGAGAATTCGGAATCCAAACTCTTGACCCAGCAGTTCTCAAGTCGTGAGTTGTGACCCCTTTGGGGGCTGGATGACTCTTTCACAGAGGTTGCCTAAGACCATCAGAAAACACAGATGTTTACATTACGATTCATAACAGTAGCAAAAGCACAGCTATGAAGTAGCAACAGAAATAATGTTATGAGCCGGGCGGTGGTGGC
>NC_022013.1:79051040-79053998 GCF_000317375.1 Microtus ochrogaster
GAAAATTGTTTTCATTTTAAAATAACCACAATTTTAAAGATAATTAGTACAAAACAATTATTTTAGCCTTAGATTAGATAGGTGATTACAGGAATTGCCAATATCACAAAATCCATGAAGTGGTAGAACCTAGGTTTGAACTCAGACATTCTGACTTGAATCCCTTGTATTAAGCACCAGACAGCAGTACTTCCTAAATGCCAATCTACATATAAAAGTAGGGGAAAGCTATTGACAGAAACCACAAAGATAACTACATATATGGATAGTTTAGTTTTTATAAAGGTTAAAAATAGCAAAGAAACTCAGCTTTTTCAAAATAAACATGTAAATTATAAAGCCAAAATCAAAATACATTTTAAAATATTTTAAAATTAACTTTAGAACTATGCTTATCAACAATATATATTTATGTTATATACCACACTTTTAGTTAATAAAATAAATAAGAATTGATGGCACATTATCTCAGGTTTCAGAGTGAGACAAGAGGATCATGAGGTCAAAGCAGCCTTGCCTGCAGAGTAAGACCCTGATATTGGCTGATTGATATTTAATTGATTGATTGATGATAAAAAAAATTTAAACTAAAGATATTCTATCACTGAGGAAGCTTATCATGGTACTCAACAGAGACTACAACTAAAGTCACTGAGCTATTTGATCCTATGAATTTCTAAAACCCATAATGTAAAATAAATATTACAAAGTAAAATGATTCTGCATGAAGAAAACCCAGAGAATTTTGCAAAACTTCTTTGGACAATTATTGTTGTACTTAGAAACAAACATATTTAGAAAAAGTAAACTTTGAATAGATGCCACTGTTGCCAATTTTAAGTTGCAGTAAGAGTGCTAAGAAGTCATAGAGAAGCTGGTCATTCAAAAATTTTGACTTAAGAGTATTTAATTTCTGTACTATACTACGCCACAAACAGACATTTTCTAGGTAGTTTCTGAGACATATCAATAGTTACGTACAAGGAAACTAGTTATTTCCGGTCTTTCCTCACGTATCACCATCACTCTCTGTTATAAATAAAATTCTAACTTTACAGACACACTTTACAAGACGATTCTACTTCATTGTATTTGCAATGCAAAATTAGACAAACAGCAACTATAATTTATAATTCTTAAATAAATTAAAAACAGAAGAGATAAGAGCACAACTTACACCTGCCTGACAGGATGTGGATCTGAGTCATCCACGGAACATGGACCCGAGCTCCACTCTGCACCATCGGGGGTGCTTTAATAATTCATTTCATAGGCGCCACTCTATCTCCTAACCAAACTGTCAACTGGATAGGAAGCCAACTTTTATTTAAAAAAAAAAAAACTGCTTTCTCTTTATCTAAATCTAAAACCTTCTATTATATTTTAATCATTTTTTTCTACTTTGGCATAAAACTATTGGAACATCAAGAAATAATTTAAGGTTAGAAAAGATTAATGTTTTAAATTACCTTTGTAACATCTCAATTACAAAAACAATACATCCCTTGAAATGCTTCTATTATGATATAAATGTTGCCAGACTGAAAAAGTGATGTATCAGTCTACAAAATGAATGTTACTTAGGCAACAGCTCTGGACTTTATGGTTTTTTTCAAAAAGTGTAAGTACTAAAAAGAACATTTTTTTTTTTTTTTTTTGGTTTTTCGAGACAGGGTTTCTCTGTGGTTTTAGAGCCTGTACTGGAACTAGCTCTTGTGCCGGGTGGTGGTGGCGCACGCCTTTAATCCCAGCACTTGGGAGGCAGAGGCAGGCGGATCTCTGTGAGTTCGAGACCAGCCTGGTCTACAAGAGCTAGTTCCAGGACAGGCTCTAAAAAGAACATTGTTAATTAAATAATCCACTGCAAACAACTAAGGACAAGAGAGGTCCAGAGGACATTCCTGTGAACTCCAAAACCTCAGGGAAGAAAAATGTCCTCTGCCAAAATAGCAACCTGGACAGTGGATCAACAGCAGCCACTCACTATACCTCACAAATCACACTATCAGAAGACTGAGCTACATTTCCTACAAGTACAGTGAGATACTGAAATTTCAGTGCAACAAACTACTCAATTTAACCTTCATAACAACAAAATACTGAAATTAATCTGGGAAAAAAACAGAAACCCAAACATTAATTATAGCCAGATATCTAAGATTAGAGCATTGTAGATTTAACAGTCTACAATGCTCTAATAATAACGTATGTAAACAAAAATATTAATAGACAAATTCTGTCCCACATTCTCGGGAAGAAATTTTCCTTCAAGGATAGTCAAAACTGATGCCAATCACGTTTATCCTACATCAACCCGTCTCCTTAGCATCTCCCTGTAGGACAGGGCATCTCTCTTCTGATGCCCCACTTTCCTTCACTGTCTGGTGATATGGGATCCAAAAGACATCACAGCACCGGCTGAGGCCTCACCTCTCTGTTGTTCTGCTGCAGTTGCTCAATGCTTACAATTAGATATCTTTAAAATTTTGAAAATTCAACACCAACTGCAGGAGAATCTTCTACTCAGAGCCAATTCTTGATATCACTCACAGTTTCAGATAGGCTTACTCAGGATTTAGTTCAAAACCACCAAATTATGGTAGACAGTAGACAGATTTTTGTTTTCCTTCAAGGCTTAGAGAAACTCCATCTTCTTAAAAGTAAGAGCTGTGCCAGAGCTCTCTTCCTCAAGTGATCAAAGAATCTTTGCATACTTTGAAAGTCCATTCCCACCAGCTGATGTATTCTGAAGAAAGGCAGCTGTCCTAGTTACTTTCCAACTGCTGTGATGAGACACCATCACCAGGATGCGCTACTCAGGGATTTTAGTTTCAGGGGGTATGTCCACGGCCATCACAGCAGGGAGAACAGCAGTGTGCAGACAGGCAGGACACTGGAACAGTAGCTGAGAGCTTAGATCTTATCCACAAGTAGGAGGCAGGGAGGGGGAGAGGGAGA
>NC_022013.1:79054147-79063290 GCF_000317375.1 Microtus ochrogaster
AGAGAGAGAGAGAGAGATATATCGCTAACTGGGAATAATGAGGGCTCTTGAATCCTCAAAATTTCCCTCCAGTAATACACTTCCTCCAACAAGGCCGCACCTCTTGATTCTTCCCAAGCATCGGTACCAACTATTCAAACACAGGTATTCAAACACAGGAGCCAATGGGGCCATTCTCATTCAAGACACCGGGCATTGCACCAGCTTTCTAACCTGGTACACAGGTCTACTTTAGTTTGCCATGATATAGGCTCAGCATTCCACTTTACTTCTTCTTAAATGCAGCAAATTAAATATAAACATTGTTACCTTCCAGAGCACATAGGATAGAAACTGTGGTGCTCAGTTTACAAAATATCTTTATCCCCTTTTCATTGGTATAATATCTGTACCAGATACACCAAAGGCAAAAGTATTAAACTTAAATAAATACTACTCTAAAAGTTTTCAAAAGAGATGTAAGCTTCCAATTCAGAAGCAGACAGTGGCCCAGCAAGCACTGGCAAGCATGTTAAGAGGAAGGGTCAATGCCAAGCACTGTGCCCTGGTCCTAAAGGCTGCAAATGTCACTAAAGCACTAGGAGCTTTTCCAGAGCAGTGCTGCACATTCCAGATAACCTGCAACCAAATCCACATTAACCACTTGCCTAAGAGAAAAGACAATGACTCAGTGGGGCTGAGAGAGATAGAATTTGTTCGAATACTATGACAGAACTCATTAGTATCCAGTACAACTGTGATTTAGAGAAATGTTACATAGTTTATCATAGAGGAAGCTTTTAAGCATTTTTAGCTAAAATAAAATCGGGCAGGCACAGATCAGTGGTGACACACATGTTCAGTATGCACAAGACCCTGAGTAGGATCCCTGACATCAAAATTAAGTAACAAACTACTGAATTTGGAATCTAAGACTTTTAAGAAACTTTCATGTTATGAGCGGGTACCTTACTGCTATCATGGAGATAAGTGTTTTCTGTTGATTTGGAACTCTGAGAAGTGCGAACTGTATAGTAATTTATTCAAAACACCACAACAATAGAAAACTGCAGACAATGAATTTGATTCTAGACATAGATTTAATAAAGAAGGGCTGGATAACTATTCCTGATAACTTGGAAGAAGTAACTGCTAAATTATGGAGGATATAGAATCTAAAATATGAAGAACCTAGAACAAGAGAGAGTAAGAAAGCAAAGAAAAGTGCAAAAATCTCTACAGTAAAAAAGTGATAGTGACTCCCTAAGAGGGAAGAATAAATAAAGAGTGGGAAGCAGAAAAGACAAAGCAGAGGGCATTAGGGACAAGTGGATCTCTGTGGTGTGAACAAACTCCGGAGAGGCAGTGTGGAGACCACTGCAGAAACCAGAACAGGAAATGACAGAGGAAAGAGGAAGGCACCTTGCAGGCTCCTCCACAGCAACTGCTGGATGCACACTGTGTCTCGCACTGGTCATTAAATGCTCTTTCTTCACGTGTTTCCTTAGTGCTTCCGCTACCAATGGTAGAAACTACAACTTCCAATCATTGGCATTTCATCACAATTACCTAACAAAACATGCTATTTATTCTCCAAATACATAAAAAGGAAGCCATGCACACTTTATCAAATGATCTTCCCACAGAGTCACGCTGATATTCAGATAAATGAAATATCCACTATGAGGTGTTACATTGTTACATGGATGTTTTGGGGTTTTTTGTTTGTCTGTTTTTCTTTTAGAAACGTATGGGGGTGGTACTGGAGAAACAGCTTAGCAGTTAATAACATTAGCTGATCTTCCAGAGAACTTAAGTTTAATTTCCAGCACCCAAATGGTAGTTCACAACCATGTGCAACTCCAGTTTTGAGGGATCCAATACCTTCTTCTGCCCTCCTCAGGCACCAGGCATTCATGTGTAGAACAGACATACACACAGGCAAAACAACCACAGACATAAAACAAAAGCCTGACTGACAGCTGTGTGGGAAAGCAGTAGTATGGGTCATCAAGCACCACCTTCCAACTATCAAAGAACAATCTGTATGTCTCATAAAGTAAAGATAACTAATTTTTCTCTTTGAAATGACCAGTTACCTAAACACAGAGATATATACTATGTCTAAATGTCTTAATGAAACCTTATACTGTCCTCAAATTTTCACTTCATCAGTTAGGAACTAGGTTGGAAATGAAGACCTGAAAGCCCAGCATCAGCACCAGGCCCCATGACTCATGGCTCCTGGCACGTCTTGGTCATGCACCAGCATCAGTGTATTCCACTTGTACCCATCTCTGGATCACATTTGCTCTCATTGGTGATAGATCTAAGCGAAAAAGCTATAGAATTGTTCTTTCTCTAGGTAGATAGTATTCTTTGGGCTCTGCATCTTGAAGTCAGGAAATAGCAATAGTTGGATACCTGAATGAGTTAAATAGACAAAGAATGTAATATTATACCCCAAATTTAATCGCTCCCATTTACTTTTAAAGAAAGAGACTCTACAGAGCTATGCTATTTAATACCTGTATCAAGAGCCTGAAGGAAAAAACTGAGAATGTGCTCATTAATTTTGTAGAAAGTCAAATGAATACCAGGTTGGGCATGACAGCTAATTCACTGGCTGAAAGAAAGATGCTCTAGGAGTGATGTATTAACAAGATAACACCCAAAAACAAAGCAAACATCAACGTGGGCAACTATGAGCTTATACTATCTGACCAGAACCCAAACACGGATAGATATTGGTGAAGACATTGGCTCAATAAAATGTGTCTGGACAAGCCTTAAAGTTAATATATGATGCAAGTCAAAAAGGTATTAGAAGTGTGCTGTTTTTAACAGGTAATGAAAATTCAAATTAGAGCAATAATGGAGCTATATTTAAAAATACAACTGAGAAAACAAAAATGCCCAGAGAGCAGCAATAGCATTTAGAACACACACAAAAGGCACTGCACAAAGATGAATTTACTCTACACTGAAAAAGAAATGGCAAAAGTGTCCATTTTAGTTTATACCAATCAGTAAAGTTCCTAGTGTGGAATGCTCAGATTAGGAAAGACAGAAAGTGGTCTGCCATCCAAAACCTTGATTGCAGTAATACTTAACTGTAGAGATTAAAAAGTAAAACATGGCTAGGCAGTGGTGGTGCACACCAAATCCCAGCATTTAGGAGGCAGAGGCAGAAGGATCTCTGTGACTTCAAGGCCAGTCTGATCTACATAGTGAGTTCCAGAACTACACAGGGAAATTCTGTCTCAAAACAAACAAACAAATCAAAAAAAAAAATTTAAAAAATTAAAAAACAGGAAAACATAAACATAAAAGGAAAAGGTGAAGATCCAGTTTCAAGCAAATTTCAAACAGCTAAATAACTGTAATGAATACCTTTATAAAGTAAATATTTACAAAAAATTATTATTTTTAAAACTAGAAAATACAGTCATAACCACACAAAACCTCTAGTCTCAGTAACTCACAACAATAAAAACAAGGGATAAATGTGAATGATACATGAAGAACAAAACACACAGCAGAAGAAAAAGAGAAGAGACATTAGTTGATTTTTTTTAAAAAGGTATTAGAAATTAGCCAGACCCACAGTCTATACACCCCACTGGGTTTCTACACAGTTGGAATCGCCATTCTAAAGTTTGGGGCTTCACACTGAAAACATACAATACTGAATAAAATAAATTAAAATTAAATAAATAAAATTCAGTCAATTCTTTTCTCCTAATATTTAGTCTTCCTTGCTCTCTTTACTACATGTTCTACTGTACCCACAAGTGTATTTTCCTACATATATACATGTATTTGCTAGACTTCACTTATGAGGGAGAACATGCAGAATTTTTCTTCTGTGGGAGCTCCTTCCACTCCTTCAGCCTTTAAGATATCAGCCCACTTGGGTGTGGTCTCTTATACTATAAAGGCAGCTGTACAGCTGCACTTGTTCTCTTGCTTCTGGCTCTTGCTTTTGGGTGCTAGATTCTGTTCCTGTTCCCTGTTCGTGAGGGGTCTGTGATCTAGGACAGTGATCTGTAAGTCTCCCCTAAATAAAAAACCCTTTATTATATGTAATTCTGAACTACTATGGGATTATTCTGTGACTTCCATAATCATCTGGTGCCCAAACATGGGGACCAGTCCACACTTTTTTTGGATTGGTCCACCAGCCAAGTGGCACATCGGGCACTGACTCTCCTGCCCACAAGTCTAGTTTGCCCTGAGATGCAGCAAGCTGCTGCCCAGTGCTTCCTGGATCTCAACCCACATGCTGCCTGTCTGTGTGCTACATACCAGGCCCACACACTGCTGCCTGTGATTCCCGCAGTGTACACAGTCCACAACTCAAACTGATGGAAAACTTTGGGTTTTCTTTTTTTTTTTTCCTGGGCCCCAACTTTCAGGAATCATTTGATTGCCTTAATAACTGTTCTTAATCTGTTAAACAAATTATATTTTTCAGTATCTAAGTAAGCAACACGTGCTATTCACTGCTGCTAGCATCTCTTGGCCACATGGCTGCAACTCTGACACCTGCTAGCCGCTAACGATTATCACACCTAATCTAATTCACTGTAATTACTTTATGACAGGTATGATCTGAAAAAACTACAAAAATTGACTGATAACATCCAGGAGTTCATTAATTATTTTGCTTATACTATGAAAGGTATTGTGGAAGGCTTACACTATTTTTCTTCCCTTTATTTGATTCTAGGAATTAGCTTTGTTTTCAAAATTATCTCATTAAAAAAAATGGTTCAATACTACAGAGAAGGATAGCATCAATTTGACAAAATTATCTGAAAGAATTTATATGGTTGAATCTAACTATGAAATCTGTTGAAAAGTTATGATATGTCCAAGGATGAGACATTATCTTTGCTTGACAAGTTAGAATCCTCAGTGAGGAACATTAGAACAGAACACTGGACAGGAGATTCAGACTTTTACAAAGGCAGTAGTAAAAAGATTTGAAAAGATTGAGAAATTTATTGAAATTGATGAGCAGGGACAGAAGGTACAAGGACAAGATTTAGCCTCCTCAGTACATACCAGACTCCTGGAAGACTTACACAGAGTTTCAACTGCATATCCAGTATTTTCCTCAGAAAGATCATCTGGCACAAAGTACCCTAAGGTAGTCAAAGAATACGCATGGGAACCAATACGTATGGGCAATCTAAAAGAAAGAAAACAAGCAATAGTTTCTTACAGGCTACTTTCACCATTTGTCAGGGAAATGGTGAAAATGTAGGCTTCAAGCACTAAGGCTGCCCCACATGATTGGCTTCAATTAATCTCAGTGGTCCTAGAAAATGGACCTTAGCTGCTTTGGAAGTGTTATTTGAGAGAAGAGGCAAAAACTTTAGAGTAACAGAAAAAGCAAAAGTATTTGAGACTTCCCAAGATCAAATTCTTGGTGAGAGTCATTACTCTGATCCTCAGGAACAGTCTCACTGTGATGAACGCACCTTGTCTCTATGCAGCACAGCAGCTTTAAATGCTTGGAACAGGATTCAGAAACTAGGAAAGAGACTGAGTCATATATTAGGGTTAAACAGGGCCGGAGAGAACCCTTTACTGACTTTTACAAAGATGAACTAAGGCTGTATAATTAGGAGTGACAGACCCTGAAGCTAGATGTGTACTAATTGAATCCTTGGCTTTTGAAAATGCCAATTTAGAATGTAAGAAGATTGTTGGGCCTTAAAGGTTAGATCAGCAACAACAGGTGAATGGATCTTATTACATACAATGAATGTTGGAACATTTGACTATAGTATTGAAGCTTGGGTAGGAGAAGCAACTTCCAATGTATGAAGATACACCAATATGTCAAATGTTTTAATTGTGGAAGAACAGGAATCTAAGAAGGGACTGTAGACAAGTAATTCCTAGGGATAATGTCTCCTATAGGAATTGCAAAAATAAGAGGACTCAGCCTTTTGATATATGTAGGAGGTGGGACAAAGGCCGACATTGGACTAATGAATATAGGTTGACAAGAGACAGACAAGGCAACCCAATACAACCGATACTCCTTGGGTGTGTGTGGGGGGGGGGGACTCTCTCAGGCCCCGATGTTAAAGAAGACCCAGTCATTCCCAGTCACAGTGGAGAACATGTCTCACCAGAAAATTAAACAATCCAGTGCCTACTGTAAAAAAACACACTGTTCTGGATGATGGAATAGACCTGGAGGATGAGTCAAAAACTCCAGTAAGAAATAGGAAACGTATATTTTGGCAGACTTCTATAAATGATCAAAGACCAAAGCCAAGAGTGCATGTAAATTTCATTGTAATTGAGGAATTACTAGAGACAGGTGTGGATGTGACTATCATTACTCCAGAACCTTGGCATCCAGATTGACCTCTCTAAGAAGCACATATTCAATTCCTAGGAATTGGAACCCTATCTCAAGTAAAACAAAGCATGAGGTGGGTTGAATGAATAGGGCCAAAAGGACATAAAGGAAGTCTAAGGCCATATGTAGGTAATATTGCAGTAAATTTATGGGACCATTTTCTATTGCAGCAATGGAATATCCACGTTAACATTCCTGCAGTCTGATTCACAATATGCCGAAAGAGTTATCTTGCATATTGAAACTGCTAAATTTATACCAGATGATACAGAATTGATTCATTATTTAAACAGGTTCAAGATATTATAAGGAATAGGCTTTGTCCCATATACATAATACACATCCAATCCCATATGGGTCTGCCTGGTCCTCTAGCACAAGGTAATGAAGAAATTGATCAATTATTGATTGGAAGTGTGCTTAGGGCCTCAGAATTTCATGGGAAACATCATGTCAATAGCAAAGGTTTAAAGAAAGAGTTTTCTATTACATGGAAAGAAGCTAAGGAGACTATAAAGAGATGTCCTACTTGCTCTTTCTATAACCAAACACCATTACCAGCAAGGAGTAACCCAAAGGGTACTCAAAGGAATGAGATCTGGCAGATGGATGTGTTCCACTTTACAGAATTTGGAAAATTAAAATATGTGCACCACACCATTGACACTTATCAAGTTTTCAATAGGCAACTGCCTTGAGCTCAGAAAAGGCTGTTTCAGTAATCACACATTTATTAGAAGTTATGGCCATCATGGGTATACCTGCACAAATAAAGACAAACAATGGTCCAGCATATGTGTCTAAGGAAAGAAACAGTTTTTTGCTTATTATAATATAAAGCATATTACAGGTATACCAACCAATCCTACAGGTCAGGCAGTTATAGAAAGATCAAATTGAACTATAAAGGACATGCTAAGCAAACAGAAAGGGATAAAAAAATACCCCCAGAAATAGATTACATAATGCTTTATTAACCTTGAATTTTCTTAATACTAATGAGAAAAGAGCAACAGCAGCAAAGAGACATTGGATAATAGAAAAAAAAAAACTTCTGAATTGAATCAGCCAGTGTATTTCAAGGATGTGCTGACCTCACAATGGAAATCAGGAGATGTGCTACATAGAGGAAGGTGTTTCACTATTGTTTCCACAGAAGAAGAAATTTTTTATCTTTATCAAAATTGATAAAGATTCAGTTTGAAAAAGAGAAACCTCTTGAGAAAGAGAAATGATGGCTCATCCACAGAGCTGACAATCAATCAGGTGGTAAGAAAACCTCATATTTGGGGCAGGGTTCTGTTCTTGTCTTTGTGGGAAAAGATTCATCTTCCAAGAGTGGAGAGACCTTGGATATCTAGATGCCTAAAGGTAAAAAGACAGCTATCCAGAAAGAATCAACAAGCAAAGAGAAATCTGCCTTATGATTCTGTATTATCTGCATGGTAAAATTTGATTATTTGGATACATATACATCTCTACTTAAAAATAAGAGCTGGCTTTGGAGTTGTACAATAGCCATCCTTCTCTAATTCAAGTATGTTCTTAAAAGAAAAATTCAGAATTTAATTTCTGTCTCATGTCAGGAGCCAACTGGTATGGGACAGAAAGAAGATAGATTTTTAAGGAAATATTTTACTTTTCTCCATGCCCATTTTGTTTATAATAATGTATCTTTCACTGAATATATGTCTATATGAATATGCGTAGGTTTTCCACAATGAGCAGTAGATTTTCCTGCAGCAATCTTTGAAGCTTACAGGAACAAGATGGGGCCCCACAACAATGACTCCACTTGGTTGATATGACGTCATGATTGTGATGGTGCTACTATGAGACCAGTTTTTGAGTACCAGCTGGGGAAATGGTGCACCTTCTTACAATGTTCTGGCCAGAACTCCAAATAAGAATTTCAAAGCAAACAAACAAACAAAAAGACCCTATTGACTACTCAGAGAACATTTGTAATTATACAAAACAGCAATCTTGAAACTTAACCATCATTTTACTTTTACAGGATCCCATAGAAAAAACATCGTCCCCATGACAGCAGAAAGCAATTCTAGAAAGTGCCGTCCCCGTCCCAACAAAGTTTGTCCTCATTGTTAGAGGCGCCATTTAGGAGTTGATTATTACTTGCATAGGGTCGGGGTTTGGGGTGAAAATTGTGTAGGCCTAGAGATCTCAAAAAAAAAAAAAGGAAGATTGAATGGGATAATAGGTAATTTAGTGTGAACTTATTCACACTAATAATAATAGTGAGTAATAGAGTGATACTTGTGAGCTACTATTAATGGATAATTTACACAGGTATAGTTTCTTGTATATTGATACAGGTTCAAATTATATTTGTTATTTCTGTTTACAACATTTGTACACCTATGCAAAGTTTGTCATGTTGTATGTATGCATGTTTCTACCTCTGTTTAATACATTTTGTATATTGATACAATTTTAGGAAATATTTATCAATTCCATTATTAATTTCTACCTCTGATTAAGATATTTATACATTGTTTACATTTTGATGTCATTATCCTCCCTTTACTGCACAGTTGTTTTAATATTGTTTAATATTCTGAGATGAAGTCTTACATCTTTAAGTTATATTGGTATTAAGTATTAATATAGGTCAATAGTCATTCACGTTTGTTATACTTTTAGCCAGACTAATTAGGTTCTTTAGATACATAGAGACTGTTTTCTGCATAGATAGGTAACCTTCACCACTTAAAAGATCTGTAGAACATGGCATTTAAATAACTTAGGATTCTGTTGA
>NC_022013.1:79063990-79073572 GCF_000317375.1 Microtus ochrogaster
TTCAGCCAATAGCCTTTAAGATATCAGCCCATTTGGGGATGGTCTCTTATACTATAAATGCAGCTGTAAAGCCTGTACTAGCTCTCTTGCTTCTGGCTTTAGCTCTGGGTGCTAGACTCTGTTCCTGCTCCCTGTTCGTGCAGAGGACTGTGATCTAGGACAGTAATCTGTAAGTCTCCCCTAAATAAATAACCCTTTATTATGTGTTAATTCTGAACTTCTATGGGATTATTTTGTAACTTCCGCCATCATCTTCCAAAGATTGAGCATGCAAATAAAAACATTCATTCAGTCAGATTTGGTTTTATATGTATAGTACATCGAAGGCCAGCCTGGGATAGAAAAGTCCCTATTTCAAAAATACAAAAACACAGAAATAGCTGCCAAGTGTGGTGACAAAGGCCTGTAATCTTGGCACTAGAGGATGGCAGAAGAATGATCTGGAGTTCAAGGTCATTCTTGACAACAAAGCAATGAACAGCCAAACCTTCTAAAACAAACAACAAAAGTGATGAGATGCCATGGGGAGGAAATGTTAGGCAAGAATAGTTACAAACAGCCTGCCTTATTGTTAATACGACTTTCTCATCTACAAAACTGTGAACAGAACTGCGAGTTATAACCTAAGGCAGTTTTGCACTATCCTTGCCATTCCTCACCAGCTAGAAGTCTGCCCTAATGGCTCGCAATGATGTCCATGTCCTACAGACAGTAAAGTCACTACTGCTTGTATACGTACAGCTCCAGCTGCAGTCCTACCCTTTACCCCAAATAGAAGCTGTTTTACTGGAGATTTGGCTTCATTTTTGCTTAACTTAAACAGGTGACTAAAGCAGTTGTTAACAGAGTTGGCAATACTGTCCCTAGTCTAGAGACTTCTTAGAATTGTGCTATCAGAGAGATAGATGGAGGAACACAATAGGATGGGAATTCTGTGGAAAGTTTAATATGCGAAGACTTTTACAATTAAAGCAAGGGAATTAGTGCTCCTACAACCTTACTAATTAGAAATGGCTTTCACTTCTGCCCAAAGTAAGATACACATATCCTCTACACAGGAGTTGTAATGTCTAGCAAGTGCTACCCCTTTCTGTCCCAACTCTTCTTTCCCTTCATGTTTTCTTGAGAGCTATCTGTAGGTTCTCAGGAATACACGACTCATGTACCCTTGAAGGAAAATGGTCCACCACTACCAGGCAAAGCTGTCCTCTCAATCAAGCATACAGATTTGGAAAAAACACACAGGAAGTGGTGAGGGAGGAAGGGCACACTTGCCCTAGCCAGGCAGATCAACTGATTCTACCATGGATGATCAATGGGGTGACAGATGTGGTAGACAAATAGCTCTAATAGCCTCTCCTCACTGACCCACTCTTTTTCTGCCTCCCTGCTATCTGGTGTGTGTGCAGTGGGGGGATGGGCGTGGGGGTGGGGAGTGGGGATGAGTGGGTGGGTAGGTGTGAGTATGTGTGCACTCATATGCTCACACTCAAACATGTCTGCCAATGTGCTTGCTCATGCGTACATGTTGGTGGCCAGAGGTTGATGGAAAGTATGTGTTCTCTATTGTTCTTTGTCTTATTTTTTGAGACAGGCTCTCTCACTGATCCTAAAGCTTGTTACTTCAGTTAGACTGGCTGACCAGAGAACCCAGAGAATATGCTAGCTTCTGTTCCCCCAGTGCTAGGGTCACAGGTGCCCGCCTGCCCCCACACCTAGTTTTTACATTTTGCTGGGGGCCCAAGGCCAGGTTTTCATGTTCACAAAGCAAGTGCTTTAGTCACTAAACCCTCCACAGCCCTCCTCTCTACCCTCGACCTCGACAGTCTTTACCTTTCACGACTGCGCAGGTGTGGACTTCTCCAGAGAGACTTTGGGGATCTTAAGGTTGAATGTAACTCCCTCCACATGTGCTGTCATGGTGTTCAGTGCAAGCTTTCTTTAAGGGCTTCCGTGCCCTGGAACAAAATGGGCAGTTTACATGGCCACCACCCTAAAGGCTCATGATGGCAAAGCCTGCAAACACATCACGGTTCCTTTCCTGATGTCTACCACAGAGCACTTAACAAATGCTTGTCACAACTTAGAAATAACTTTATTTCACTTTTTAAAAAAGTTATAGGGCTGGGGAGATAGGTCAGTTTGTAAAGTGCTTGTACAAGCATGAAGATCTGAATTTAACTTCCCAGAACCCACATCAAATGGAGACTCTGTAACCCCAGTGCTAGCCTGGCAAAAGCAGGAGGATCCCTGGAGCTGGCTTGGCAGACAACCTACACTAATAGGTGAAACCCAACCTCCGTAAAAGGCAGATGGTTCCTGAGGAGCAATTTGAGATTCATCTCTGATCTACATGTACACATGTGCACAAGCACCACACACATCCCCCCTACATGTACCTACACACTATAATCTACACTCCTAAATTTCACATAAAGGCAATTCCAAACCAATATCACACAAAGTTGCTGGGACTGACCTAGGCATTCTGCAAATATGTTACAGTTGTGTAGCTTGATCCTCTTATGGGATTCCTAACAGTGGAAACAGGGCTGCCTCTGAGTTTTTTACTGGCTTTGGGATCCTACTTCTCATACTGGGTCACTTTGCTCAACCTTAGTCTACTGCAACTCGGTATGTTTTGTTGATACTCATGGGAGGCCTGCCCTTTCCTAAGCAGAAACAGAGGGGTGGATTGGGGGTGGGGAGGGAGAGGGAAGACTGGAGGAGAACAAGGAGGGGAAACTGCAGCTAGAACATAAAATTAATCAATCAATTAATTAAAATAAATGAGTCAAAACATGAAAAAATATATGAATGTGGTAATAGAATTTACTGTGGTTAAAGACAGGGGTCAAGGGTAGGAATAATCAGAATGTATTATATTCATGTATAAAATGGCCAAGGTAAAATTTTAATTGATAATAATACTAAGAATATTGTAACTGTCAGCATTACAGCTTGGACAGAAAGGTATCCTGGCAGCCAGGAGCCAAGGAATACCACAAAGTCACACCACACATCAAACCTCACACAAGAGATTGGGAGGGGAAAAAAAACAGGAGGGTGGCTGCCTCTGCTTGGGCAAGAAACAGCAACAAACTAAACAGGATCCAGGGCTTAAATAGAGTTTCTTGGGAAGGAGGTGGAGGTAGGAGCTTTCCAGGGTGGAGTATGGTGGGATTTCACGTCCAGAGATTGGCTTTTTACTTTGTAGGGTGGGGGCAGGGTCCAGCAGTTAGGGCAGTTAGAGTGTTCTGAGAGTGGAACCTGGCAGTTAGTGGGCCTGGGGGAGGGGACTGGCCACTCTGGTGTGGGGAGGAGCTTACAGTTACTACAGACCAACTTAGAGGTCTTTTTTTGTAAGTACATAAAACAGTTTAAAAGCCACACTGTTATTAAGCATCCCCAACATCATCAGATAAATAAGAAAACATAAAAAAGATGTCATAACAACAGAATACTGTCAATGGAGAGATACTAGGTATGTACACTTCAGATAAGAAACTATCTGCAGAATGTGAGCTCTCTGTGTACACAAAGAGGCTACCTGCTGATATTCTAAAATATTAGTAGCCATCAACTGTGGGAGATGGAATTATGCATCATTCCTTTTGCAAATATTTTATATTCACAAATGGGTTTAGGGGCTTTTGTTTTGTTATTTGTGTAACAGAAAAACTACCAAATTTTTTCTTTACATTTATTTATTTATTTGGGGGGAATGGGGCACACCTGCTAAGGTGGGCATGTGGAGGTCAATAGACAACTTAAGGGGAGTTGGTTTTTCTCCATCTACTATATGTGGGCCATGAGGATCAAACTCAGGCTTTCAGGGCCAACCCAAGCTCAAGTCCAGAGGCCTAGAGAGCTCCAAACCTCAGAAGAGAAGCTGAATTCAGATTCAGGGACAGGGTCAAGGCAGACCCGAGGTAAGAAGCAATGGGATCGAGGAGGGTTCCCATAACAGTACAGGATAGAGGAGGGTTCCCATAACAGTACAGGATGCTCTGGAGCAAGCATCTAGCCGGAGCTGACTCAGAATAAGGCATGTAGGTATGGAAAGCCACAAGAGATGGAGGTGGCAGAGGGGACCAGTCAGGGATGTCACTTGCATCTTGACTGTTACTACAAATTGTAGTAGAGTCTCAAATGAATAAGGATAAAACCTGAAGCCATCAATACTAGTCTAAAGAGGAAAATAACTTTTCAACCCTCAATTCATCAAGTCTGGTGAGAAGTACCTGCTGATCTTTCTGGCCTAGGCTATCATGTTTTTTTGTCAAAAAAATTAAGAAATCCTCAAAGCTAAAAATGAAAATGCCTAAAGCCTCATTTTGGCATTGCTTTGCGTTGTCTTTTTATGCTTTTTGGCCACCTAGCCTAGCCTATTTGTTGAGCACACAGGCCAGTGATATGCTCTGTTTTAAAAAGCAAAGAAACGGGCTTCTGAAAAAATGACATGCATGGTTTACTTCTGGCCTCCACAGGCATGGGCACTCACCTGTATCTGCACACACACAACTGGGAGCCTACAAATATACTCATTCACAACTACTTATTGGTTTAGGATGGGGGAACATAAACTTAAAGAGACAATAGATGCAGGAAATCTGATTCATTAAAACTGTTTTATAGGCAAATTTGTATAAAATACGCCTCAAAATAAGCTAGCTACACATACATGGTTCTAGATGTGACAAGACTCTAATATCACTGTAAACTAAAGTGAAAACATAAGCAAATCCTAGTATGTAACAGAAACTGTACTTCAGACATCTAAAACAGATGTTGGAAAGCAGTATGCAGAACACAGAACAGTCTTCACCTTAGCCATTAGATGGCACCATGTATCTTATAGACAGCAGGATTCTAATTTCCCCACATGCTTAGAATGAAATAAAAAATACAGTACGCTTAACCTTTAAGTAAATATAATATACAAACCTTTATCACTGTTAGGATTTGTTTTAAAGAATAATATAAGTAACTACATTTCTATCACCATTCTCAAAAAGTTAAAACTTGCTCAGACTAAAGGTAAATGTCCCATGTCACAGATACTTTCCTAAGGTAAACCTACGGCAAAGCTTTCCACATAAATATATTTATTACTCATAAGCCTACACTGACTTCTGCATTTTAATTCTGTGGCTTCTCTGTCTTTTCTCTTTAGCTAAATTTCACCAGATCCTCTTCTCTAATTCAGAACTCTCATTTCCTGGGTATTTCCCCAATCTCTACTCTAAAATCTCTGCTCCAGATGACCGCATTCTGGTCATCACTTTCTCCATGTCCAACTAAAGAGTCACAAGGATCAGATGCAGCCTGGTACCCAGTCATGTTGTACAGCAGAGCGAATACACGAAATACCACCACCTGGGACACTGAACACAGGCAGTAGGGGCAGTGACCACTCAACTGAGATGAAGAGCATGCTGTAATTAATTCAGCAAGCTTCCTGTTTGGACACAGTTTGTAGTTCACAGACTGGAGAACCTGAGAACACACCAACTTCTCTGAGCTGAGGAGATAAAGCGGAGAGCGACACTCAAGGGAGGCTGAAGCGTACTTACCCGAGAAGGACCAGCAAAGGACTCTGCACTAGGGTATCTCAGGAGGCTGAGGCACGAAGATCACACATTCAGTGATAGTCTAGACTATACAGCAAGGCCTTGTCTCAAAAACAGTTCAATTGGTAGTGTGCTTGCCTAGTCTCCATAAAGTCTTGAGTTTATTCCCACATAAATTGGACATGGTGGTTCAAGCCTATAATGCCAGATGTAAGGAGATGAGGCAAGAAGACCAGAAGCTCCAGATCATCCTCTGTTAAACAGTGAGTTCAAGGGCAGCCTGGCACATGAGACCCTGTGTCAAACGAAAAACCAAACCAGCAACACCAAATTACAAGGGATGGATAGTCAGCTCAGCAATTAAAAGCAAACACCTTCGCTCATTTCCAAAAATCATGTTAGGCAGCTTACACACTCTGACTCCACTGGATCCAACATCATTTTCTAGAACCACGAACACCCACACACATTTTATATGCCCACACAGGCAAACACACATAACGCAAATAAAAATAAATGTTTTTTAAGAAACAAAATGCTATCTAGATGTGTGAACTGAGTCACAGATAATATGTAGTACAGGGCCTCTTAGTACATACTATATAAAGAAACAGAAACTGGCTGGGAAAATAACTGCTTAAGTAGAGGGAAGAACTACCAACCAAATCTAGCACACGAGAAACAATGACTACACCCCTGATTCAGAATCTTAAGCAATTCTAGCTCGTGTGACTAGTGTTTAAAAGCATCTTGCCTCAGAAAGTTAGGCCATGTGTTAGTAAACATCCCATCAATGCGGCAGATTATCTGGAATCATCAACCTAAAAGGAAGACAGGTTTATTTTGGCCCACAGTTTTAGAGGACTCAGTTCACAGGTACTTGACCACGCTGCTCTAGCCCAGCAGTGACAAACACAGCGTGGCCAGAGTACATTCATTGCAAAGGAGCTATGCCCACCTCACTCACGGCAGTCAGGGGTCAAAAACAGGCTCACGTAGTGGTCATGGTGTCACTATCTCCTTTATGGGTATGTTTGCAATGGTCTAATTTTTTTTCCTGCTTGGGTCAACCCACAGGACTACCGGCTAGGGAAGCAGCCTTTAATGTGGGAACTCTTGGTGAACAGCTCTAATCAAACTATAGCAGACCATATGCAGATTTCACTTCCGTGGTTTCAAGTAACCATAGTCAGCGTTTGAGGCATCAAATATTCGAGAAATAAACAATACCTAAGTTTCAACTGGTACAGCACTATAAGCAGTAGGGAAAGTTCTATGCCATCACGTGTCAATCACACCCGTCTAGTCAGAAAGAGCCTGCAGTGAAGCACATGACATGGCTGTTTAAAGGGAAAGACATCTCAGTGTAGTCAGGGTTGCTTTTCTCAACAGTGATAGAGAAATCATCACTAGCCACAGTCAAAAAAGTGAGCTGTAACCCATGAACAAAAGAGCTCCTCCCTCAGAGAAGGCCCGGGCAGGTAATAGCATCCTAACTTTCTGTTTAGCAGCAATGTGTGGACCTGATCCTTTTCAAAGCATGTTATGAAAGAGTTCACAGCAGATGGGTTGAAAAATGCAAACAGGCTTCCAGTTTCTAAAGCTGATCTACAGCCTCATTCTCCCAAACACACAGCATTAAACTCACAAATAATCTGTCCTTTACAAAAGGACAGGAGGGAAGGAGAAAGCAGTCCTCTCTGACAGTGGACTTCAGAGAAAGCAGGAAGTGCTAAGGAAGGGGAGGTGCACAGTCATCACGTCTGCTTCCTGTGTTACTTTACTAGGATCACTGCAAATTCTCCTACTCCTAACCTTCACAGTCTGTTCTTCTGCACAATCCTGCACTCCAACCTGAATGCTAAGAGTTAAAGCACCCTCGATTTGGAATACAAAATTAAAAACAACAGGCATGAGTCAATGGGGGAGACTCTCCCTCAGGGCTCACACATAGTTCAAGGAACTGAGAATGAACCAGAGAAGAAGAGCCCATGACTCCTATTTTCTGTTAAACTGTAAATGGAAGTGTCACACATGCCTTTACTCCCAGTACTTGAGAGGCAAGTGGAGCTCTGTGAGTTAGAGACCAACCTGGTCTACATAGTGAGTGCCAAATGAGCCAGGGCAGTGAGACTCTGTCAAACAAGCAAGCGAGGGGGGGGGGAGGGGAGCTGGGCGGTGGTGGCACACGCCTTTAATCCCAGCACTCAGGAGGCAGAGGTAGGCAGATCTCCCCAAACAGGTCTACAGAGCTAGTTCCAGGACAAGCTCCAAAGTTACAGAGAAACCCTGTCTCAAAAACCCATTAAAAGGGGGGGGGGATGGACGGAGGGAGGAAGGAAGAGAATCACAAAAATTTACATTTTAACAGAGTAGTTAGAAAAACCTGCTAGTCACTCAGTGTGTGTTATTAGCTGTCTAGAAGTTGCCAAGACACACGGACAGAAAGATATTGGCCTTAAGACCCAGAAATTTCTAAAACAGTATAAACAGGGAAGGTATACTACAACTCTAGATTTTGCATTTTGACAGAAAGCCAAGCTTCTTCACAGAGACAGTGCGAAGATATGGCATATTTACACACTGTATTCATTGACTTGGGAGCTTTATATTATCGACTTTCTCAAAAATATGTCATTTCTTTCCAAGAAAATTCTCTCCTTGCTACTTTGGATTCTAGCACATGACACTGTAACTACAATCATCTTCCATGTCACAGATACAGACACCAGTCCTCCAAACCACATAATTATTAGAAAATGCTACTCTTTGTCCCTCACCTCTGGTACTATTATTGTACTCACTAACTTAAAGACTTAGCTCTATAAACTTCCCACCAGTGAAATCAGGAGGCATCTCTCGAGACCGCCTCAAATTCCCAGACTTAAGCAATATTCTCGCTCCAGCCTCTCACACAGCTAGAACTCGGTTAAACACTTTCCTAGTTACACACTGCTTAGTCACAAGAAAGAAAGGGGGATAATACAATAAAATAACTTTTACACAATTTTGGTAAAACTTAAGAACCTATTCTAAGACCCAAAGAATGCCTAGAGGCACAGAAAATGCCCAACCTTGTATATACTATGTTCTTTCCTACACATGCTAAGAAGCACAGTAAGAGACGAACAATAACTAGCAATAAACACAACTATAGCATACCATAGTAAGATTGTAGCATCATTCTCTTGAACACTGGAGCCATTATTGAGTAAAATAGGGCAAAAACTGCAAAACTGAAAACAATCTGAGATCTAGACTACTGACTGAGCAGCACACAGCATGGACACCCTGGATGTAACAGCTGTTCTTGTTTGTCAACTTGGATGCATCTAGAATGAACTACAATCCAGAACTGGAAGGAACACTTGTGAGATTTTTTTTTTGGCTTGGTTTTAAGTGGATGAATCTACTGAAGACCAAGTGAGACATCCAGACTAGTGGACTGAGCAACTTCTGGATTCTTAAACTTTCCATTCATAGCCAGCCATTGTTGGACTGTATCACAACCTGTAAGTCATTCTAATGTGTGTGTGTGTACACACATATGTTGGTGTATGTGTGTGTGTGTGTGTGTATATGTGTGTGTATGTGTGTGTATATGTGTGTGTGTGTGAATGAGAGAGTAATAGCTAGGGAGATATAATAGTAATATATCTATATGAGAGTATATAGCATGTGTGTATGAATGAGGGAGAGAGAGATTCATTCTATAAGTTCTGTTTCTCTGCAAAATTCTGAACAATAAAGATTTTAGTGCTAGTAGTTCTAGAGCAACAGAAGTGTCTGGAACAGGTTTTCCAGTTCACCAGCACCTACCAATACCAAACCTTCTCCAGTTACTGAAGCCTCTCCTGGGAGCTCAAGGAGCACTAAAAGCTCAGGGTGAGGACTGATTTACAAACTTGAGAACATATATGCTTTTAATTACCCTGATTTACCAACTGTGGACAGTAATGGATTTGGTGAGTTTGTATATAAAACTTCTGACAGTTTGGGGAAAATAAGG
>NC_022013.1:79074817-79075870 GCF_000317375.1 Microtus ochrogaster
GAAGAGAACATCAGCTCTCATTTCAGATGGTTGTGAGCCACCATGTGGTTGCTGGGAATTGAACTCAGGACCTTTGGAAGAGCAGGCAATGCTCTCAACCACTGAGCCATCTCTCCAGCCCCAGTCAAAAGTTTTTTAATGGTTTACTGTAGCATTTGTCAAACCAACAGTCATGTCTACATAGGGCTGAGTGGGAAGGCATGAGATTTCATATCACTACCCTTACTGGTACACAATTTGTAATTTTCTTATAAATACATTTGTTAACTGTTTAGTTCTAAAATTTACCATTTAACATTTTCTGATAATAATGGAAATTGTAAAGAAAGACTACAGTATTTTCCATTAAGTGTTAATCTTAGGTGGAAGGTTTTCACTGGATTGCATATAAAGTGAACATAGAGGGTGATTTCTTTGCCAGTATCCAAAGATTAATTTTCTCTTACTGGATGATAACATTTGTTCAGAGATCCATAAGAGTCTTCCTATAAACATACACCACCACTTAAATGAATTATTGAAGGTAGAAGGCTCATGTTACCAACTTAGTTCTCATACATTCAAACTTGTTGCTCTCGAATGACTGGTGAATAATAGGAACTGGTGTAGTCTGTAAGTCCCTATCTTCCCCCTGAAGAATGCTAACACTAAGAACGATACATTGGAATGCACATAAAAGTTGTGGAACTTTGGGAAAGTGAGCTTGGTTCAAAGCAGTAAGACTGTACAGGGGAGGCCTTTGAAAGTTACTTTTACTTCTGTCTCAGACCCCGCATTTCCCCCACTCACTACTCTATGGCCCCAGCATCCCCACCCACTCACTACTCTATGGCCCCAGCATCCCCACCCACTCACTACTCTATGGCCCCAGCATCCCCACCCACTCACACTACTCTATGGCCCCAGCATCCTCACCCACTCACACTACTCTATGGCCCCAACATCCCCACCCACTCACTACTCTATGGCCCCAGCATCCCCACCCACTCACTACTCTATGGCCCCAGCATCTCCACCCACTCACACTACTCTATGGCCCCAGCATCCCCACCC
>NC_022013.1:79076961-79078109 GCF_000317375.1 Microtus ochrogaster
TACTGAGCCACGTGGCTAACATAGACAAAAATAATGGGCTAATATAAGTTATAAGAGTTAATAAGAAGCCTGAGCTGATGGGCCAATTAGTTTATAACTAATGTAGACCTCTGTGTGATTTCATTGGGACTTAATGACTGCAGGAACCAGGCAAGACAGAAAGCCTCAGACAACACTCCAAAGGCATAAAATGTAGTCATTTGAAAAAACTTTCATTCCAAAGAAGAGTTGCCTGAGAAAGCTAAGAGGTTCAATTCATAAAAAGAGCCATTCAAAGAAACTTTCTAAGGTTAAGTTGCACAAACTCTAAGAAAGCGCTGTAGCTATGGTCTGAGAGGGTCCTGGCACATTTCAAGTCAGCAGCAGAACTCAGCACAGTCTACTCTGAGAGCTGTGCAGATGCGAGAAGAAGGGGTCATCTGAGGCACCAAGAATCAGGGAAACATGTGTGAGCCCAGGCAGTGTGCTGCAGGAGCAGACATGCAAAGTGTGGCTGACACAGCGATGAATGAAGCTGTGAGGGCGAAGCCTAAGTTGCAATAGAGCCAGGATGCTGGGAATGCTAGAAATGTGGCGCATCTGCTGAGAAAAGCTGCAGGCACTAAGTACAGGTGGCCCAAGAGAGAGGCCAGGTGGGCCACAATTGGAAGGGCCATTGATGCTAAGGATTCCAAGTACGTTGGAGGTCAGATAATTCCACTGCCACTGTGTACCTTAGATGCCAGATATGGTGCTAAAGAAGTTGATGTTGACCCTGCTGGGCTTTAGTCTTGCATCAGTCCAGTCTCTCCTTGCTACCCCACTGTTCCTCTCTCATTTATTCTGTGCCATTGAATATTGTAAGGTGCAACTTTCTCTGATTTTACAGAGGCTTGCAATAAAGAAAGAAATATACATCTTACTGGTTACTTTATTTTATTTGGTCCTCACAGAAGTCTTGTGAAATTTGTATTTATGGCATTAATAGTACTATGGTTTGGATGCTAAATATCTGCCAAAGGCCTATGTCTTAAAGACTTGATACCTAGAACAACCCTACTGGAAAGTGTTAGAACCTGAATTCTGAGACTTGAGGAGGTCCTTTCATCACTGGGGAGAAGGAGCATGCCCTTACATAGGACTGTGGGGCCATCTGTCTGTCCTTACAT
>NC_022013.1:79079081-79082549 GCF_000317375.1 Microtus ochrogaster
ACAGTATTTTATTAAACCTCTTTCCAGTGTACAAGACCATTGTCCCATGGTGGCAAGAGAAAACCAACTATCAAATGCTGTCCTCTGAGCTCCACTCTTGTTCTATGGCTCTATCACAAACTCTCTCTCTCTCTCTCTCTCTCTCTCTCTCTCTCTCTCTCTCTCTCTCTCTCTCCCTCCCGCTCCCTCTCTCTCTCTTTCTTTCATACTCTCTCACACACAAATAATAATGTTTTGAAAAATAGTATTAATGTATAATTTTCAAACTGGCTATGACAATTCATATATTTTCATATACTCTCCTATCCCCCCCCCAAAAAAGAGACCACTAAGAATAGTGCCAAAAGAAGAAAGGACACAGGATCCACCTGAGAGGCAGAAGAAAGACAGTATCTGTCTACTTAGCTGAGAAGAGACTCTGAGGTAGAGATGATAAAAGATGAAAACCTCAGTTTCACAAAATAGAGATGTTAAAACCTGAAAACTGGATTCCTATTTGTGATGGTTTGAAAGAAAATAGACCCCAAAGGGAGTGTCACTATTAGGAGGTGTGGCTTTGTTGGAGTGGGTTGGCCTTGTTGGAGGAAGTGTGTCACTGTGGGGACAGGCTTTGAGGTTTCATATGCTCAGAGTACCCTGCTCAGTGAGTGAGCTGACTTCCTACTGCCTGCAAGTCAAGATCAGCCAGCACATCTGCCTGCACGCTGCCATATTCCCTGCCATGATGATAATGGACTGAACCTCTTAAACTGTAAGCGAGCCATCCCAATTAAATGTTTTCCTTAGAAAAGTTGCCATGATCATGGTGTCTCTTGACAACAATAGAAACCCCTAAGACACTATTTATAAAGCAGTAGTCATCAGCTTATTGTGAAAAAGGACAATGCACAGAAATGCCTTTTGTGGCTATAAGCCTGGACAAGCAGCACTTGGGTGAGTCTCTTCTGGAACTCTAACAAGGACAAGCACTCCAGCTGCTGTCTCTAAACTCTCTTCACTTCTGTGCCTACTTATTGCTTAGAGCTGTTATCCCAGTACATCTGTGTAGAAGCATAAGAGGTAAAAAGGTCTGAACAGATGCAGTATCTAAACCAGCACACAACTTGTAACCCTTCCACTCCCATGCTCAATCTATTATCAGTGGTTGCTCTCAGGTAGACAGACATACACATAATAAAGTGTTAACTTATGAGATCTTTAGTTATTTATGTTCATATTTAAAAGAAATTGTAAATATCACTTAGACTTCAGAGTAAGCCAAAGATGGTGGCTCATGTTTTGATTCCCAGCAATTTGAGACTAAGGCAGGACTGCCATAAATTTGAGGCCAGTGTGGTTTACATAGTGAGTTCTAGGCCAGTCAGTGTTACACAGAGAAATACTATTTCAACAAAATTGAAAAAAAAAATTGTTGAAAAAAAGCACCTAAAGAAGTTAAGAACAACATGGAGAGAATCACAACGGACGGTGCTGTAAACTAATACAGTATTTGACTGGTACACAAGCTTGCTCCATCCCTGTAACACAGCAACACCAATAAAAAGCCCAGGTGATCAGTCTACATCCCATACAATCTTGGTCCAAACAGAACTGATTAGAAAGCTTATCGATATCATCATTTCCAAGCATGGCCAAAAGTTTATAATCAATGACTTAAACAAATGACTTCTCTCTAATGAAGAAAAACTATAGTCAATAATAAATTTATAGACTTAGTTAAGCCAGTGTAGTGGTTTGAATGAGAATGTCCCCATATTCTTAGACATTTGAACCCTTGGTTGCTAAAGGGTTGTATGTCACTGGGAGGAGGCCTTGTCCTGTACCCAGTTTGCTCTCCTTTATGAGGGCAGTAAAGTATGTGAGCTCTCAGCTTCCTGTTCCTGCCACCATGCCTGCTATTGGCTGCCATGGCTCCACTCCACCATTCTGGACTCTTATCCCTCTGGAACCATAAGATAAAATAAACTCTCTCTCTTCTTTAAACATCATGTTTTTATCACAGCAACAGAAGAATACTAAGTCTTTAGACTTGCTTTCTTTTGTGTTTGACAGGGTATCACAGGATCACTCAGGCTGCCCTTAAATTTGCAGAAATCTTCCTGCCCCAGCCTCCCAAGTGAAGAAATTACAGGCATGGGTCATGACACCCAGCAAGCAGAAACAATTTTTTAAAAATATTTAGCAGTGCTGGATTTTCATTCAGTCACACTCTGTGCTCCATTTTTTTTATTCATTTATTTTTGTGGTACTCGCAATCAAAGAAACAATCTCACTCATGCTAGACAAGTGCTCTAGCACAGAGCTAAACTCTCAATCCCCATTGCGGGAGGTGGGGGGAGCATGTTTCAAGACGAGGTTTCTTTGTGTGGTGCTGGTTGTCCGGGAACTAGCTCTGTCAAACAGGCTAGTCTTGAACTTGGAGATCTACCTGTCTCAGTCTCCCAAGAGCTGGAAGTAAAGGCATGCACCACACCTAGCTCAATCCCCATTCTTATTTCCAGAGTTAAAAAAGTATTTTTCCAAAGTTCTTCACTTATATCTCTCTTAGTCACTGTTCTGTTGCGGTGAAGAGACATCATTACCACAGCAACTCTTAAAAAAGAAAGCATTTAGTTAGAGGTCTGCTTACAGTTTCAGAGGTTTAGCCTATTATCATCATGGTGGGGAGCATGGGGCACGCAGGCAGATGCTGGAGCTGAAGCTGAGAGCTACATCCTGATCCACAGGTAGCAAGCAGAGACAGACCGAACTTGGCATGTGTTTTTGGAACTTCAAAGCCCACCCCCAGTGACACATTTCCTCCAACAAGGCCACACCTACTAATCCTTCTCAAATAGTGTCACTCCCTGATGACTAATCATTCAAATCTATGAGCCTGAGCCTATGGGGGCCATTCTTATTCAAACCACCATATCGTCTATCTTCTAACCACTACAAAGATCTTCTGTTTTCTACAGGTTCTAAAGGACTCTCATTCACACTGGAATATATGTTGCTAATATGCATATATACCAGGCAAACTATGAACTACATAAAGATGGATTTGGTATACAGAAGAAACTAATAGAGCAGGAGTCCTGTGCCCAAAAACTAGAGTAATACTCAAAAGTATCAACACCTATTAACCAATAGTCACCTACTTGAGGTCTATTATTTTACTTTGGAGTTCATAAAATATCTAAACTAATAAACATCAAAGAAACAGAATGTAAGGTGATGGGATACTCTTGAATAAAGAGACAACTACAAGGCAAAAATGATACTACATAAAAAGCACTTTCCAAAATGTATGTGTGTTAGAATATGCACATGTACATATTCGTACATATTCACAGAACTTATAACTAACTCATCAAATGATATACACGAGTCATGGATAACTATGAACACAACTAATAAAAGGAATTTTTCAGCTAACTGTCAGGCTGTTGTTAAAGGTGTGTAAATGCAAGTTATAAAGGTCTGAGG
>NC_022013.1:79082909-79083352 GCF_000317375.1 Microtus ochrogaster
TTAAAAAAAGAATAAAACATGTTCCAGGTTGTTCTCTCTCAGTATGCTACTGTTATATTAGGACTCCAAGGGTCCATAGTCTTAACATTAATCAATGAAGTTCTAATAAGCTATTCATTCAACTCTGACAGAGTACTAAACACCATACTATATCACTATCATCATAGCCACAAGCTCAAGATTTCAAATTCCCGTTGCTGATTTCCTAGATATAGACCTCAAAGATACTTTTCATTGTGCCAAAAACATCTGTCACAGGTTTTTTTTGGCATGCAATTTCTACAATGTCAATTTCAATGCAGACTATAAACCGTGGGAATGTTAATCTGTCTAAAACTTATGTTTTCACAAACTCAAAGAATTCTTGTAAGTTTCAGGAGGTCAACTTGGATTCACCACAAACAGGTTAGATGCACCCCCTCCAATTACCAGGACCTAAATAC
>NC_022013.1:79083604-79086575 GCF_000317375.1 Microtus ochrogaster
TGGATTCACCACAAACAGGTTAGATGCACCCCCTCCAATTACCAGGACCTAAATACCGTAAGCCTCCCCCCTTTACTCTGGTCTTCACAACCCCCCTCAATTGCCAGGATCTAAGGAAAAAGATCTTCCTAAACTTAACCTTGCCCTCTGCTCTGCCAACATCTTGTTAGATTCAAGAGGGGCTAGACAGTTCCACAGAGCTTGGACAGTTAAGTAAAACCCTAGGACATGGCCAGCATCCCAGCTTTCTCAGGTCCCCCAAAGATGGTTATGCCCCAGAGGCAGAAAGTAGTCTCAAGAACTCTGTGCCCTCACTTTTCTGCCACACCTAACTCCTCACCTTTTTTTTAATAAATAAAGAAGAAAGGAATGTTAGCATCCAAACAAAGCTGGCCACACCCCTTGAGGACCTGACAGTGTGTCACACCTGTGTGCAGGGCAGGCAGTATCCTGTCTCTTTAAAAAGGAAAATTCCTCCTTCTTCTTTCTGTTCTTCCTCCCCTCCCCATCTCTTCTCTTCTCTTCTCTTCTCTTCTCTTCTCTTCTCTCTCTCTCTCTCTCTCTCTCTCTCTCTCTCTCTCTCTCTCTCTTTCTCTCTCTCTGCTTCTGCTTCTCCTTTTCTCTCTTCCCTCCCCCATTCCCTTTATTTCAATCACTTAAGCTTTGCCCGCATGGCATATTTGTGTCTCACCTGCCAAGGTCTCTAGCACAGGGAATCGCAGTGAGCTCTCACCACTGTGGCTTGGACCCACCGGCCACTAAGGTCCCTTTCCAGTGCAAAATCGTAACAAAGGGGATGAATCTACAGATCCAAAACAGCAGGATCTCCACGGCCCAGGACAACAACAGTATATCCAGTGAGAGCTCATTATTGGTGATGTAGCAGACACCAGAGGCCTTGGTTCCTGGTAAAGAACACTTGTAAGTAAAGATGAACGACTAAAGGGTAAAGATCTTGCCCCAACAGACCACATTACAGCTTCCACAAAATTCTTCTTCTTTTCTTGTTTTGGTTTTGGTTAGTTTTCCTTTTAAATTTAGTTTTGACTGCGGGGGTGGGGAGGTTGCAAGGGCAGAGGGCAGATTCTAGGAGACTGGAAGACAAATGGGATCAGAATGCATGATATGAAATCCATAAAGAATCAACAAAAGTTTAAAAAAGAGAGAAAAGAAAATATTATTTTGGTTAAGTCATTGAAAAATCAAATAATTATCCCTAATACAACAATCATTAACTGTCTTTTTAAAATAAGTTCACTAAAGCCATCAACTTGTCTTCAGAGATGAACTACACACTAATGTATTTTCATTTTTAGATAAATCAGCAATCATGTATAAATCAATAGCCTTTGTCCTTCTATATAACTCAATTTCAGGATGACCTCAACTGGTACCCTGGCTCTCAATACCATATCCCCCAATTTCCCATTTGCTATCCTAATTTCCAGATTTTGATATCCAAATGCCTTCCTAACATCATCAATCAACGTTTAGTGAGCACCTAGAACTCAACATGTCCAAAATGGAACAACTGACTTCTTACACCCCCACGAGCCCACTTCTGCTTCCCTCCACCCGCCCCATGCAGTCAGCAGTACCTCCATCAAGAGTGCTCCCAAAGCACAGGCCGCAGTCATTTCTTGCACATTTCAACATGAATCCAAGTTCAAGTTTTGTGGGCTCTACCTTTAAAAGCCACCCTGAACCAAGCACTTCTCTGCACCGGCACCGGCACCGACACTAACACCAAAGGAATCCAAGCCTCATCATTTCTTGCCTGAAATCAGCAAGAGCTTCCAAATGATCTTCCAACATCAACTCTCATCCCCTACCGGCCATGTATGAGAGTAAATTATGGTACTGGAGAGATGGCTCGGTGGTTATGAGCAGACACTGCTCTTGTAGAGGATCCATGTGGGGGCCACCCATAACCTCTCATAACTCCAGATCAACGCCTCTGATCTCCACAGGTACCTGATTCAGGTGTGTGTCTGCACATGCACACACACGTGTATGAACACACATACAATTAAACAAACAACTATTAAGAGCATCACTTCACTTCCTGCCTAATTCCCCATTTGCATCTCATTCTGTGCAGTGAAACAGGTCGCAAGTTTTATACAATCCAGACACCCCAGGCCTCCCCCACTTTATTCCATGAACCTTCCCATGCACACTCACTACTTAGAGCCTTAAAGAGCCACAGCCTTGTTCTCGCTTCAGGGCGTCTGTGCTTTCCAGCTTAGTAACTGACTTCCCCTATCCTTGTGTTTCTTCCTCACCAGGCAGACCTCTTCCCTCAGCTTAAATAGTATCTTATGGGCTAGAGAAACGGCTCAAGGAGTAAGAGCATTTGTTGCTCTTGCAGAGAACCTGGGTGTGGTTCCCAGCATTCATGTGGTGACTGGCAGCTACCTCTAACACCATTTCCAGAGGAACTGATGCCTTCTTCTGACATCGTGAGCACCAGACATGCACATGGTACACATACATACACACATACACACAGGCAAAACATTTATATTGCAAAATAAAATTCAAAAATCTAAAATAAAAATTTTAATTCTACCTTCTCAGAAAGATCTTACCTGACTAAACTGTTCTTTCTGAAATCAGTAGGACTCTCTCTCTTTTCCTACTCCTCTCCTCACGGTCACACACACACACACACACACACACACACACACATCATTGTATTCTACTGTTTTTACAGCAATTACAGATATTTTAGAATTATTTGATTTGTTTCTTGTCTATATCCTGTTGGTCCAAGCATTATAAGCTACAGGAGACCAGAACATTTGTCATTTATTAACCACAAAATTCCCAGCAGTTAGAACAGTGCCCACAAATAGACAAATGCTAAAGTATTAAATATATATCAACACATACAAGACAAGTAACCCAAGAAACCCATTCTCTACTTCATAACCTTCAGGCCTTCAAGACACTTTTGCTTTCCATCCAC
>NC_022013.1:79086724-79087603 GCF_000317375.1 Microtus ochrogaster
CACTGGAATCTAATTCTACTCTCTTTCACCAAAGAGTAAATGGCTATCAGGGTGAAGAAGATACAATAAAGTGGACATACAAGACAAATTTTTTTTTTGTTTTTTGTTTTTCGAGACAGGGTTTCTCTGTGGCTTTGGAGCCTGTCCTGGAACTAGCTCTGTAGACTAGGCTGGTCTCGAACTCACAGAGATCCGCCTGTCTCTGCCTCCCGAGTGCTGGGATTAAAGGCGTGCGCCACCACCGCCCGGCCCATACAAGACAAATTTAAAAGAAAAAAAGGAGGGGGAGTAAGGGAGATAGTTAAGTTAGTAAAGTTCCTACCATGGCAGGCATGAGGACATGCATTCAAATCCCCAGTGCCCACATGAAAACTGGAATTGGTAGGAAATGCCTGTAATTCTAGTGCTATGGAAGTAGAGATAGGCAATATCCCCAGGGCTTGCTGTCCAGCTTAGACAAATCAGCAAGCTCCATGTTCAGTAAGAGATGTTTCTCAAAAAATAAAGCAGAGAGTAACACAAGAAGATATCGAATGAGGACCTCTGTCCTCCAAATACCCTGCACACACACAGGGGTGGTGGTGGAAAGGTTCACATTCTGCACGTACAGCAGACTATATTACTAAACAGCCTTTCTCTTTCATCTCAGCCTCCTTTGTTTATCCCACCTCAGGAGAATAGGGTGGGGCTAGAGTTTACACTTAGGAGAAAGCAGAGCGCTACACAGCAGGGGCCACACAGCAGCACCGCACAGCAGCACCGCACAGCAGCACAGCACAGCAGCGCCACACAACAGCACAGCACAGCAGCGCCACACAACAGCACAGCACACAGCAGCGCACAGCAGCGCCACACAGCAGCACCACACAACAGCACAGC
>NC_022013.1:79089559-79093747 GCF_000317375.1 Microtus ochrogaster
TTTATTTTGTGGTTGAAAATACTTTATTATAGGTTGAAAAGTGGGAATTTAAGAGAAAGTAAGCAAGCAGGGCTCCTACACAGCAGAAATGGACCCCAGGATTATTTAGTTCAGTCTCTGGACAGATCTATGGAAGATTATCTTGACTAGGTTATCAGATGTAGGAAGACCCACGCTAATAGTGGGTACCACCATTCCTTAAGCTTGGGTCTTGAGTTGCATAGAAAGGAGCAAGCTGGCTGAGACATCATTCCTCTCCTATTTTCTGACTGCACATACAATGTGACCAGCTGTCTCAAGCTCCTGCCACAGTGACTGCCTAGCCATGACAGACTGCACATGGAACTGTGAACCAAAATAAGCACGTTTCCCTGAAGCTGCTTTTGCCAAGCATAATTTATCACCATAACAATAAATAACTAAGACAAATATATACAAGGAAGGTAAGTTTGCAATTTCTAGCAGGTATATAATCATAAGCTTTTAATCTTAAAGGCAATATTCCTCTTCTGAGTCTCCCTACCCACAGCTCTCCAGTAGTAAGTTCTCATACACACTTGTATAGAAATGGTTTATACCTCTGAGCTGATGATATGTAGTTGACATTCTGAACTCAAAGTTGCTGCTTTGTGAATTGAGTGAAACACTTTGATTTTATTCCAGGTACACTGGAAATCCACAGAACAATTCCAACCATCAAAGTGATATAGTATAATTTACATTTTTAAAAATCACTGATGCTTACCACAACAAGGTAAGCATGTAAATAAGAAAAAGAAAACTACTCTAGTGGGCAAAGCAAAAGGAAATATTCAAGACTACAATGACGACAACAGGATGGGGAGATGGGCTAAAAATGCACTAGAGCACACTGACAACGACACAGCACAAGTGGGAAATAAGAGACTGACTGGAATAAGACAAGATTCCTAAGTTAGGACCTAAGCAAGCAGCGAGTGCTACTCACAGCTGAGATGAGAAGGGCTCACTAGAAGGTGAAGGCTCACTCAAGAATTAAGACAGTCTTTTAGATGAGTCAGTCTGCTATTCTATTGACATCAAATAAAAATATCCAGAAGTTAGAAAAAGAGCAAGAACTTAAAGGCCATCCACATTGACTTTCTTCAAGGAACATTCAAAATAGCACAACTAGATAGAAACCACAGAAGGGAAGACGGTGAAGTTAGTCAAGCGCTATACTCTCATACAGTCTGTGCTGCATACAAAGAGCATCCAGCAGGAGACAGAATGCACAAGGAAAGAGAAATTCACCACTGAGCATAGCATGGAGGCACCTTCTTGACATCCCAGCACTGTGAGGTGGAGGCAGAAGTTTCAGAAATTTAATGCTGGCCTCAGACACCCAGTGAGTTGAAGGCCAGCATGGGATATATGAACAGCTACCTCAAGAAAACAAAGGGAGGGCTGATTTGGTGTCATCTTATCAGAATAACTGGCACTAATTACTATGATTTTAGTTTGTATAACCTTCATATGTTCTGGTCTATGTAGTCTAGCTTAAAATGAAGAAGTATTAACTTTCAGTCTTAAATGCTTAAACATTTATGAAACATCAGAATAGAATACCATTAAATGCTGAGGAAATAAAGGTGTAAACATTTTTTTCATAAAGTGATTACAGTGTGAATAATTTTTTTAAGTGTTAACTGTGCTAAAGTAGCTCAGTAGTAGAGTACTTGCTTAGCACGCGTGAAGCCCTGGGCTCAACGTCAGCAATGTGTAAAATCAGGCATGGCACCAGCACACATCTGTAATCCTAACACTTGGTCAGTGGGTGTAGAAGATCAGGAGCTCAAAACTCTTTCTCTGTTACACAGTGAATTCAAGGCTACCCTGAGCCACCTAAGATCCAATATCAAAAGTACATAAGTAATCAAAGAATGAAGATTTCCATAGCACAAAGAAAAGTAGAAAGGCTGGTTAAATACAAAGTAATGTGAGCAACAACCCTAGCTAAGAGGAGGAACATTCAGCCAGGTTACGTGGTCTATTAAGATCACCAGCTGTCCTGACCACCTCTCCCCAGTGTCCCCACTCAGTTTCCTGCCAGCTATCTTCACCTGAGCACTGCTGAAGTTGCTTTTGATTCCAACTGAATTGTTTCTCAGGCTTTTGATTATGATTCCGAATGATCTGTATAGCAACGTTTGCTGACCCTCAAGTAAAACAATTTCAAAAAGTTTACTGGGACAAGATAATAATCACTATAAAATTACTAAAACTCTCAATAGAATTAAAATAATTTGAAGCACAAAATAAATAAAATATATCACAAGATAACGTACATAAAAATATATAAATTTGATCTTCACTATTTTTTATAAGATGCACAAATCCAGAAAACTGACTTCAATTTCTCCCTTTCTAGTACCAGAGGAAAGATACAATAACCTACATGTTAACGAAGAAAGTAGATTGTCTTTAAATGACAGCACTACAGGCATAAATTAATTAGCATAACTAACCCATAAATTAATTAGTATAACCACATAGTGATAATCACATGGATTTACCCAAGAAGGTTTAAAAAAAAAATTTTCCAACTCCAGAGCAGCTAAGGGTTTTCCAGAGCTGTCAAGACTGAGAATAGCTGACATTTCCTCGCGTGTCAGCTATACCATATCTCACAGACACTGCTCTAACCTCTTCAAGGTGAAAGGTCAGGGTGGGCTTTGGGCTTCTGGCCAAACTCAGGAGTGCCAGCTCAGGTGCAGAGAGAAAAGAAAGACATGTTCTTTGCTGAGACCCCAGCAGGAGCGGTCAGGGAATGAAGGTTTTTCCCTCCCTCTTGCCCTTCCTCCAGGTCCCCTCTCTTCACAGTGCCCAGAGCCAAGTTCCTTAAAACCTAGAGAACACCAGGTTCCTTACCTTCCACCTAAATACCTGAATTACCTTTCCTTGGCTGGCTTGCTGAGCTACCTAGCTGCCAAGTGGCTCCGAAGCAGAGGCAGTTGTTGGTGCCACATGGTTGTCTAGGCTTTGTATATGTTCCCAATTTGAATTTCAACCAACCATTCACATTACTCTAATAGGGTACAGTAACAGAACAGAAGCCAACTAGAGGCCCATATTCACCCAGTACCCAGATTCTGGAAGGGGACAGAAAAAAATAAAGAAATAAAAGAAAATAAACCAGACTTTATTAGTTCAAGAAAAGAAAATATGCAACCCTCAGTAGTCACATAATAAGCAACATGGACTCCGGGTGTGCTCAAATCCATAATGCTGTGAGTACTGATATCTCTTAAATTCATGCCTTATGTAGTCAAATTATCATACTAAAATGTACTATATCCTAGAAAGTGTTCACTTAGTACTTAGACATCCATGCAGAGCATTGGCCTACCTTTTCTAATACAGATGAGTTCATGTACTCCACAAGTTCTCTCTCCACCTATTAAAAAAAAAAAGTTTATTAGCAACAAAAATGCAGACAATGGCCTAAATTTTACTGTTACAAAGAACCACGCCAAATAGGTACCTAAAAATGATCTTAGGAAAAAGCTCCCTAATTATTTTCTTGAAGGTTAATGAAACTAAATATTACAGCCTGAATTTTTCTGAAAAATCCAGAAATGAAGGCTTTATTTGTGGAAAGATGACACTTCCTCATTTGGTAGGTTATTCCAGCTGGAAACCTTCTGGAAAGGAGAGACTGCATCACCATCTCCTATCCCCTTCCTATCACCTGGAAAGAAGCACAGCAAGGAAGGACCCACTTTGTATCGGAGCCCTGGCATACATGGGCTGTTACTTTAACTGTAAACCCTGTAGACGCACCAGTTATATTACCACATAAAGGATAAAGGGAAGTGTGGCTACCCACTCTTATAAATTTGTAAAAGACAAACAATAGATAACAGTATAAAAACATAATAACAATATAGCCCCATTCCCCCCCACAAAAAAAAATGTTATGTCTTTGGAAAACATTTCCCCAATCTCATTTTCCAACGTGGTAGTCAGGAAGACACAAATACAGGAGAGCACACACATGTATAAATACAGGAGGGCACACACATGTATAAATACAGGAGAGCGCACACATGTATAAATACAGGAGAGCACACACATGTATAAATACAGGAGGGCACACACATGTATAAATACAGGAGAGCGCACACATGTATAAATACAGGAGGGCACACACATGTATAAATACAGGAG
>NC_022013.1:79094003-79098736 GCF_000317375.1 Microtus ochrogaster
GTGTCTCCAGTCACAGCAAACCACAGCAGACACAGCATGTAGCCACCAACTCAGAGGTCAACTCATCTTCACACAAACTGCCCCCAAATTTACACAAAGAATACTCTCCTGATTTCTAACAGGAAGCTCATAAAATAGTAGACCTTTTTAAGTCTCATTATTTTCAATACATTTGTGAAATCAGCCCAATGTTACTTGTGACTCATTCATTTTCATTGCTGTATAAAATTCTGCTGTTTAAATATACATAAATATATGCACAAGACTGTATATAGTTATACATAAACTTTAGTTCATAAACATTTGGACTGGCTTGAGTTTGAATTTATATTAATTTTGCTATAGGCCATTTAAAGTATGTCTCTTTAATACACATATGCACACCTTTCTCCTGGCTACACACCCAGAACCGCTGGGTATACCTTTGTGGGATGCACACACGATGGAATGCTATAGTCTCTACAAAAAGTACTTGGATATTTGCAACAATAGGGACAAGCGGTAAAAACACTAATCTGAGAGAAAAAAAGCCAGACACAGAAGACAAATTAAACCCCATTGGAGGAAATGTGTTTCAGTGACCTACTGAATGATATGATGGTTTTATGACAATTTATTATAGTCTTAAAAACTGACGAGACAGCAGGTTTTAAATGTTCTCAAGACAAAGAGTAAGTAGGAAAAGAGGCAGACATGTCTTGATTTAATATTCTACAATTTTGTACATATAAAAACACATCATAGCTCATAAATATACTGATTACTCTTATAAATATGTATTTCTTTCTCTCAAAAACATAATGCCATTACTCTCATGTAAGCTCAATAAAATTTTGTAGTATTCTCTGTATGTTTAACCTTATCAACTATACCTATGAATTCTTAATTTTTACATAATAATACTAAATTATGCAAGCATTTTAGTTCATTATAGAAGCTTATTATAAACAGTTCAGTTACAAGAAACAGAATTCCTACAGTAATTATGTAAGAAATAAAAAGTGATATTCATTTTTAAAAGTGGGTCATGTAAGAAGCAAAAAAAAACAACAACTAGAAAACAGTATTTCTATCACCAAAGTAGGTTAGATCTACAGTCTAATTTGGTTGTAAAAATGTCTCTGCTTCCTGGATCAATAACAATAATGCAAAGCATCAGGAATATAGGTTTAGCTGGGGAAACACTAAACACAAAAGCTAAAGCTGAAAAAAGAATTATTATTGAGCAAAACTCCACTATCAAATATAGTACTAACTTTAATATTACCAAGGAACTACAACAGACTACTTGCTAAAGAGCTAGAAAGAAATATAGCTGCAAATGCATCTTTTAAAACTGAGAAGAAAGACATTAGCCAAAGGAGTAGGTATTCACTCAATTTAATGAACTATTTTCAAGATACTAGAAAAACCATGTGATAATAATAACCATAATTTATATTGAGGCCTATGATGTTTTCATAGTTAGTTGAACTATTTTTCCTATACAATAATTAAGCTGCATCCTCTAGATGTCAACATTTGTAACTTAAGTTTCAGTCACATGCTTTACTCATGGAACCAGAGTGCGCCTTTTAACATCTATTACTAAAGCAAGATTCCCTTGGACTGGAGAGACAGCTCAGGAGGTTAAAACACATACTGTTCTTGCCAAAATTCAGTTCCTGGGACCTATGTCTGGGATCCTGTAACTACCTCTAACTGTTCCAGGGATCTGATGCCCTCTTCCAACCTTTGCAGACACCTACATTCAAATTCTCTGTCTCTGTCTCTGTCTCTGTCTCTGTCTCTGTCTCTCTCTCTCTCTCTCTCTCTCTCTCTCTCTCTCTCTCTCTCCACATTATTCCTAAATAAATAAATAAAAATAAATCCTTAAAACTAAACTCTCCACATATTTAATATAAATTGGTTGTTTTATTTCATGCATCTAGTCCTGAGTATAACAGCAGGTTTTACTTACTATTAACAATAACAACAAAACCCTGTGGAATGACAAGAAAAACTAACTTTACTATATATAGAGAGATAAATAGTCTTGTTTGTTTGTTTGTTTGTTGTGTGTGTGTCCATGAACGTGCATGACTGGCACAGGGCACATGTGAAAGGCGGAGGACTTCATGTGAGAGTGGCTACTCTCATGCCACCGTGTGGGCTCTGGAAATTCGGCATGGCAACAAGCACCCTTACCCAGTGAACCATCTCTCATCTGCCCCTATCTTTGCTAAGTATTTTCTTTATCTATACTAAATAAAAGAACTTCAGTTTTTAAAAGCTAGTCAAATAATTACTACATCTTAAACTTAGTTAACTGACCACTGTCAATCTGTCAAAGCACTTAATGAAAAAAATCACATGTTGCAAGGCCCTTGTTCTGTTCCGTCCACCCAGCTAGCTTACACCCAAAATAACCACACGGAAACTGTATTAACTAAAACACTGCTTGGTCGTTAGCTTTAGCTTCTTATTAGCTAACTCTTACATATTAGTTTAACCCATTTCCATTAATCTGTGTATCGCCACCTGACTGTGGCTTACTGGCAAGATTCTAACCAGCGTCCGTCTCAAGCAGAAGATCCATGGCATCTCTGACTCTGCCCTTCTTCCCAGCATTCAGTTCTGTTTCCTCCACCTACCTAAGTTCCGCCCTATCAACTAGGCCAAGGCAGTTTCTTTATTCATTATCCAGTGAAAGCAACACACAAACAGAAGGAGCTCCTACACCAATCACATAACTAACATAACAGACTAGAATTTGTAAATAAACCCAGCTAACCCATTATTTTACAGTACAAACAAAGCAGAACCCTAATGGTTAAAGTTTCCCAAGACTGCTAATTAGTGTTTTAAAAAAATTCAAATATTGTAGCTAACAACCAATGAAGTTAATTAAGAAGTTAAAATGGACATTTTCATTAGTACAAAAATAGGAATATTATGAATTTGCTTTTGAGTGCTTTAAGGTAATTTATATAAAGCGAACTTCATTTAAGAACTGTCTTTAGTGGTAATACAAGCACTGGTCTTGAAATGATATTAGCTGCCTGGGATTCAGAGCACCAGGTGACCTGTCAGTCATCAGCACAGTTCTTCTTGGGCAGCTCCAGTAGGCACAAGAGAGACTGTCCAGTCTTCTATGGTGGCAGCAAGGGGAGAGATAATAGACGGTGTGGGGCACACACATGTTGATTATGTACCTTCAAGTGTTTGTATGAATGGACACACAGCTGGGAACAAGCCTCATAAGTAACTTGGATACCTTTGTGAGGGGGAGAAAAATCATTACAGATTACATACTTCCCTACTTCACAGAAGGGAAAATGCACCAGAGTACATGCAGGTGTCAAGAGAGAATTAAACCTACGGTTCAGCTCCTGTAAGAGTTTTCCTTACAATTCACTTTATTGGATTCTGACCGCTGGCTTAGGTCACCTCCACATACAAGCTTCACTAATGTTTTTCCATGGTCAGACACTGAAAACCTAGTGTCTTATGTTTCATCTCATCTAAAAACTTTTTTCCCTGGACTTCATCCATGAAAGTAGTCACAACCTTTAAGTTCTTCTGTAAATTCTTCTACTTACTGTACATAAGGAAAAGACTTTAAACATTTTTTGTTTATGCTGCCAACTGCCCCAAATCACCTTAACCTATTTAGACCTCCAACTTGTATAAGTATTTTTAGATTAGTCTCCAATTTAAGCCAATTCCTAGTTTGGGTCTCTAATTTTAAGAGCACAGTGTTATAAACGATCATGCTTTCTGGCCTGAGCCAGGCTTCACTTCTAACGTCAGCATCATCTAGCACGGCTTCTACAAACCTGTGTTTGTTTATATGGGAGTTACGGTGAGGAAACGTAGCTATTATAAAGTGGTGATAATGGTCCCAGGACAAAAATAGCTTTCATGTTGCACGCTCATTCTGCTAAATGGGAATGCCTGCTGCAGGCAGATCAATATAGTTTTGAAAACTTCCAAAACCAAGTACACAACTAATAGGAAAAAGGATGACACAGCACAGCAGGTTTGTCTGCCTTAAGAGGAAGAAGTGGGTGTCGATGACTGGAATCCAAAGTCATGAAGTTCAAAGAGAATGTCAGCATTTAGGCCTAGGAAACAGAGAAGACTCCTGAATGGTTTCCTTCTCTTTTCAGCACCCGTTTTCACTGGACTTCAAAAACCAGCTTGTGTAAATATCCCAAAATGAACGTTAGCCCCTCACACATGCTATACTTTAAATTTTTTTTCTTAAAGGAAAACCATTAGGCCTCCAAACTTCTAAAAGTTACCTCCTAAATTGGCACAACTGCTATACAATTACAGTAGAATTAAAACAATCTGAACAAGTCAAGTTTCTACACTCAACTCCCAGCCTAACTTTGGGAACATACTCACCACTACCACAGCGTCACACGAACAGCCCAGTCTATTTTGATAGCAATGGTGCGTCAGGACAACCAGATGGCTCGGCATCTAAAGCACAGCAGCGCTAGCCTGACAAGGAGAGTGCCGTCACCAGAGCCTGCGGCAGACGCAGATGTCCAGAAGCAGGCACAGACTGGAGGAACTATGGTTACCCGGCCTCTGCCCACAGGGGTGCTTGCTCGATCTCCTGCTCCTTCCTCTTCTCCTCTCTCCCACATACCCATATGATAAATTTGAAAAATGGACATAGTTGAGCATATACTTTTGTTGTATGATAGGTCCTCTCTTGGGTATATTCCCAAGAGTGGTAT
>NC_022013.1:79099844-79100681 GCF_000317375.1 Microtus ochrogaster
GGACTTCCCACAGGTCAGGGAACCCTGATTGCTCTTCGAGCTGATGAGGGAGAGGGACCTGATCGGGGGAGGGGGAGGGAAATGGGAGGCAGTGGTGGGGAGGAGGCAAAAATCCTTAATAAATAAATAAATTTTAAAAAAAAAGAAAATAAACTTATGGTTGGAGGTTCCTAAAAAAAAAAATTTGAAAAATGGAGAAACAAAAGCTTGTTCAACATAGTATCTCTCATTTGACCTACATAAATCCCTATGTATTTAATTAATAATTTTTCTAAATACAATTTTTTCCTTATAAAATTAAATTTACTGGCAAATTAGTCCACTTTTCCAGTCACTGGACTACTCTGTAGATTTTAGTTTTATTTAATGTTTTAAACTAGTAGAAAGCTACTAACACAATAGTAAATCCCTACCAAGTATGTGCTCAGACACAGCATGGTCTATTAACTGAAAATAAAACAAAATCCTTCTGTGTTGGCTATGCCAGATAAATTTTTTAAAACTATAAATATGCATTGCTGTATAGTAAGGTACAATGAAAATAATTTAATATTTCATTAATATTTATCTCATGGTGAGCTCAAAATACTACTTTGAAGATTTAGTCTACCATGGTCCTAAAATCATGAAAATAAGAAATTGTTCTGAATATATGTATGGCTTTTAGAAGCTTGTTAATAAATAACACCTTGCTATATTATCACTATTTCTGTAACTGATGACTACTGAGAGAGAGGAAGAATTAGTCTCTCCCAGGGATGAGTCCCTTAGTGATGGAGGAGGGTCATCTTTCTATCTGTTGATTTCATTGGTTAAGCAATAAAGAAACTGCTTGAG
>NC_022013.1:79100926-79111100 GCF_000317375.1 Microtus ochrogaster
CCATGATTCTCCCACTCCAGGCAGACGCAGGTTAAGATCATTCCTGGTAAGCCAGCTCTTGGGCTACATAGATTATTAGAAATGGGCTAGTCCAGGTGCGAGAGTTAGCCGAGAAAAGGCTAGATATAATGGGCCAAGCGCTGTTTAAAAGAATACAGTTTCCGTGTAGTTATTTCGGGGCATAAGCTAGAGCTAGCCATGTGGGCGGCCGGGTGCCGGGGACGCAGCCCGTCCACTCATATTTCAACACCTTAGTTGATTGTCCAGTATAAACTGGTCAGTTCTAAAATCATATACACACACAACAAAAACAGACTCAGAAGGCTGTATTTATATATTTTTACATATATGCAAACTATATTTAATAGAATAATTGGGGAAGAAAAGGCTATCAAATTAGGAGTTGGGGGACATGGGAGGAACTGGAGGGAGGGTGTGCAGGGAAGAATCGGGAGGAAGAAAGCGATGTATTTATGTTTTAATTAAAAATGTATGAAATAAAAGCAAACTATCAGACAAAAAATATTATTGAATATTATTAATGTAACTGTGTCAGCAAAATAGAAATTTAAACATTAGGTCCTTATATTACTCATTTATTATTATTTGTAACTGTCTGTATTTTAATAGGAATGTTTAGTTTTACATGGCAAATGTTCAAATATAACTATGTAGTAAATAAACTAAATTAAAAATTAAAAAAATAATAAATCAAAGGTTTCAATTTATTAGGTTCAAGTAAGGTATTACTAAGGGTGTATGTGGCGGGGGTGTATAACTGATGTGTTTTTCCCCTCTGTATGCTGTGACTGTGTTTTATTACCATTGGTTAATAACCTGCTTTGGCCAATGGCTTAGCAGAGTAAAGCCATGCAGGGAAACCCGAACAGAGATATATAGAGAGAGTAGGCAGAGTCAAACAGAAGTAAGCCAGCTGCCAAGGAAACAAGACATGTAGAAAATGAGGTAACACCACAGCCAAGGGGCAATACATAGACTAATAGAAATGGGTTAATTTAAGTTGTAAAAGCTAGCTAGAATTACGCCTAAGCCATTGGCCAAACAATGTTGTAATTAATATAGTTTCTGTGAAATTATTTAGGTCTTGGCAGCCAAGAAATGAAAACAGTCTTCATTACATGTAATCTCAAAAATGTAAACTGGGGAGAAAAAATGTTAAGAAAATAAAATAAACAAAGGACATTAAGCCTAAAGTTCACAAGCCTAGAGAAGCCAGATAACAAGGTGAACTCAAAGAAAAGCATATATAGATCCTCTTGGAAGTTGGAAGCAAACAAGATTGCCAGGAAAAAGTTGGGAGCATGGGGGTGGGGTGGGGTGGGGAAGGGGAGAGAAGGGAAAAGGGAAAGACTGGAGAGAGCTGGGGGAGTGGGAGGGTGGAGATGGAGGAAGGGCGGATATAGGAGCATGGAAGAAGATATCTACATTAAGGGAGCTATTTTAGGGATGGCAAGAGACTTGGCTCTAGAGGGGATCCCAGGTGTCCACAGGGATGTCCCCAGCTAGGTCCTTGGGCAGCAGAGTAGAGGGTGCCTGAACTGGCCTTGCCCCACTATCACACTGATGATTATCTCGAATATCACCATAGAATCTTAGTCTGGCTACAGATGGAGATAGAGATAAAGTCCCTCCTCAGAGCACTGGACTGAGCCCCCAAGGTCCAGTTGAAGAGCAGAAGGAGGGAAAAGATGAGCAAAGAAGTCTGGACTGCGAGGGGTTGGTCCACCCACTGAGAGAGTGTGCCTGTTCTAATGGGAGCTCACTAAATCCAGCTGGACCAGGACTGAATGAGCATGTGATCAAACTGGACTCTCTGAATGTGGCTGAAAATGGGGGCTGACTGAGAAGCCATTGATAAAGGCACTGGGACTTGTTTCTACTGCGTGTACTGGCTTTTAGGGACCCTAGTCTATTTGGATGCAAAGCTTTCCTAGGCCTGGATGGGGGAGGGTGGGCTTGGACTTCCCACAGGGCAGGATTCCCTGCCCTCTCTTGAGGGAGAGGGAGGGAGGAGGGTGAGTGGGGGAGCAGGAGGGGAATGTGAGGAGGGGAGGAAGTGTAAATTTTTTAATGGAAAAATAAATTTTAAAAAAGAAAATAGCCGGGCGATGGTGGCGCACGCCTTTAATTCCAGCACTCAGGAGGCAGAGGCAGGTGGATCTCTGGGAGTTCGTGACCAGCCTGGTCTAGAGAGCTAGTTCCAGGACAGGCTCCAAAGCCACAGAGAAACCCTATCTCGAAAAAAACAAAAAAACAAAAAAACAAAAAAAAAAGAAAATAAACAAATCATTTCTTTCTGCAGGGACTTGGGTTGGGGGGGGTTGGTTGTTGTGCGGGTTTTTGTTGGATTTTTTTTTTTATGGTTTTTCAAGATAGGGTTTCACTAAATAATATCCTTGGGTGTCCTGGAACTAACTCTGTAGACCAAACTGGCCTTGAACTCACAGAGATTCACCTGTCTCTGCCTCTTGAGTGCTGGTAAATCATTTTTCAATAAGTATATGAGCAAAAATATAAACACTAAGTAAAATAAATGTATTTAAGATACAGGCATGAAAGGATTTAGTGAACTATACAATGGAGTTAATATCCAGGTTCCTAGCTTGAATGTCATTCAGCCAGTGAATCTGCACAAAGTAAGGAGGTATGGAAAGTATGAGGGATAGATTACAACTTAAGGTCATTGTGGATGTTGTAAGGTGGACATTTTGGATTGCTTTGGGTACATCCAAGTGAGGATCTCTACCTACTACTTTAAAATGTGAGTGAAGATAACTATCTACTTATACTACAGAAAAATTCTGTTGAGACAGGCATCAAAACAGTGGATGTAATATGAAGACTAAGTACAGAATTCCATGAAATAATTCAAGAAATGTGGACTGAGGACATAGGATTTCAGGTGCTTCTTGAAAAAAACTATCCTCTTTGAATTTATAGTTGGACTACAGATGTTAAAAATTGTTCAATATATGAAGTTTGAATAAACTAGATAATAGCAATAGAGTTGAAACAGAAACACAAAGAACATTAGTTCAGGTAAGCAGAAAAAACTAAGTGTCAGGAGAAAACTGCAAAATTAGAAAATAGCCAACAAGCAATAGCTTAGCAGTTGAGAACACTAGCTGTTCTTCCAGAGGACCTGGGTTCAATTCCCAGCACCCACATGGCAGCTTACAAGTGTCTGTAACTCCTCCTCCAGGTAATCTGACAGACACACACACACACACAGACACACGCACGCAGGCAAAACACCAATGCACATAAAATAAAAATAAATAAATCATGGAACAAAAGAAAGTTAAAATAGTCAACAAAGGTGGGTTGATAGCAATACCAGAGAAGTCCATGTCCTGGGCAGCCAACACATGTCAGGATGATCACAACCTGAACTGCCAGACAGCTAGGACCTATAAGCTGTCTATTGGGAAAACGCTTTTTAGAAAGTGTACTTGCAGAGATGAAGAAATGACTTAGCAATTAAGATCACCAGCCGCTCTTCCAGAAAACCTGGGTGTGGTTCCCAGCATGTCTGTGATTGCTATGTCCGTCTGTAACTCCAGTTCCAGGCAATCTGATGCCCTTTTCTAACCTTATGGGCACCAGGCCCCCACATGGTATGCCAATACACATGCAGCCAAAACACCTATACACATAAAATCATACTAAAGAAAGTATTTTAAGTGTACTTCCACTTAAGAGTTAACTTCCTCACCTCTCAGTAGAATTTTCTTTGCTCAGTACAGTGTTACCATCAACCTAACTTTCTATGATGACCTCTTGGTAGGCATACCTCTGACTGATAAAGGAGGAGATGGTTGCTTACAGATAATTTGGGACTATAAAACAAAGAGTTTTATTCAGAGGAGGAAATCCAAATAGCTGTTGGTCCTAAACTCAAGGCTAACCCACTGAACAGAACTATTAAAAGCACGCCTCCCTGCTACAACACCTATTCTCAAGTCACAACACAATTTAGCCACATAAAGGGCTGAAGACACAGCAAGAGTGAGGAACCCAAGTAAAACAGTCCATAGTTTTGGTTGAATACAAGCTCATTTGAGTCAACAAGAAGTTACACAAAAGGTTATTCTAACATTAAGCTGCAATTCAGAGAATTAAGTACAAGTAAGGCTATAATAGCTTTGATAACAAGTAAAATGGAATTTTCCATCACTGTATTTCAATTTTTTTTTTTTTGGATTTTTCGAGACAGGGTTTCTCCATAGCTTTTTGGTTCCTGTCCTGGAACTAGCTCTTGTAGACCAGGCTGGCCTTGAACTCACAGAGATCCGCCTGCCTCTGCCTCCCGAGTCCTGGGATTAAAGGCGTGCACCACCACTGCCCAGCTGTATTTCAAATTTTAAAACAAAGGAGCATACAGTTCTTGTCTGCAAATGGAAGGGGTGTCACACACACACACACACACACACACACACACAAAAGAGTATATTTTAAGTATTGCTTAAGAAAGAAAAACTAGGAAGGAGTTAGACCAAACTTGCTGAATAACAGACTTGGAAATACAAAACTTCAGGCCAAATATAAAGACCTTAAAGATATAATACTTATTACCTCAAAATTAGTTTTGAAGTCAACACCATTGGATGTTTTTATACAAAGGAAGCATCCATAATTTATTTCTTGGTATACACACTATAACATAACCATACGCTTAAAATTATCTGTCTCCCCAGAACATAAACTCTAACAGGGAAGATCCCACAAAGTCTGCTTCAGAACATTGTGTATTCAATAAACATTCATTGAATTCGCAGGTGAATGAATTGGATGTTTTAAGAACTACTTCATAAACCCTCAGGATTCTAACTTCTGATTCGACCTCAACACAAAGTCTTTATCTCTAGTTTTATCTGCAGTCGTTTGCGTGAGCCTTATAGTGAACTGAAGAATGGATGTTTGTGGCAGTCAGGCATGCTCTTAGTAGCTGTGTTCAGTGGTCTCACCACCTTTGAGTCTAATACTAAAGTACTGATTTCCTTCTCTGTTTAAAACCTTCCTCTTATAATAAGTTATTTCTACTACATAACTGTATCGTTCTTTATTAGTTAGGGGTATGTCTACCAAACAGGTCTTTAAAGAAACATTGGCTTATGGTATTACCATACTGAGCAAATAAGATTCTACTAAGAGGTGAAGAAATTAAGGATGGAGTATAGAAACAGAATGTATTTTAGCATGTGCTAAGAGGCATAGTAAGACTGGCTTAACCTGATACCTTTACTTGAAATGTATTAACTACAATTTTCTTGCCAAATTAGAGAAGGCCTAAGTGTTGATATTTATATCATGAAAGCCTGAAACAAATGTATAGGTTTAAGAACAGGCTGGGGATATAGCCTAGCACCAAAAAAACATACAGAATATCTTTAGAAAATCTTATTATTTAAAGATAAAAAAGACAGAGCAAAATACTGTAATATTTAACTGCCAGAGGAAGGTATGCATGCATGAAGAAAAACTGGACATCAAGAAGTTACAAGTTATGAGATCATATTTGAACCTATCTGGGCCAATCCTTCATTTTCTGCATAAAATTTTATTTTATGACTTTACAAGAAATCCTTCCACAAAGTTGTTGGCAAAATAGAGCATTCTACACCCACCAGTGGATCCTGCTCCCTGACTTTCCAGCTCTAGTAAACTACACAGGGAAGAAACAGTGTTGGACATGCTGTTCTGACTAACAGGAATATCAAAGGCTACAGACAGACTGTGTTCTCCATCATCTTAGCAAACGCACGTACCTGAGAGCATGTCAATGTGCCCTGTTCTTAATCTCTAAAATGAAGTAAACACGCAACACACAGCTAAATCAATTCTGTAGTTCGATGGCTGTGTCCCGGGTGTGTATACTACCAGAGACCAGTCACCTCGGGGAATTACTCAGGAAGAACACATTAAATGTAGACGAGTAATGATTCAGCTATTGGTACCCTGCACATGCATGTACACGTCCCAGAGGGAAGTTTTGGAAATCTTTCTACACTGCGCTCATCTGAAATGGGAAACCAAATTCTGTGGACACTCTCCTACCTGTGTGATACTAACTGCAAAATATCCTCTTTAAAAACCAAGGCAAATTACAAGCCACTCCAGCCCCATGTTCTCAAAATAAGGGCAAAACACACATTATTAGTGCCACCAACCTTATGCAGGAACTTAGTTCGAATTAAGGTGCTATTGAAACATTTCTGTTGAAGTCTTCTAGGTGCGTTTGTCAAAAAGAGGCATTTACTCCTCCCCGGAGACAAACAATTTTGAGGGTCAGATTAACCTCGCACGGATGTCCTGGTCCCCATACCCGTCAACAGAAGGGGATAGCGCTAATGCCACCAGCCCACAGCGCGGGCTGGGTACCGGCTGGAGCAGCACCTTGAGCGGGTCCCCCAGTCCTTCTGTCAGAGGTGAGTCCCAACGCCACCTCAGCATCCCAGCATCTCAGCGCCTTAATACCTGAGCCTCCTCAGTCCCTCAGCACCTCAGCGCCTCCATCGCGTAGGCCAGTGCCCGCCAGGACCGCACGCCGCGCCTAGGCCGGTGTCCAGCATCCGCCGCCTCCCTCACGGCCCGGACCCACAACCGGCGCCTCGGCCTCCCACCCAGGCCCTGCGCTCGCCCGCCGGGCGGACTCCTCCACGCCTCGCTTGGCCTCCACTTACCTTCGATCGCCATGATGCGCTCGCCATGGACCGCACCAACAGCACGGAGAGCGCGGGGGGTGCGGGGTGCGGGAGGAGGGCGCGCCAAGGCCTCTTGCGAGAGGGGCGGGACCGAGCCCCGGGGCCGGGTTGCTGGGCCTCGGGGAGCCGGGGCGGGGCAGCGGGGTGGGGTCGCAGCTCCAGAACGAGCAGCGCAGGAAGCGGAACCTTCTCCAGAGGCGCACCGTCGGCACGTGACACCGCCCCGCCCCCTGGGGCCCTCTAGGCCCCGCCCCTCTCAGGAACCGAAGCTTGACCCACAATCGGGCCTTCACCCACTCCCACCTACCTCCTCAGGCCCCGCCCCCGAAGTCCCACAACCCCGCCCACCTCACTGACCCAACCCCGCCCACCCTGCACAGGCCACGCCTCCGACCCTGGCCCTGGCTCGCCCCCAGCCCCTGGCTAGGGTCTCAGGCCCGGACTCCCAACAGGTGCAGGAGTCAGCCTCATCCCTGTCGCCAACCTCCGTCCAGCTTGGCTCGGCGAGAGCCACGCAAGGCGGTCAGGACCACGGACAGCTCCCGGCACTGGACTCGGGCGCGATTCCCGCCCAGACAAAGTCTCTTCAGTTTTGTTTTGTCTGAACACTCACCTCTGATCTTTGCTTTCAAGTAGAGACGACTTCTTGGCACAACACACTGAAAAGAGGACGGTCTCCGTCCCTCCTTCTCTCCCTCCCTCCCTCCTTCCCTCTCTCTCTCCAGCCTCATTCTTGATGAGACTCAATTCCAGGAGCTCGGTGCCTCCTTGGAAGTACGAATTGGCATTTGTCCACATGGCAAACACACATTTGAAGCCACACAAATGTAGGTGTTGGACAGACATCTTTTTTTTTGTTTTGGTTTTTTTCGAGACAGGGTTTCTCTGTGGCTTTGGAGCCTGTCCTGGAACTAGCTCTGTAGACCAGGCTGGTCTCGAACTCACAGAGATCCGCCTGCCTCTGCCTCCCGAGTGCTGGGATTAAAGGCGTGCGCCACCACCGCCCGGCTGGACAGACATCTTAACAGAGGGCATGATAAGCTTGTCACACACACATTTTTAAGTCCATGAGCCTGCGGACAGGCAAAGGCCAACTCTGAACAACCAACAGCTAGCTACCTAATTTTCACTTCAGTTCCGCCACTTTGCAAGACTTCCCACTTCATCTGGTACTTTAAGGGCCCGGATAAAGCCGCAATAAGGGATAAGGGCTTAGCGGTTCTCCCTTGTGGAGAAAATGCTCACTCCTAGAGCAGGTGGCTATATTAAGGATTGACACAAAGAACATATTTTCCACTTATTATGTAAGTGAGGTTGGACTGTAATCTAGAGCAGAAAATGTCTTTCATTGCTTTTATATAACCTCTCCCTCAGCCAGTTTATGCTCCACAGACATTCATTCTTTAACATTTTTTACAACACTTATTATTTGCTGGGGTGGGGCATGCATGTGAAGGTCACAGGACAGCTTGCAGAAGTGTGTTCTCACCACCATGTGGGCTCCAGGGATCACACTCATACTGTCAGACAGGATGGGGGGCAAACATGGCTACCCTCTGAGACATTTGCCTGGCCCTATTCCTTAATGTTTTGACTACTTTGGCGAATCTCTATTGATCCCAGGCATTGTGCTGAGGGCTAGCTGTAAGGGTTGGAGAGATGGATCAGTTGGTTAAGTGTTTATTGCAGAAGCATGAGAACTTGAGTTCAATCCCCAACACACACACACACACACACACACACACACACACACACACACACACACCATGCCTGCAAACCTAGTAGATCCTTAGGGTTCGATGGCAAGCCAGCGTAGACTAGGTGATGAACTCCAAATTCCGTGAGAAAGCCTATCTCAAAAACTAAGATGGATGAGGCTCACAACTCCAGTTCCAGTAACTCCAGTTCCAGGGGATCTGGTGCCCTCTTCCAGACTCCATGAGCACCAGGCATGCATACATATATACACATTTGAGCAAAACATCCATATCCATAAAACAGATAAGATAAAAAGTGGCTGAAGAAAATGCTCAATGTGTCCATCTTACACACACATATGCACACACCTACACAGACATGAGCACATATGCACAGAAACACACATGCACACCAAAACATCTGTCTATAAACAAGAATTGTTACTGAAGTATCAAACTAAATAACTGTTCTGGTAAAATACTTATACGTTAGTCTACGAGTGAGCTCTTTCCCTCCCTCTCCTCTCCCTCTCCCCGCACCCCGGAAGATGAATCATAAATCCAAATAAAACAGCTTTAATTAACGACATTTTCTTGAGGAAACTGTGATTAACACAGACTTGACCTTCAGGACACCAAACTTGAAACCTTGCCCTTGGGTCCTGGTTTCTAGCAGGCTCCAATTGCTTAGCTTTTTCAAGAATCTCATGTTAAAGTCAAAAACCTTAGTAATTACTTTATGGCCAAAGTTATGTGAATCTGCAAAAACCCTGTTTTCTCACCACAGGTTTCTCAGAAGGTGCATGTGTGTGTTAAACTTGAGCCAAAGCCACTCACTACTAACATTTTCCCCTCAGTCTAAACTCATAGTTTCCTCTACCAACATTACCAAATACTAGTTGTAAAACTTCCAAGATAGAGGCCTGGAGAGATGGCTCAGTGGTTAAGAGCACTGGCTGTCCTTCCAAAGGATTGGGGTTCAATTCCCAGCACCCACACGGCACCTCACAACTGTCTGTAACTCCAAGGTCTGACCTTCACACAGACACGTGTGCAGGCAAAAGACCAATACACACAAAAAATTAAATTTTTTAAAGACCCTTTATTTTAAAAAAAAGAGGAAAAAAAACCTTCTGAGATAGCTATTAGAAAATACCAGCCGGGTAGTGGTGGCACATGTTTTTAATCCTATCACTTGGGAGGCAGAGGCAGGCAGAGTTCTGAGTTTGGGCCAACCTGGCCTACAGGGTGAGTTCCAGGACAGCCAGGGCTACACAGAGAAACCCTGTCTGAAAAAAAGGAAAAAAAAAAGGAAAGACCATATTTATTACTTCACTTCTGCCCAACATTCCATGCACCTCCTGAGCTGACTGAAGATTGTGGCTACTTGGATGTGCATTGTCCCCACCAAAGGCAGCTGAAATTTTAGTTACCTACAGAACGGTATTGTGAGGCTGGGACCTTGAATGGTGTTTGGCCAGAAGGGTGGAGCCTTCTTAGAGGTGTGAGCACAGTTCCTCCCCGAACTGGCTCAGGTCGTCGGTTATCCTAAGGAAATGTCTCCTTAGGGCTGACTCCTCTCACTGTCCCACCAGGAGATACAACATCAGGTTCTCACCAGAAGCTTAAACTCTCCAACCCTCAGAACCCATGAGCCAAATGAAACCATTTCCTTTATAAATTACTCGGGCTCAGGTGTTTGGCTATAGCACAGAAAATAGACTAAGACTTAACAAAAAAAAAGTAAGTGAC
>NC_022013.1:79111605-79113106 GCF_000317375.1 Microtus ochrogaster
TTTAATTTTTGTTTGTTTATTTTGTTTGATAAGGCTGGGTTTCTCTTAGCCCTGACTGTCCTGGAACTCTCTCTATGGATCAGTGTAGCCTTGAACTCAGAGATCCCCCCTGCTTCTGACTCCCAGTGCTGGGATTAAAGGCGTGAGCCACCACTCCCTGGCTTGCTTCTTTATTTTTAATTCTTTGCTCTTTATAATGAATTATTTGTAAAAGAATTTAAAACAAATCACCCAAGCAGTTTTTCATCATGTGTTGTGGAAACGGAAACTAAGATCAAGAGTAAAGTTGAAGGAAGCTGAAGTGATTTCTCTCCTTGTGACTCTGAAATAAAGATGTGTTGGTACTGCAATTTTTAACCAGTCTTTCCTTAAAAATATTCAAGATAATACTTTAAATTTCCAGTAACACCATGAAGTTTCATTGAAATTGATAGAAAATTAAACATTAAACATTAAAGATTAAACATGCAGAAAGGCCAAATCAAATGGAAGTGAACAATGATCAAACGTATATTAAAAAAAGTTCCATGTGCCAAACAATCCCTGTTCACAGCAATATAATCTTGGTGGAAAAACACGCTCCTAATACAAAAGCTCCCAGCAACCTTTTAAGAAACAACCCATTTTAAGCTGGAATCTCTGTTTATATAAATTACTCAACTGAAGCAAAAAAAATTGTAAATTACACATGCAGAAGTTAAGACTACATGGGATAACATGCAGACACACATGGAAGGATGTAACTCATGTCACAACGCTTTTCAGAGCTTTTAAGACTGGCTCTGCAAGAAGAAGGCTTCTTAAATATTTATTGTTTTATTTTTAATCATGTCTAGGTGTGCGTGTGTGTCTGCATGTGGATTTGTGCATGTGGATGCAGGTGGCCTCAGAGGCCAGAGGTACCATGATCCCCGGGAGGTGAAATTACAGACAATTATGAGCTGCCTGATCTGGGTGTTGGGAGCCACACTCTGAGCCTCTGGAAGAGCAGCAAGTGTTCTTAGTGACTAAGCCATCTCTCCATCCCTGAGGGGGACATTTTTAAACTAAGCTTTTTTAGCAATTGCAGCCATCTGAGATGAGTAAAAGCCCAGTAAAAAGTTAAGTAAAAGCTACTAACTCTTTTGCTTCTTGGATTATAATAACATGGAAACAGTTACAATATTAGTTATTAATCCTAATAACATTGTGTTTCTTTCCCGATGCTTCATAAAGTAAAAAAAAAAAAAGCAGTAAATTCATCCTTACAAAGTAATATTGCCACTCATGTTCGTTTTAAAATCATCTCTTATAAATGAAAATAATTATCAAAGCTTTATCAATATTGTTATGGTTTTGGTCCCTTTAAGAGACAAGCCACACCCATTCCCCTCCCCATCCGCTGAGGCAGGCTGATCTTCAGCTTCCAGCCTAAGCTCACTCTTTTCCATCTTCCTCTTGGAGAGGCAGCTTCGCTTCTGCCTCTCTCCCCACTTCTCTGCTTCCCCGCTTCTCTGTCTCT
>NC_022013.1:79114011-79122208 GCF_000317375.1 Microtus ochrogaster
TGCGCCACCATCGCCCAGCTCACACCTCCACTCTTGACTTCTGTCTGTGTGTGGGCTTCACGTTGGTGGACCACCACACACTAACTGCCTCTCTGTGGCTGAAAAAGAGAGATGGAGAGATTTACCACATGTAAGTTTAGCCAATTTTCTGGGTCCCAAGACCATAAATTCCTCCAAATAAATAGGTAGTTGTTACTTCAACTTAAGTGGGCTGCCCTGTTCCAGACCAGTCAGGAGACCGATTATTAAATGTTCATGTTCCAGAGTAGGGCCTCTATGGTCACGGAAGTGTGAGGACAGACGTTACACCTGTATTAGGCCCTTTTTAAAGATGACCATGACTAAAATAGCTGACAGAATCAAGAAAACACAGTTTTATTTTGGTTCAAGAATTCAGAGTATTCAACCTGTAGATAGTTGGTCCCAGAACTTCATGGTGAAGAGTTTCTCCACTTGTAACACACAAGAAGCAGAGACACAAACAGGAAGGGACCAGGGACAAAATACCATTAAGGACCTGTCTCCAGTTACCTACTTCTTCCAACTATATCTCACTGCCTGAAGTTCTCAGAACCTCCCAAGATAGTCCCACAGAGCTGGGCACTAAATGTACACCACATGAGTCTGTGTGTGCTGATATTTTGTTTGTGCTCTAACAAATAAAGCTTGCCTGAAGATCAGAGGAGCTAGCCACTAGTTAACCACAGAGGCCAGGCAACGATGGCGATGGCGTACACCTTTAATCCCAGCACTTGGGGGGTGGAAATGGGAAAGATCCGGAGTTCAAGGTCACACTGAGCTACGGGAGATTAAACGGTCTAAAAGAGAAACAGAGTTTACACCCTTGATACCACCATTTAGGATCTCAAGCCTTTAATCTCAGAACTAGGAGGGTAGAAACAGGAAGTATACGACTGAGTAAAGAGAGGAATATAAGGCAGGAGGAGACAGGAACTCAGTTCCATTCAGTCTGAGAATTCAGAGAGACAGGATAACCCTCTTCAGTCAGAGGATTTGGTAGAAGCAAGAAGTCTCTCTAGTGGCTGGCTCTTTACTTCTCTGATCTTTTGACATTTACCCCATCTGTCTCCGAGTTTTTATTAAGACCAATTAGAAATTGTGTAGACAGAGGGGGGGGGATTTCATATGCATTCTGGATAAGCCCATGTGACCCACATTGTTGAACTCTCTAAGAAGAGAGCTACCAGAAAGAAAAGGCTTAAATGGTGCCTAAGAAGGTACTGTTAAGACATCCATCCCAACACAAGTGACCTTCACACTCTTCCAAGAACTTTCCTCTCAGCATACTTCATAGAGGTTTCCTTAGAGCAGAGATAGCCAAAAGAATTATCTATGACAATGAAAATATCTTATACTTGCAGCCACAGAGTAGCCAGGAGTCATATGTGAACGAACACCTGAAATGTAGCAGGGACAAATAAAAAAAAGAATTTAGTTTTATTTAATTTAAATGAAAAAAACACAAATAAATAGTATGTTGGTCAAGGTTCTATAGAAGAACAGAACAGATAGAATTGTGTATGTATATGTCTATCTGTGGATAGATAGATAATTAAAGAGGCTTCATTAGATTGGCTGATAGGATAGGGGTTGTTGTTTGTGCACTATGGAAGTTGAGAAGCCCAGAACTGCTCAGCTCACAGAGCTGGATACCTCAGCAGTCCCAACCTGATGCCAAAAGTCTGGAAAGTTCTTGGAGAGTCTCTGATATTTAGCCCACTTTGGAAGGCCAGAGACTTGGAGGTTGATGCAGCAGAGACAGATGTGCTCCCTCAGGAAGATGGACAAACAGACAGGCAACAATTTTTCCTCAGTCCTCTTCATATCCGGACCATCTTTTGAAAGGGGCTGCATCTTCTGTGGGAAGATCTGCCCACTACAGTGTGTTATTCTTTTTTGTAAAACCCTTCACAGACACATTCGGAAGTGTATCTCTTCATGGATTCCTGATCCAGTCAGGTTACCAATCAAAACTAGCCACCATGGTTAGTGTGCACTTTATCTACAATACAACCACAAAGCAACATCAATGGCATGCTAGCATTCAGACAGGCTACCAACAGTTATTTAGGTGGAATTGGCAGGAAGAGAGCAGTAATGATTTCCCGTGTGTGGCAGTGCTACCTGGTGACCTAGTACCCAGGGATGAATGCTGTGTGGAGGTAAAGATTGGGATAGAAAGAAAGGAAATATTAGAATAATTATTTCTTCACTTCTGTTGCCTCCACAAAGTGTTTTTGTTGAGAATTGTCACCATTATATGGACAGTAATAACCAAAACCAAACATAGAACATTTTTAAATTGTTTTATTAATATAGATAAAGAGGTAGTTTTTCCAGTGAGTTTTTTGTTTTGTTTTGAGGCAGCTAAGAACAGCCTGGAACCCACTAATGAACCCCGGCTAGTCTCAAATGTTCAATCCTTCTGCCTCAGTCTCCTGAACGATGAGATTATAGATTTGGACATTATGCTCAGTTGAAAATGAGAGTCTTGCTTCCAGCCAAGCATAGCTGTGGTGGCAACACACAGGCTCCACCAGAGAAAGATGAACTAGCTCAGAAAGCTTACTTGCAACCCTCCACTCCCTTCTGTTCCATCTTCCAAGTCTTTTATGCAGACAGAAGGACCACCTACACTGCTCTTCCTTTTCCTCTGTAAACAGGGTGTTATTCCTGTATAATCTTGGTTACAATGTTCTCATTGCTCAAAGAAGTTATTGCTGTTGGGTAACGGCAGAGCAGAACACTGCAGGTTTTTCTGTCTCTCTGTCTGTCTGTCTGTCCTTCAGTTTCTTTTCCAGTGCTGGTGACAGAGCCCCAAGTTTTATATCTGTCTGTCTGTCTGTCCTTCAGTTTCTTTTCCAGTGCTGGTGACAGAGCCCCAAGTTTTATATAGGCAAAGCAAGTGCTCGGTGCTCAGCCACAACCCCTGGTCTCCACACTGCAGCTTTTAAAGAGAACAGTAGCCCGGCATGGTCTATCCTGTCAGCATGGAAGCATGAACAGACCTAGACCAATTTAACACAAAGTGATCAAGAAACACATGCTTAGTAGGATATAGGATCCAGCAGCTAAATGTTCTTATTCATAACAAAGTACATTATCTTGTTCTAGGCAGGATATTTAAAGATTTTTCCCCACAGCTGAATGTTTCTATGATAATGACAAGTGACATTTATATAATGATTTTCACTGAAAGGCCAAAAAAAATGTACCATCAACCTTTAAAAATAATATAAATATGTCACCCACGGTAAATGTAGCCACCTAACACAGCAAGTTTTAGAAGCCCCCAAGAGCATATGTATAGAAAGGAAATTGAATTCTATGCCTAAAATAAATTATTAGATGAGAAAAATTATTATCTGTTATTATGGAACAGTCATTCCTTTCTCTTTGGCTTATGTAACTACCGTGTGTGGGCCTCACTCCATGAAGGTCATAAAAAAGCAATAAGAGCTTGTTGTTTGTATCCAACACAAAAAATGTGAACCATTATTCTTTATATAAAAATAGATACTTGGGGGCTGGAGAGATGGCTCAATAGTTAAGAGCATTTACTGCTCTTGCAAAAAAGACTGGAGCTTGATTCCCAGCACCTACATCAAGCAACTCACAACCTCCTGTAACTCCAGCTTGAGGGGATCTAACACCAGTACTCACACACATACAAACTCACATATGCAAATCCACAGGTACACACAAACATAGATACATCATTTTTAAGTCATTAAAAATAATATATTTTAATATTTGTTATGCGCCTATGTGGGAATACATGTGTATGTAGTGGGGCACATACATGCCAGTGTGTGTGGCGTTCTGAGAACAATCTGGAGCGATGGTCCTCAACTCTACCTTGTTTGAGGCAGTGTTTCTCCTGATGCTTTCTGGGGTTACAGACACATGCCACATGGTCTGGCTTTTACATAACTTTCAGGGATCCAAACTCAGGCTGTCAGGCTTGAGTGGTAGGTCTTGAATCTCTCCAACCCTCAATATATTTTTGCTGAGAGAATGAATGAATTATAAAAACCTGGGATATCATGGACTCTTCATATTAGTATTTGTTAAGCTTTAATGTGGATACCTCCACAACAATCAGATAAAATAGTTGTTGAAATTATAGTAAAGAAGTGGCTGGGGAGATGGCTCAGCAGTTAAGAGCACAGTCTGCTCTTCCAGAGGACCCAGGTTCAATTCCCAGCACTCACATGGCAGCTCACAAGTGTCTGTGACTCCAGGTCCAGAGGATCTGGCACAAACACTCAGGTCTGCAGGCAGAACATGAATAAACATAAAATTTTAATTTTTTTATATTAAAAAATCAGTAAAGAAAAAAAGATGGAAAAATAACTTTCAAACAGTAATATTCCTCAGTGTCATCCTGATAATTTTTTTCTAATATGGAGTTTCTCTTTGTTTACATATTTAGTCTTTGTTATGGATTAAAGCATGGCACAACACTCTGTATTCTCTTCAAATTTTTTATTTAAGTACTTTTTTGTACAATATTATTTTTGGTCATATTCCTTTACCTCCCCTAGTCCTCCCATGTCCTCCTCTCTTTTCTACTCACCAAATTTCTCTGCCTCTCTTTCAAGAAAAAAGAAGGAAAGAAATAAAAAAGAAAGAAAAAAAGACTCAAAGAAAAGAAAAGAAAAAAACAAAAATAAGACAAAAAAACTAGTGAGAAATGGTGTAGCACAGAAAAACTACAAAGTTCCTTTGATGTCTGCCAGCTCCTCTTCCTGGGCATGCGCCCTGCCCTGGAGCATGGCTAATAAATTCACACTCTGTTCCCCTAATGTGTAAGCCATTTTACTTCATGGGAAGACAACCTGTTACAGGACTGTGATGTGTTCTAAGGACTCAGAGACCTGGGTTACAATAATTGCAGAACCGCAATTTACCCAGCCTTATGGCTTAAATGTCTGTAGTCTCCTCTATAAGATCAGGTACCCAGGTAGGGGTATTTTTAAGGGACATTCTAGGAACTTGGGAGAGGGGGACCAAGCTGGAGAGTGTCAGTTACCAGAGTATGATCCTTGAGAGTGTACATCCCTGCCCACATCTCTCTCATTCTCTCCCCTCCTTTTCCTGTCTTCTTCTCTCTCCTTCCCTCTCTCAACTCCTCCTTCCTCATTGGCCATGTAGCTCTCCTCTACCATACATTCCTATGGTCATGGTGTCCTATCCAAGTCATGGGGCCAGTTACCATGTGCTGACCTGACAGAGACAAAATAAATCTCTTCTCTTTTAAACTGTGTCAAGAACTTTCCTCACAGTGTTACATGGAAATAAAACAGACATACAATTTCAGAATTTTAAATTATATGCTAAAATTCAGAAGTGAATTAAGAGACATAAGCAAAAATTATTTTTAATATCTGTAGCAAGTTTTCACTTCATGAAAATGTTCACTAAATTTAAGAAACTCTACAAAATCTTATTTTAAAAAATGACACTTGGGGCTAGGGAGATGATAGTTCAGTGGGTAAAATGATTACTAGGCAAGGAGAGAACATGAGTTCAAATATCCAGAACCACAAAAGCCAGATAGAGCAGCACCTGTCTGCAACACGGTATCCCCACAGTGAAATGGGAGGTACAGACAAGAGAACCCCTGGATGGTTTGGGGCGGGCTAGCCTGACATATGCAGTGGAGAGCCCCTGGATGCTTGGGGATGGGCTAGCCTGACATACGCAGGACTAACCTGACATGCATAGTGGAAAGCCCCTGAATGTTTCGGGGCGGGCTAGCCTGGCATACACGATGGCAAAAAACAAGACACCCTGTCTCAAACAAGGTGAAAGTCAGCACTGATATCAGAGGCCATCCTATAACGTCCATGTGTGCTGTGGTATTGATGTGGGAGTGTCATATATCAATCTGTTGATTTCATTGGTTAAGTAATAAACAAACTGCTTGGGCTCATAGCTTAGAACATAGGTGAGTGGAGTAAACAGAACAGAATGCTGGGAGGAAGAGGAAGTGAGCTCAGACTAGACAGCTCTCCTCTCGGGAGCAGACGCTCCAGAGAGACGCCATGCTCCCTGCTCCCAAGCAGACACACGCGATGGTGATGAAGCTCCGACCCAGGATGGACGTAGGCTATAATCTTCCCGGTAAGACTGGAGCTCACAGATTATTAGAGATGGGTTGATCGGGATATCAGAATTAGCCAGTAAGGGCTAGAGCTAAAGGGCCAAGCAGTGTTTAAATGAATACAGTTTGTGTGTTGTTATTTCGGGCATAAGCTTGTTGGCAGTGGGGTGCTGGGGACGCAGCCCCGCCGCTCGTATTACTACATGGTATATGTATGACTGCTATTATACACAGGGACACACAGGCATATACACACACATGTGTTTAGAAATTATAAAAGTGATTTGCTAGTGATTACTAAAGTAATCCAGTTGTCTCCAAAAATTACATATTTGGTTTAGCTTTTAATAGAAAAACTAACAAACAAAACAATAGATACCACTATTACAGGCCTGCTACTTTTACATGGCCTGTCTACTGCATGTATTAGAAATACCTTTTAAATTATACATGTGCATGTGTGTGTGTCTGTATGTGTGTGTAGGGTTTGTAAATGTGAGCTCAGCACTCATGGATAACCTGTGTCAAGGGCCCATGGTAAAGTGTGCACAGAGGGGCTCATTGAAAGAAAAGAGAACTCCAAGAATAAGGAAGACTTAATTGAAATTTAAAATATATGATGTTGAAACAAATCATTCCTTAGAAGGAATGGAAATGGTGCCAACATTCTGGGAAACAGTTTGGCAGTTTCATAAAAAGTTAAACACTCCTCCTACCATATAATCTTGTCATTCTTTGTCTAGACATTTAGCCAAGAGAAAGCATATGCCCATGCAGAGACGTGCACACAGTATTCAGAGCCACTGTGTTTGAGACACATGCTCACCTAGTGACTGCGTAAGCAGGCTGTGTTCACTCAGAGGGACCATTTCATAGAACGAGCTCTTGGTACAGCTAGTATGCGGAACCTCAAAAGAACTATGCTAAGAGACATGAAACAGGGAGAAAACCTAATGTTGGCATAACTAAGGAGGTCCACAAAATCCCAGAATAAAGGATAACAAGTATTTGTTTATTTGGGGAAAAAAAACTCACAATAAGGGCAGAGAGCTGTGGTCCTCTGTGGGCACTGGAAACTGTGAACCGAAATCTGATCAACAACCAAAAGAAGGGCCGAGCACGATTTCATCTGCACTTAGAGTATCTCAGACCACGCCCTAATGGGCCAATACCCAAAAGGCTATGGGCTGAATGAATTCCCACAACACCTCTCCCTTTTCTCTAAATGAGAGGGTTCTAAACCTAATACAAAACTATATACTATAAGAACAAATATTAAGTATTTTCCAGGGGGGGAAAAGGCAAAAATATACACAAAAATAGAAATACAACCAACATAAACAACATCAAGCAAGAAACACATGCTAAATATCCAGTCTGAGGTAATCAGCAAACAACAGAGATTAACTCAATAGTTGTCCTATCCTGAGGAACCTAAGTCTTATAATACAATGTCTTAACTAAGTTATGAGAGGAAAGTAGCTATGACTATCTAGTCTTTAACCCTAGAGACCTGAGAAAGAAAATAATATTACCTGAGTAAGCAGGAAGTGCAAGCAAGTGACTTCCAAAAAGTGCAAGAAATGACAAAGACAACTGACTACCTGGGCAATCACCCAAAGTTTCACTTGCAAAGTTGGGGCAACCAACTTTGGCTAAGGCCTAAAGTATCTGACAGACCATTTTCAGAAGCTGAAAAACTCAAAAGACTGTCCTACCCTGTCTTGGCAAGGTTCAGCAGTTGTTTTTGTTTGTATCCTGCTTGTACAGTTTGAAAAGTGTACATACTGTTAGTAGTTGAGGCAAGGGCAGTTCTTTACCCAAAGGCCAGTTTTGCCAAGAAACAAGCTCCAAGTGGAGTGTCTTTAGTGCCCAACATTCTCTCAGGAATATATCAGTGCTGCCAGAGCAACTGTGTCTCACATCAACAGAATCCATAGTTATTTAAATGCCATATTCTACAGTTCTTTGAAGTGTCTGAAGATTACTTATCTATGTGAAATAAAATCTCCATGCATTTAGAGAACCTGACTAGCCTAACACCACAGACGTGGCTGACTATTGACT
>NC_022013.1:79122693-79136613 GCF_000317375.1 Microtus ochrogaster
AAATAAAACAAACAAACAAAAAAAAGACTAAGCCAAAGATATTGGCTGAATGAATTCCCACAGAGGCAGAAGTAGGTGGATCTCTGTGAATTCAAGGTCAGCCTGAGCTACAGAGCAAGTTCCTTGCCAGCCAGGGACATATAGTGAGACCCTATCTCAAAAAAAAAAAAAAAAAAGGAAAGAAGAAAAGAAGGAAGAAAGGAAACAAGCAAGGAAGGAAGGAACTAGCATTTCAAATTCCTTAGTTCTCTCAACTTGACAATATTCTTTATAATGGCCACATTTTCCCAGGGTAAATTATAAGAAATATATAGTATGCATTGTGCATGTGTGTGTTTGCGTGGCTAAAATGGCCAGCACCTACACTAACCTAGCTGATCAGTTCTCAGCTTACACAAGAAATCAGTCAGAGGACTGGGTTAGAATTCTGCCACATTTGCATGGATTAGAGGGCTTGCCTCCCTTCTTCTGCCTTAGTTCTGACATCACCTGTGCTGTCGCTGGCGTGGCCACTGTGTAAAGGGCTCCGAGCAGTGCTCACCTCTCCCCACTTGCAGTCCCAAGCCCACAGTTACCTCTCCTTAGCGAGCAAAGCCCCTCCACTCAGTGAATGACAACACAATAGAAGCCGGAGGACAGAGCAGCCCAGGTGGGGCAGACCTGGAGTTTCACTGAGATCGGCCTGTAGAGTGTGCCTACTCTGGTTGTTAATAAGGCTCTCGGCAGCAATTTTACATACAATTATCTATCACAAAGCAAACAGTGATTGTCTCTGCCCTGGAAGGGAACGCCTGGAGTGAATTCAGTAGTGAGAAGTTTTTAATTATACCATCTGAGAAAAAGGTTAAAGCGCTGATATTTCATCTGAAAAAAAAATGACTCAGGAATTCTATAATAATTGTTTTTCAAATAATGGCTGTCGGATGAAAAGGGGTAGAGGTCTGTGTGGTCACAGGTTTAGAGACCAGCGGGTGGCTGGTGTACACAGCAGGATCCTTGTAAGAGCTGGAACCCCGATGGGTACTGTTAGAAGTTGTATCTTTAGGAATAGTGCATATAAAATTGGAGGCTTCATCACAATAAAGCAGACTGCACGAATATCCTCTACTCTGAATGCACTGGAAGAGGCTTCTAACAGAGTCAATAAAGCATTAGGTGGACGGCGGACTCAGAAAGCAGCCACTGTTCATCTACACAATTTCTAGACTCCTGATGGTCGCACACTACAGCGAGAGCCATCAAGGTCTGTGTGAGACTTTCTCCCTCTGTCTGGTTCTAAGACAGCCAGAACTGGCCTCAGTCTGGAAGAGGCTTGCAGGAGCAGGACTGTGGGAAATGAGAACACATTGCAAGACTATGAAGGCTAGACTGGGTGGGGAGGGGGAGCCACTCCCCAAATCTTGTGAGTTGCTTAGAAAAGGCATATTCAAGTCAGTCAGTGGTGGCCCACGCCTTTCATCCCAGCACTTGGGAGGCAGGGGCAGGAGGATCTCTGTGAGTTCAAGGCCAGACTGTCTACACAGAGAAACCCTGTCTCGAAAAACAAAACCAAACAAAAACTGCCTCTGTGCAAAATTATCCAAATTCTGCCTCACAGAAAGTGAATTTGAACCTCTGGAGCTGAGACTTGAGGGCCCATGCTTTAAAGACAGTCAGGTGTTGACAATGGGAAAGACATATGAGCTTTTTTTAAAAAAAAATTTAAAAAATATAATTGGAAAGAAATTGTGTGTTGCATAAAAAGCAACTCCATAAAGTTCCAGTTTAAGGGCTGTAACCCCAGTGTTGGGGTGCAGAGATGGGCATATCCCAGGCCAGGCTAGCCAAAGGAATGAGCTTCAGGATATTAGCAAGAGACACTTGTACACTCAGCACACACAAAAACTACTAAGGTAATAACTAAAAATAAAATAGGAAAAAAAAGAAATTTGTTGATAGGGCAGGACTTAGGTAAGCGGGGAAAACTAAACTGAATGCTAGGAGAAAGGAGGCAGAGTCGAGGAGAAGCCATGGAGCCACCGCCAGAGACAGACGTGCTGAAACTTTGCCACGACCTTGTGGTGATGCACAGATTAATGGAGATGGGTTAAATTAATATGTAAGAGTTAGCCAATGAGAAGCTAGAGCTAATGGGCCAAGCAGTGATTTAATTAATACAGTTTCTGTTTGATTATTTAGGGTTAAGCAGCCAGGAAAACAAACAAGCGGCCTCATTCAACATTTGTGAAAATCTATGTTCTAAAAGAAAGACAGAAAGGAAACCACCTTCCTTTGTACCCTTCTCAGTAGCTGTTCAGTAACTATCTGTTTCCAGCACAGTAAGGGAAACAGGGGGAGAGGCAGATTCTAGGAAACAGGAACTCAGAGTACAAGAGAAATCCTTGGGAGCCCAACAGCTAAGGAACCAGGGACACCTGCTGATAGACACTCAGCAGGAAAGGCAGATCTCTGTGGCCAATCAGGAAGCTCCACAAGAAAGACTGGGCGGGGCTGACAGGGCTGACCAAGGCGGCCACCTAGATGAACCTGCACACTTTAGGACGGCATCTAGATGCTGAGTAGTGATGGATGTATAAGAAAAGTTTTAAAAGTTATATTTTAGATTTATTATTTCCTGTGTATGAGTGTGTTGCCTGCATGTGTGTATGTGCACTACATTCAAGACCACAGGGGTTGGAAAAGGGAACCCAATCTCTTGGAGCTAGGATTCTGAATGACTGCGAGCTACCATGTGTATCCTGGGAACTGAACCTGGGTCCTCTGCAAGAGCAACAAGTGCCTATTAGCTACTGAGCCATCTCTCCAGCTCCTCTAAGAATAATTTTTTTTAAGACATAAAAAATACAAAGCAATGATTGACTTCTGTTTATAAAAAAGGAAACCACAATCACGGTTTACAACACTAAGCTCTGAAAAGCTCTTACTTTGTCTTCTCACTGGGAATATTGAATAATGACCTAACAAAGAAGGATAACACTGTGTGTGTCTGTGTGTGTGTTTGGTGGGAGATAAGCCAACCCCCACCACAGGTAAAATAGGTTATGATCGAAACCGAAAAGTCATGTAGCAATACAAGTGCTCTTTCAAGTTACAGTGTAAACGCCAACATGACCAGGGGAGCAAGGGGTATAGCGGCCCTTGGGAGAAAGAAAACAGGGCTAGAAGAACAGAATGATGTTATGTGTTTGTACAGAAAAAAAAAAAAAAAAACAGCAAACCTTGCTTCTTTTTTTAAACTCTGTGCTTATGTAACTTCTATTCTTCTGAAAAGGAGGGGATCTGCTGACCTGAGTGACAGAAATGCGCAAGATGAGATGGTGTGTCAGAATTTACACTGTCAAAATGCAAAACCAAGACGATACTAGGAAGGCCAGAGAGGTCCGCATGACCAAACCCCCTGTGAGAGAAAGGGACTAAGCCCTCTACTTTCTGTGCAGGGCTGGCCTTGTAAAGGGAAGGAGAATGCAGCAACAGGCCACAGGGGCTTCTCACAGCTGGGAGAGCTCCACCGGTCTGTGACAAAGTTCCAGAACTAAGATGGAAAAACCGCCAGACCCGCCTTCCCACTCCGCAACCACCTTCCTCTGTCTTTGTCCTGGTCTCGACTAGAGAGGGCATTTCCTGCCTTTTCCACGTCTGCAAGCCCTCCAGCAGCCCATGGTACGCACCGTCTCTCTTCTTGAGAGGGGAAATAAATAAAGGAAGAGCTCAGTGGGGTGAACTGTGGCTCCCTCATCTCCACCTTGGACCAGAGGGTACAACCGGCAGCGCTGTCTTCCTCCTGTACTCCCCATCCCAAATTTTACCCACACTGGACTCTTGCTGGACGTCTCAGTGTCTTACCTGGTGGCTTGGCCAAGCCTACATCTCTCAGAAGCCCGAGCCCCTGACTCAGACTAGTGTGACTTCTCTCTTCCATGTGGTCACATGGAAACCAAGATGGTGCCAAAAGGTCTCCTAGTAGCATAGACCTGAATCACAACTCGGGAGGCTGAGGTAGGAAGATGGCAAGTTACAAACCACTCTGGGCAATGAAATGAGTTCAGGGCTGACATAGACAGCTTACTAAGACCTTGTCACAAAAGAATAAATAAATAAAAGTCAAAAGGGGGCTGGAGTTAACAGCACAGCATCCCTGGTATGTATGAAGTCCCAGATTTAATTTGTTTTTTAAAGCACTGTGTTGAGAGGAGCCCAGCGCCTCTTTCATGCTGGCTGTATCCCGATGACCACTGCAGTCACACGCTGCTATGGTAACAGCAGGGCCACAGGACCCTTTAGATTTCTAGATCAACCTGGTCCCTGCATGCAAGTGTATTCAAAACGGCTGGCCATTCTCCTTCCTTTCACACACAGCCACTTGACTGAATGGCGATTAGTCACCCTGGAAGGTTTCAGAAATCTCAACTGCGTCTATCTTCCAGAAACCTATTCACATTTTTGTCAGTAGGTTTGGGGTCTGAACATTGGTTTCATTTCCATTTGGTTTAGGAATTGAGGTGACGGCACACAGCTTTCTGCTCCCCCGCACTTGCTTCCTTCCAACAAAGTACCCCCCCCACTCCTCTCCCTTCTAGAGGAACCACTTGACCTCCACAGCTCCCTTTAGGACTAAGTCCCTTTGGCAGGCTCTACAATTCAACAATATGGTAATTGGTTTTGTCCCTCGGGCTTTGGCAATTAGGGGTCAATAGCTGGCCCTTTTTGATTCAGAACCGCTATTTCCTTGCTCCTGAGGAACACAACTATGACTACACCTCCTTCACTCAGCCCCAGCAGACAAAGGACAGCTCACCTTCTGTCTGCAGCTGTGCCGACCTTTCTAAGGCACACAGTTCTTAAGGTCCGGTAAAGAGTTATTCCTACAGCCGACTTCCCTGAGCTTTGAGCCCCTCTGCTACCACCTCCCTTCATCCTTCAGGCGTTTCCACCTTTCGGAGTGTGGACAGTCCCTCCGTCTGGGCTTGTGAAAGCCACCCCTGAGCCGTGTTCCTGAATCAAAGAAGCCCTGCATATTAAGCCTTTTTTCTAGCCTCCTCAGTCGCTGCCGGCACATACTAGCTAGTTCTTGTAGCTGTTTGGGGGCATGATCTCTTTCTTCATTTTGTGGGATGTGTGTATGTCTGTCGGGGGGAGTTGTGTGTGTTAGTTTTGTATTCTAGGCTGGCCCGGAATTTGTGTCGATCTCCCCCCCTCAGCATCCTGAGTACTGGGACAGCAGATCTGAGTCACCACGCCTTTTTTTAATTTCAATTATAAAATGTCTCTAGCTGGGTATTTAGGATTTAAGTCAAGAAAGCAGCTCTCTTGGTGGGGCAGCCCCTCTTCCCTTGTTAGAGAAAGGACTTTGATCTTCCCAGACTGAGGGCCTGGTGTGAGCTCCTCAGAGTTGAAGGCAACTGCTGCAGTATAGCAGACCCCTTCCAGCTCTCCTCACGAAGTCACTTCCACAAGTTCTGCAAGTGCTCAGAATGGTCGCTGTCAAGGCTATAGACAGACTCTGTGTTGATCAAGGTTTTTCCAGTTCCCTGCAGGCTGCAACCTGGTATCGGCACACACCACAGCTGACACATTCAGATATTCTGGAAAGAGATCTCCATCGCCCTTCCCTGGCAATCCATACTACAGCTCTGAGAAAAGTGGCGTATGCTGGTGCCAAGCATTCCCTCCCCGCCTCTGATTTTCACAGTTCTCTAGCAAATACGCATATAAATAGAAGACCTACAAATAAGATGTTTTGCCGTAGAAATAATGAACCAAAGGCACCCCACTGTGCAGTCACAGGGGATCCTGACAATCTGTCTTCCAAATGTTTGCAGTGAATAAAATATCAGAACAGCTTTCCTCTGCATTGCTGGCTCTGCATCCCAGGACCTAAAAACACCTCTTTCAGTAACGGGGACCTAAGGACAACAGTAGACCACTGTAGACAACACCAGCTTCCTACTGGCCAGAGTCCCTCTCCTGTCATCAGCCCTGGGCCTTGCGGAGAGGCTCCCAAGCTTCATTTGGAGCTGGACATAGTGAGTGTCACTTCCTGGCTGTATGACCTAGGGTGGATCTCTCTGAATTCCTCCTGGGCATTGTTAAATCCATGGCACTAAAGGAGGTAAAAGCTCAGGAAAACAGAGTCACTTTCTTGAGGTCAGCCTCACTGACTTTTGTGATCTTAATTTCCCAAAACCTCCTCGGCCTGCTCATTTTCCGGAGTTTCTTCCTAATGGGAACGAGCTTCCCCAAGGCCAGCACCAAAGCAGTCACAGTTTCTTTCTTTTCTTCTACCACATTTTTGAGGAGGGAGCATTGAGACAAGACTGCACCAGGCAGGCCCAGGCTGACCGGAAACATCCTCTGGCTCAGCCTCCGATGTGCTGGGATTAAAAGCATGTGTCAGCACTACAGGTTCTACCTCTGAACGCACAGATGAAAAGCAAAGAGGTGGGAGAGAAAGAAAGGGAAAAACAGTTACAGCTCAAGAGTTTCATCTGGTGAACGGATGCCTTAACTGCAGAAGGCAGCAATATACTAGACACGGAGACATGAGATCAACATGGCATTTGTTGATATAACCAGACAAAGGCAAAGGAGAAAGAGCAAAGCTGAATTCCAGCTGGTAACTTGAATCTGTAGGAGGAGATAATAAAGTTCAAGAAAGTTAACAAACGCCAAAAACATCTTAATGCATTTATTTTTATGGGAATGTGTGTGCATCGGCTTGTCTGTATGAATGCCACAGGCATGCAGTGCACACAGAAGCTTGAAGAGGGCACCACATTCCCTGGAACTGGAGTTCCAGGTGGTTAGGTGCCACCCGACTTAGATGCTGGGAACCAAATCCAGGTTCTCTGTTAGAACAGCAAATGCTCTTAACCTCTGAGCCATCGCTCCAGTCCCTTTACACTTATTCTTATATACCATTGTTCTCAGGTTCTACAGAAATAAAGTTACACAAAATAATGCATTGTAAGGTATTAGAACAATATAGGAATAACATTTTCATATCTCATCGAAATTGCTTAAGGAATTCCACAGCTTTCCTAACCCAAAGTACCAACATCCAAACTCCTACAAATAAAAACATGGTCAGGCCTACCACAACAATACCCAGTCCCTGGGGCCAACTTCTTAGTTAGGATTTCTATTGCTGTGAAGAGACACCGAGACCATAGCAGCTCTTATAAAGGAAAAACATTTAGCTGGGAAGGCTTACATCTTCAGAGGTTCAGTCCATTATCATCATGGCGCGACATGGTGGTGTGCAGGCAGGCAGACATGGTGCGGTGGAGGTAGCTGCGTGTCCTGTATCCTGGCTTGCAGGCAACAGAAAGTGGTGTCTCGCTGGGTGTGGCTTGACAATATATGAGACTTTTACTGTGTGAAATGTGAAACATTGTGCTAAGAGAAAGAAAACAGAAGCAAAAAGGCAAACACTGCATGATTTTGATTGTTGGGGTTACTGAAAGTTGTCATGGAGACAGGAAGTTAAATAGTGCTGGCAAGCCGGGTGGTGGTGGCGCATGCCTTTAATCCCAGCGCTCGGGAGGCAGAGACAGTCGGATCTCTGTGAGTTCGAGGCCAGCCTGGTCTAGAAAGAGCTAGTGCCAGGACAGGAACCAAAAGCTACAGAGAAACCCTGTCTTGAAAAATCAAAAAAAAGATAAATAAATAAATAAATAAATAAATAAATAAATAAATAAATAAATAAATAAATAAATAAATAGTGCTGGCAAGCAGGTAGCAGTGGGAAATAGGCCCTTCTGTTTAGCGGGTTCAGTTTCAGTTGAGGGTAAAAGAAAGTTCTATTATCTATGGATAGGGCTATGCGAATGTATGTAAAGTTATATAATTGACCTCAATTAGTTAAAATTATAAATTTTATGCTATTTATGTTTAATCACAATTTTTTAAAAAAATTTCAAAAAGGAGTGAAATATGACTTAATCATATATGAGGTAGAAGCTTTAAAATATGTTCCATGGCTCTATTCATAGAAACTTCCAGAACAGGGAAACCCACTCTACAGTGTTCGACTGCTGTGAAGAGACACCATGACCACAGCAACTCTTATAAAGGAAAGCGTTTAATGGGGGCTGGCTTACAGTGTTAGAGGTCTAGTCCAATATCATCATGGTGGAGATCGTGATAGCATGCAGGCCAACATGGTGCTGGAGAAGTAGCTGAGAGTTCTATACCTGGATCTGAAGGCAGCAGGAAAGGAGAGACACTGGGCCTGGTTTGGGTTTATGAAGCCTCAAAGGCCACCCCCAGTGACACATTTTCTCCAACAAGGCCACACCTCCTAATCCATTTCAAGTAGTGCGATCCCTGACAACTAAACAAATATATGAGCCTATGGGGGCCATTCTTGGCTAAACCACCACACACATGGAGACAGGAAGGAGTGCTTAGGGCAGAGGCAGAGGAAAAGGGAGATGGATGTGATTAGAGATGCATGGAGTTTGGGAGGTGGTGGAGAGGCTCCAAAGTTGACGCTGGTGGCAGTTGTATACACTGTGAACATACTAAGATCCATTGACTGTGATCTGCGTGTGCTCCAAAGCCTGAATTCATACAACGGTGTAATTCCCAATGGGACAGGATTGATGGATGGAACAGCTAAATGCTGGACAGCTATGTCCTGAGGGTTCAGTGCTCCTGAGTGGATTAGCTGTGGCATGTGCAACGGGATTCTCTGTTCTAGAATGAGTTTATTACAAAAGTGAGTTCAGCTCTCTCACTCTCTTTCTCTCTCAAATGCACACGTGTGTGCACTTCTGTGCCCTTCAGCCTTCTGCCATGGGATGATACAACAAGAAAGCCCTTACTCGCAGCAAGCCCTCAACAGTGGACTTCCCAGTCTCCAGATGGTAAGAGAAAAACCTGCAGTTTTCATAAATTACACAGTACCTCAGAGTAGGATAAGATACTGTCACACTGGTGAACTTTATAGGTTGGGATTATATTTCAGCAAAGCTTATTTTTTTTTAAATTGGCAATAAGACAATTCCTACCGTGAAGTAAAAAACAACAACAACAACAACAACAAACAAAAATGTGTCAATGACACCAGAAGGTGAAGTGTTTTTAAAAAACCCTTAAGACCTATTAATGCTCTGTCCCCAGAGGAAAGAGAAATATTTTTTTCATGATGAAGATGTCCTGAGAAGATCAAGAAGCCAGAGGCCTGTCAAAATCTTAGTAAGAGGACACTGGGTAGAAAGTGACCCGCAATGACACAGCCATAGATGCCTCTGGGAGCCCAGGGGGAGCTCATGTTGAGGCGAGGTATGTGTTCCTTTTGCTGTTGCTGTGACAGAGCACTCACGCAAGAAAGCCAAAAGAGAGAGGATCTATTCCTGTGTCAGAGATTTCACACATGGTGTCTGGCCTCTGTGGACTCTGGGAGTGCGGTAAAGCAGAACTATGAGACCGTGAGAGAAAGCTGGCCTTGTGGAGAACAAGCAGCAGAGACAGCAGGGAAGGAACTGGGAATGGCGATCACCTTCAAAGGCACCTTCCCCCACCCCCAGTGATCTACTTCCTCCAGCTAGGACCCTCCTCCTAGAGTGTCTAGAACCTTCCAAACAGCACCATCAGTTGGGGACCAGTGAGCCTGTGAGGAACAGTTCATATCAAAACATAACAGGTGTTTGGCCACTCCTGGAGTGTGAAGTAGGGAGGTGGTCCAGGCCTCTGAGGGCACTTGCGGAGGATGCAGCTGGGGGCTGTTGGCAGCCAATGTTCCCAGCCAATGGTTGCTCTAGCTCCTGAAGGTCTGAAAAGAGCGGCCTCAGGTCCAGTTGACCCCTGCATCCCTCGGATTCACTAAATTCCAGGGGTTAGTTTCTCTTGGCAGTAGCTTCCCAGACTTTGAAATGGGTGTGGAGTTGTCAACCAAATGCCTAAGAGGGTAGAAATAACTGAGTGATTAGCAGGGTGACAACAGGAAGAAGCACCTGTTAGTGCTTGAGTCTCTGCAGTAGTCAGCAGAACATATTTCATCATAAAAGCTATATTTGTTAGATGATATTGCATGACCAAAAACTGGGTTGTCCAACTATGACTGTCTGCATGCTAAAGAGTCATTAATACCCACCCCCTGCAGCTGCCCCGTCCAGGAAGACAGAAGCCCCAGAACATGAGTGGTCAATAATACAGTTCTGAGACCTGAAAGCCTTCTGCAGAGTGATGGGTGTGGATCCCACCGAAAGGCTGAAGAGCTGTGTTGTCCAGGGCAATGGTGGCAGCGGGAGCCGTGTTGAGCTCAGGAACCCTGGAGTCTGGGCATGTTGACTGGTGCCGTCCTTTTCTGCTTTTGATTTGTTGCAAACCCCAGACACTGCCCACACTTGGAGTAGGTCATCCCCCTCCCTTACTGTCCCCACACATCCATGTTTTCTGCAAGTATACTCACAGACTTGTCCGGAGGCATGCTGCGTGGTTCTCTTAGGTCTCTCAACCCGAAACACTGGTGATGGTCGACCCTCGCACATCCAGACAGGGGCACCAAGAGGAAGAGATTAGGATTATCTTGGAAGAGAAGGGCAGTTCTGAGAAGCAAAGCTCAGACACAAGGGGCTTGGGAGGAGGGACTGGGTGAGTTTGGAATCCAGACCTCCAAAATGATCATTGGGTGACTGAGTAGGAGGTGACAAGACATTTCCAAGTGCAGCAGGAACCACAGCTGCACAGAATGGGGACTCAATGGGTGTTTAACCAAAAGTCTCTTTTCCTTCTTCAGGCCTTCTAACATCCCTAGTAAAAGCATCCCTCAGAGAGCCAGCCAGCAATAAAGAATCAAGCTTGGATGGCCCCAGCTCTCCATCACAGAGTACAGAGGGTGGTTTGGCACCAAAACACAGTGGCCAGTAACAAAACAATAAGAACAGCCATGCCTAGGAGGGCAGGTAGGCTGACCAGAGATATAATGCAATGGGGACATGGACTTTGAAATCAGAGTAGAGATAAGGGGTTTTTTTCTACTTACTGGTTGTATAAATTCAATGATTGTCTTTATTTTCTTTGTTTTGTTTCCTTCATTTATAAAATGGAATTGATACCTGCTTCATGTTGTTTTGAAAGAATGGTTTCTATACAACTGACAACAGTTGGTAGCAGTTGCTTGGTGAGAGGGCTAAGAGTATTTCCAAGTGGAAGACAGACAGCCAGGAGCTGTGTGGCAGACAACATCAGAGATGCAGGTTTGAGCCCTGTGCTGTGAGCTATGGTGGCAGTAACAGTCATTAGCTAGACAGATTAAGAAGCTTCTGAAACATGCAGAAGAACTCAATATCTATATAATAGTTCTAATCATTGCCAATGTTACTTGTCGTCTCTATCTGGACCAGGTGTTTCCACAGTCTTGGAATCTTATTCAAAGAACTGAAGCACACACAAAAAGGAAAGGGTTTTATTCTGAAGCAAAGGGAAATGCAGAGTGGATGGTCGCAGGAGAGCAGCAGGCCCTCAGCAAGGATGCCCTCACCAGCTGAATGGAGATCGCTCATTTGACTAGCCCCGGGGATTCTGCCTCGGCCTCACGGAGATTACAGGTAGGCGACCACTCCGTCCAGCTTTTACTTGTGCTCCGAAGCCTCACAGGGCTCACACTTGCACAGTATGTGTGACTTGTGACGGCGGACCAAGTCATCTCAGATTGACATTCCCAGGGGCGAGGCAGTGAGGCAGTTACTTCTGTCACCTCGGATGACAGCCTTAGGAATAGCAACCGCTGATCGATCCATGAAGTATGCTTCGGAGTCTGAACATTCTGGTTTGACCCAGTTTGTGACACTCTCGTTCTTATTTGTCAGGTTGCAGACTCTTGGGCGTGCAGAGCCTGGAATGCCACTGCCTTCTCGCCCCATGGCCGCCTTCTCTGTCCTCTCCAGACTGCCAGAGAAGCACTCTCTGTCCCCTCAGCTTTTAGAATTCTCATATAGCAGTAATATAGCAATGATTCTTTGCAGTCACAATGCATGTACTTTTATTACTACACTTGTTTGAGGCAAGATCTTGCTCTGTAGACCATGCCCTGGAGGTCCCTATATAGTTCAGAGCAGCCTAGAACTGTGGTGAGCAAACCTTCCCTCCCGAGTGCCTGGGTTAGAGCCCGGGCCACCCTGCACTGCATGCATTGTTCTGCCTGTTCTTTGCCACGAACATCTCAAGGCAGCATACTGTGGATTCTGACAAGCGTTTGCTGAAAGAATTCACGTTGCCTTGCAAATTTTAACACTCAACTTAGAACAGCATAAGATGTTTGCCACTGCTGAACTGCAAGTCTTCTCGTTCACAGGCTTTTCGTCACACACACACACACACACACACACACACACACACACAAACAGGCAGGCAGCCAGAGAGCGTCCGGGAAACATCAGCTGGTCCAGACTGGGTGGGTTAGCCAGTCAGGGAGACCAAGGAGCTGATGTGGTGGAATCTGCTCTGCCGGAATGCCTAACCCTGAAGAGCCTGAGACCCAGTGACTGCTACTGCCACAGCTGCTCGCAGCACCTACCCCGTGTTAAAGTCACCCTGAACCTGCTGACACCAGCTTAACACAGACATGCCTGGAAGGGAGACGGAAAAGGTGGATCGGTTGTTCCCTGGGTGGAGCTGTGGGGCTGGAGGACTATGCTCCGTACTTTGAGTCTGAGGAACAGGTGAAGGTGGCAGTGAGCACGCATTTGCACAGGTGTGGCTTTTCTACCTCCACTGGCCTTGCGAATTGTGGACCAGAGACAGGAGAAGAGTGTGGGAAAGAGGGGAGTAGGACGGCTGACACCAGAGAGAGAGAGAGAGAGAGAGAGAGAGAGAAAGTTTGGTAACCCAGGTGACCCCACATGGTCTGGCCTTTCGGGTCTCAGGGAAGATGATCATGAGGTCACCTCTTAGGGACAAACTTGGCTTGAAACGGGCACTGGTAGCAGCTGAAGTCCAATTTATGTTTGATTTTCACTTTTAGTACTAGGCGTTGAACTCGGGGCCTCATGCATGCTAGGCAAGCGCTCCAACCATGAGCTACAGCCCAACTTCCCGTTATTTCGAGACAGGGTCTCACTTAATTACCCAAGCCAGTCTCGGACTTGAAATCTTCCTGCACCCACTCCTGAGTGGTGAGATTACAGGACTTTACACTGCACCCACTCCTGAGTGGTGAGATTACAGGGCTTTATACTACAGGTCTGACTATTTGATGGCAATCAAGATTCTTATTTGTTGAACTTCTTTTAAAGAGACATGATCTCTTATATTACCCAGGTTGGCCCTGAACTCCTGAGTTCAAGCAAACCTCCTGCCTCAGTCTTCCAAATTGCTTCTTGCCATGCCTGGCTACTATCTGTGGATAATTATCCAGCAGGAACTGTTCCCTGAAACTGGGTGTGATGGCATGTCTGTAATCCCACCACCTAAGAGGCCAAGGCAGGAAGGACAGCAAGTGTCAGCCCAGTCTGAACTACAAAACAAAAGCCTCTTTAAAAAGTAAAAACTACACCCCCCTCAAGTCCCTGTAGTTCTCCATAGCAGAGGCATCTGCTTTGTTGCTGGGGGCTTCCCTGTCCAAGGAGGTTGCCCTCCTCAAGGTCAAGGGAAGGACACTTTCGAGAACACATCAGCGTTACTCATTGGTCTTGTTTGTTTGGTTTTTGTTTTTTTTTTTTGGGGGGGGGTTGGTACACATTTCAACCTTCCTTAAGGCATTTTAATTTCTTAGAGTTGGTATATAACTCAGGGTTTTCCGAGAAGACAGAGCCAATAGGGTGTAGGATGGATGTGATAGTGGGTGGGAGGCAGGAGAATAAGAAAGGAAGAGGAAGAGGAAGAGGAAGAGGAGGAAGAGGAAGAGGAGGAAGAAGAGGAGGAGGAAGAGGAAGAGGAAGAGGAAGAGGAGGAGGAGGAGGAGGAAGAGGAAGAGGA
>NC_022013.1:79136733-79145562 GCF_000317375.1 Microtus ochrogaster
GAGGAGGAAGAAGAAGAGGAGGAAGAAGAAGAGGAAGAGGAAGAGGAAGAGGAAGAGGAGGAAGAGGAAGAGGAAGAGGAAGAGGAAGAGGAGGAGGAGGAGTGGGTCTGGAGACCCAGGTGGCTGATGCTGGAGTCCTGAGCGGGTGGCCTCTCAATACAGCCTTCCTTCTTCCCCCAGAGGCTTCAGGTTTTTCCTTCAGGCCCTTCACCTGACTGAGCAAGGTCTACCCACACTTCTGATTTGCTTCATTCAAGTTCCCCTGTTGAGATCCCTCACTCCAACATCGAGGCTGGCATTTACTCAAACACCTGACACTACCACCCAGCTGGGTTGATACATAAAACCAGCCGTGGCAGGGATATGAATCTTAACAGTTCTGCATACTCCCCATTATGCTCAGCCCAAGAACACTGCAGCAGTGAAGAATTAACTAGACAGGCACGGTGGTGGTAAGTGCCGTACTTCCAGCCCTCAAGAGTCTGAGGCAGGAGGGTTGTGAGTCTGGGCTACGTAGAGGGACCTTGACTCAAAAGCGACAACTAAAATTGACGAATGGACTGTAATTGGCGCTGCAAACCATTTATTCAGCAGGTGCTATACCTGACGAGCACCCAGGACTGGGAATCGTCCTGAACAAAGCTGGAGCTGACAAAGTCTGATTATCTTAGAGCTCCAGCTAGAAACAACATTTCTGTTTGTTTCTTTTCCGGTCTCCCTGGGTGGTGTCCGTCTCCCTGGTTTGTGTCCAAAGCTACTTGCTGTAACCGTAATCATCACAGCTGTCAAGAAACCAGAAGGATCATCTGACCAGCTTAGCTGTGTTATGAAACAGGGATCTCAGAATTATTTTTTTTTTTAAAAATGGTCCTTTAATATTCTCGTTTCCTCATTATTCAGTCGTACACTCATCGAGGTAATGCAAAAAGAAATATTTCCTTTCAGATACTGTTAAAGCTCTGTATTAGTTGCTCTTGTGACCTGGGGGTTGCCAGATTAGTTTTCTGATCCAGCTCAGGGGGCAGGGAGGCAAGGTCAGCTGGGTGTCAAGGAGCAGAAAGGATGCTGTTTGAAACCCACAGGAGTTCAGGGTCAGCCTGGATCCCATAACAAGTGTCAGACTATCCAGACTGTTAATAAAACCTGTCTTGAGACCAAGAAAGGGGGACTAGAGTGGTAATGGGGAGCAGAGTGAACCCTTGGAGCTCAGTTTTCCTTGGTCACCAGCAAGAGAAGGCATGAAGCTGAAGAGAGATTCAGTGCCCATGGCTTCTGTGAAGCAGGAAGGGCCAGGGCTACAGGGATGGCTCAATGGTTAAGAGCAGTGGCCGCTCTTCCAGAGGACCCAGGCTTGATTCCAGGCACCCGAGTGGTGGCTCACAACCATCTGTAACTCCATTTCTGGGGATCTAGTGCCCCCTCCTGGCCTCTGAGGGCATTGATACTCACATGATGCAGAGATACAGGTGCAGGAAACACACCCACACCCACACATACTAATTTCTAAGATTTGAAGGAGGAAGGGGCTAAAGATACAAGTGACCCTTGGAAGAGCATCTCTCAGCAAGGAAACGGGACCTTAGTCCTAGGATCATGGGATGGGATTCTGCCAAAAGTCTGAGTGAGGTGGGAAATAGAATCCCCCAAATTCTTCCAAGAAAAGCCAGCTGTCCTTGCTGGATCCCCTAGAGTATACAACAATGCTCACAGGGATCCCGCCACAGAGCAGGGGACTGACAAGCAGATGCGGCTCTAGCCTCTGCATGTTAGAGAGTTTTGCTTAGGACAGAAGACAGACACGCAGCCAGTGAGCTGGCTGCCTTGAAATTGGACCTACGAAGTGGCTGAGAATACAAACACTTTCTCATCCTTCTTGTCCTTGATGTGTGTTTACAGGGGAAAAATTTTAAAAATATGGTCAACTGTTGTTTATTTATGAAATACTGTAGTCAGAGAGGTCCTGTCTAGGGAAAGAGAATCACCTGGAAAAGTGCTACAAAAAAAAGTGTTAAGTATTATTGTACCAGAACAACATAAAGGAACCAGGGTCCCCAAGGCACCCTCACAGCCACCTGTAGGACATATTTAGGTCATCTCCATCACCTGTGGGAGCTCAGGTGAACTCCTGGTGTGAACGCCCTGAGGACGGACTGCCCTAAAGGAGGGCTGGTTTGTTAGCTCTGGGAGGAGAGGGTTTCAGGCCAGCAAAGCTATACTTCCTGTTCCCAATATGGATGCATGTAGGATCTCATGTAGGCTGCCCTCAAATTTGCTATGCAATTGAGGATGACTTTGAACTTCTCATCCTCCTGCCTCCACCTCCCTAGTGCTGAGATTCCTGGTGTGTGCCACCTCCAAGCCCAGTTCATACAGTGCTGGAGATTGAACCAAGGTTTCATGTGTGCTAGGCAAGGACTCAACTAATTCCCATCCCTCCATCCTCCTACTTTCTCAACTACGTGTGATGACATTCTAGTGGCTGTTATCTTTAAGGGCTTTTGACAGCTTTTCTACACATGGCTTGACAACATTGTAAGAGGGCCAGCAGATCTATGCAAAGGAAGGTTGACTTCATACAGGTCAGACCGAGAAGCAAAACACGCCTTGCCTGGTAGTCAAGCCAGGTATTCCTTCCTGTCCTTTTTATCTCTGTAAACAACACAGTCTGGAGTCATCTGGGAAGGACACCTCAATTGAGGAATTACTTGTATTAGACCGGTCTCTGGGCACATCTGTCAGGGTAGGGACTGTCTTGATTGTGGGAGGTCCTTCTGTACGCTGTGAACGTGTGTCACTTTTATTGGCTGATGGATAAGGCGGTGGTCAGCCAATGACTTAGCAGAGTAAATCAAGCCAGGCAGGAAATTTGAACAAAGATACAGAGAGATAGAAGACAGAGTCAGGGAGATGCCATGTAGCCCCGAAGGAGAAAGAGGTCCGAACATTACCAGCAAGCCATGATCCTCATGGTAAAATATAAACTATTAGAAATGGGTTAATTTAGAGTTAGAGCTAGCGAGTAAGAGGTCTAAGCCATTGACCAAACAACTGTAACTAATAGTAACTCTCAGAATAGGTATCTCCTAATCAGCTGCAGGAACTAGAAAGCCAGTGAGAAACTAGCCTAGCGGGACTGGGCGAGACAGAGAAAAGCCTTCCAGCTACAGAGGCAAGCCCCTTGTGGGCAGCATCATTCCCAGGGAGATAGACCTGGGCAATCTGAAAAAAACAGCTAAGCATGAGCCAGAGGGAACGAGCCAGCAAGCCGTGTTCTTCCTTGGTTTCTGCTCATCCGCTCACCCTCACAGACAGCTTGAGGACTATAAAGTGCTAAAACAGCACTTAGTGCTTAATAAACATTAGCTAATGAGAATAATAATGGCATTATGTTCTAATGAAATCATCTTTCTGTCCCAAAGACATATGTTCTTGAGATTTATCTTCTATGTCATTTTAAGTTCATTTTCGGTTCTATTAAACCCCCTTGCCACAGTATGAGTTATTAAGAAAGTGTGGCTGCATTCACTGTCCATTTATCCTCAGATGCTGAATAACCTAACAGCCTGTCTGTCGTGGGTCTCATGGGGATTAGAGCCAGCACACTACATGGCTCATCTGACTAAAATTCTGCCATAGAAGGGGACCTAGGCTTCTGCATGGCCCAGCTGCTGAGGGCCAGTCTCCCTGCCTTGTGGTTGGTGGGCGCTGCTTCTTCAACCGAGTTCACCAACCTTCTCACATCACTTTCCAGAGAGGCCCAGCAGCCGTGGCTGAAGAATGAACTATTTGCCAGCCCAGGTGCTGCTGGACCACCCCACCCTTCTTCGGGGACCCTCACTAAGGACTGGAGGGTGGAGCTTCAAGTGCGGCAAACTCCTGTGTGTCAGAAATATTTTAAGTGAAAGAGTTGAACCTCTCTGATCTTACGGATTTCCTTACATTCCAAACGCAGATTAAAGAGATGTCAGAACAAAGAAGGAAAACCAGCCCTTAAAAGAGGCCCTGAACGTCTTTCTGCCTGCCTCCCTCTGACCCACTCCCTTGAAGCAAGAACATGAGATTCTGGTCATATTGTCTTCTGAAGATTCGTGGGCAATGGAAGGCAAGCAGATCTTGGTTTCTAGCTGTCACTATGCTCTCTGACTTAAAAATCTCTTGGGGCTAGTGGGATAGCCTCAGGAGGAGCCAAAGCCCAACGGGTTGCTGGATTTTGCAAGCCCAGGCCCAGCTGAGGAGGGTCCAGAAGACCAGCCTGATCTCCCAGGCCAGGTCCTAAGCCGGAACAGTATTACACGGGCCTCTTCTCCAGAGCTCTTCGAGAGGCAGACGGCAGTGCACACCATTCCTCCTTAATGGCGTTCTTGGGGAGGGCTTCTCACCCACTTTATCATTCAGATCATTAAAAAACTCTCTCGCCCCAGAGGAATGGGACTAGATTTCTTTTGTTAAAATCTCATTAAAGTCTGCTTCAGCCTGTAATAATTTCCTAATAGATGGCAGGGCTATTCGGCTGAGATTGGGTTTTCTTTCATTTATTCTTGGGTCTCATAATTGTCTTATCTCCGAGGCATTTTGGTTGTCAGTGAAGTGTGACGGATGCTTCGGCCTGGGAGCCACTAGCTGTGTTTTATAATATCCGAGGAAGAGGCCTCATTCTCTCGCCCCTCTCCTTTCCTCTTGAAGCTGCCTCCTATTCAGGTGTGTTTATGGAGGGGGGAACCCAATTTCCCAGCATTCTTCTGACTGCTGGTTTTCTTTACCCCTGCCTGCCAAAGATCTCTCCTCTGCTTGCACCTGTACAACCCCTCAAAGGCAAACAATTTAGACCAAAACAAAAAAAAGTATCTTCTGAATGTGTATTGAAATGGCAGCGATTATAGCCTTTTCAGACACGCGACATTCTGTCTAGACTCTAGAGAAGCGTTCTCAACCTGTGGGTCTCGACCCCTTTGGGGTCACCTAAGAGCATCCAAACCCACAGATATTTACATTACAATTCATAACACATAAAACTAGCTATGAGGTATCAATGAAAATAATAATTTTATGGTTGGGGTCGTCACATTGCGGGAACTATACTAAAGGGCTGCAGCGTTAGGAAGGTTGGGAACCACTGCTGTAGAGCATCAGGTCTTGCTGGGAATCCCTAACATCATAGGGGTGGCTGGGCAGTGTGAACTACAGCCCACAGAAGCGGGTCACTGAGTGGGGAGTCCTGGGTTCCAGCTGGAGGCAGAAGGTTCCCTTGGCTTTAAGCCTAAGCAAGTATTTTGTCCCTGGTTTAAACTGGAAAGCTTAGTAGGTGTTGTCTTTTTCTTTTAATTGTCTGCCTTTTAAACAATGGTTATCGTAGTCAGCAACTGCAACCCCGGTGCCAGCAGCGGCGGAGAGGCCTCAAGAGATGCAGCCTAAAGACATTCTGTTCCCTCAGGTGCCAACTCTTTCAATGCTACTACGAGAACTATCCTAAATCTCTATCCTGCTAAAGAACTCAAGACTCAAAGGCTGAGGTGGAATCCTGCTTCCCAGAGAGGCTGAAGAACAAGAAGCTCACCTAGCTCACCTCCTCCGTCTCCCAAGAGGTCCTGCTTTTTCTCGCCCCTCTTTATAACCCTTTTCCACCTGGCTCCTCCCTACAACTTCCTGCCAGCCTGCTGCTGACGCAGCTTCTGAACTACCGGTGAATTTTATTTAATCAAACACATCTTTGCATCACTAAACACATGTCCCAGAGCATAAACAAAAGAAACACACCTTAAAATACTCTACAACAAGCAGGGCAGCAAGGAATGGGATATGTGTCCTCGATCAGTTTCTGCCCCCACTGCAACAGCCATGAGGCAAATCTTCCCTGCTCATTTGACAGAGGAAAGGAAGTTCTGTAAATATTGCACTAGTAATAATAATGTCTGTAGCCAAGCTGACTAACCACTTACTTGCTGTTGGCAATGTTTAAGATCTTAAATCTTGCTCTGGCATGGTGGTGAAACTGAAGACCAGAAAGCCCAGGCCAGCTCGGGCTACAAAGCAAGACCAAGTCTCAAAAAAATAAAACCTGAAGGATGAGCCTTAAGATTAATTAATTAAAGCCTTAATTAAGATCTTGAATCTTTCTCACAACAATATAGGAGACAAGTATTATCATTACTGTATTATTATTACTCTCATTCTTAAAATGTGACAGTGCTGGACATGGAACCATGGGCCTCAGACTCACACCTTAGCCATTTGTGTGTGTGTGTGTGTGTGTGTGTGTGTGTGTGTGTTTGTGTTGGCCAGACATTGATGTCAAGCATCTTCCTTAATTTTTCTCTACCTTATTTTTTTGAGTGTGGTCTCTCACTAGGACCTGGGACTAGCTGATGACACCAGACTGACTGGCCAATGAGCCCCAGGGATTCACCTTGTCTCCTCCTCCCAACACTGGGGTTACAGGATCATGCCACCATGTCTGGGTTTTTATGTGGGTAGTGGGGATTGAACTCGGTGTCAGTCTGGGGCAGGACTTCTGGTCCCGCAGTGAGGTGGAACATCGTGGTGGGGAACATGGGTAGAACGCACTAATTCCTTTGTGTTGGCCTGGAAGCAAAGAGGAAGGAGAGGGTTGGGGTCCGGGGTGCCCATGAAAGGCATACAGCCAGTGACCTAACTTCCTCCTAGTAGGTCCCACTTATCCAATGTGCAAAGGCTAGCAGAAGCTCACGTAGTCCCAAAGCACAGCCTTGGCATCTGCTTTGCCTCTGGTGAGCACTGACAACCAGAAGAACTGAGTCAAAAGATGCTCGCCCCATGATCTAATTATATCTTTATATCCTGGTGGAAAGGAGGCGGCTATATTTGTCTTTTAGGAGAGCAGAGAAGGAACACAGCTGCTAACCTCTTCGGAGTCAGCCTGAGGGCAGAGAAGTTCAAGAGGGATCTTTGGGGTTTGGTGTGCTTGTTTGGTTTTGGTGTTGTGTGTTTGATGAAGTCCACTGTAGTCCTGACTATTCTCAAACTGACCAGCCTCCTGCTTCAGCTCCCTAAGTGTGAGAGATAACAGGAATAATCAGAGAAGTTGAGGAGGCAGAGAAAACATTTTTCAAGGGTAAGGAAAGCAAGTAGGTCCCTGCAGCGGAGTCTGGGAAATGGTGGAAAGGAAGCAAGGCCACTGACCGGGGCTGAAAGCAGTGCTGCCTTGGCCAGAGGCCTTGCTTTCTGAGCTGAAGACCTTAACGTTTGACAAGGACGAGAAAGACGGACAGCTCCGCAGACTGAGTGGTTCAAGGTGTGGGCGCACCTGACCCACAGAAGCAGGGGCCACCCAGCCTGTCTGCATTAGGAAGACGTGAGCTTCTTCATTTCAGAACCCCGGTCTCAGTCCCTTCTCTTTCTACCTCCCCAGTTTCAGAAAGCACACCGCCAACCACGTAGAAGTTTATCGCTCTGGCTTCGTGGAAAGAGCTATCAAACTTCCAAATGACAAAGATTGAGACCTCTGCTTTTTAAGTCATTCCCTGAATGACTGTGGATTAAAAATAGGCTGGCCGGGCCTGATGGCCCAAGTCTGTAATCTCGGCCACTCAGGGAGTTGAGGCAGAAGGATTATAAGTTCAAAGTCTGCCTGGGCAATTTAATGAGACCCTGCCTCAAAAATTAAAAAGATACAAAGAGGGCTGGGAGGTGTAGCTTGGTGGAAGAGTGTTTGTCTAGTTCTCTCGGTTCAGTCGTCGACACGAAAAGGTAGGCAAAGGGACTTAATTCTGCTTTTTCTTATGAAATTTCTGGAACTTCTTCTGTCCCACCTAGTCTCTTCCCCCATCACCAAACTTCAGACTCTGTAGCTGACAGTCCTTCCCAGTGACACCATCTACTACCCAATGCCCAGAGGTTGATGGGACGTAGCTCGCTGGAAAGAGCCAATCTCAAGCCAAGAAATGAGTCTGGTGGTGGCATTTTTGTCACCGTGGGGCTGCTGAGTGCCTTCTGGCCCGTGACTTAGAAGCCTGTTCTTGTTCCTGCTGTAACCTCACAGGCAATGACAGTTCATCCCATGTCACCAAGTGACACAATGAAAGAGCATGTGCAGGCCTTCCCCTGCAATGTCCCCTCTGCCTCACTGTTGCCGTCCCTATCCCGAGGTTAACTTCTACAACAGCTCATCGTCTCTCACTGAGCTTTCTCAGCAAATACCCCGGGTGAACAGGCTGAGGTCTTCAGAAGATAAACCCTGGGCTTTAGGTTGCTTGAGTGGAAAATTTTAACAAGCAATTCCTTCAGCTGCACAGCCACACGAAATGTGATTTCCTTAACGCACGTGTCCCCACGGAGGCTAATAGATGGCCACTACCCGCTCTGGACAGAGCCTGTTACTCAGTTTGATGCCAACAGTACAAGCAAATGCCCCATTTGCAACACTAGCGAGCAGCTGGATTCATTACATCCAGTAACCAGATGGACTCTTGTTGGCATGGACTCCAGGACTGCCAGCCTCTGCCCTCCCACTGCTCCGGCGGTGTCCCACCACTTGCTGTTCCCAGGGCAACACAGAGCAGACTCGTGACACCTCATGGTTTCTGAGACAAAGGAGAAGAGTAACAGGAGGAGTCAGTCCAGATGGAGGTGGAGGGAGGTGGTGTGTGGCAGGGAATGCGGGGCTTGACTTAGCTGTACCTGCTGCCACTCATCACTGTAGGGCTGAGAACTGGGTCAGCAGATGCAGCCAGCCGCAAGTGCCACTTAGGCTCCCATGCCAAAGGAGCAGATGCATCCACATATGAATCTGGGATCTCAGAGACCAGAAAGAGACGACGTGGCCACACCATCACTAACTCCGGGGAAAGAGATGAC
>NC_022013.1:79145747-79150510 GCF_000317375.1 Microtus ochrogaster
TAACTCCGGGGAAAGAGATGACATGGTCACACCATCATTAACTCAGGGGAAAGAGATGACGTGGTCACACCATCACTAACTCTGGTGGGGTGATGACTTGGCCACGCTATCACTACCTCTGGGGAAAGAGATGATGTGGCCACACCATCCTTACTCTGAATAGGCGAAACTGAATAGAAGCTATTCTGTGAGAGTTCCTCAGTTAGAGGAGTAAGGCCCTTGGAAAAAGGTGCTTTTCATCCCTGCTCAGGTTTCCACAGGTCCTCAATGGAGCAGAAAGTGGCCCACAAACTCACAGGCAGCTCGCATGTCTTTGTTTTAGTCCCTTGTTTTATTTAAGACAGGGTCTCCCTATGCAGCCCTGACTGACCTAAAATTCACTATGTAGACGGGGCTGCTTTCAACTCACAGAGATCTGCCTGCCTCTGAATCCCGAGTGCCGGGATTAAAGGCATATGCCACCACTGCCCAGCTTAATAATATGTAAAATATTAATACATATTAATATAATATATATGTAACAGTGCACTTCGTATCGTATTTTCCTTAGGAAGGGCTTCCTGAGAGCACAGAGCCGGCCAAGATGAACCTTGTTTTCCTCAGACCCCTGACCTCCTGACCTCTCTTATCTGGGCAGTGTGGCTATCTCACGTCCAGCTGCCCGCTCTCTTATTTACCTTTCTTACTGTTCCCCACCACATTTTATCAGCCCTAACCTTCCTTTTGTTCTAGTTTTATGTGTGTATGTGTCTGTGCATGTATGCATGCTATAGGAGGCCAGAGTGGTCACTGGATCCCCTGGAGCTTGAAGTGTGGGTGGTTGTGAGCCCATCAATGTGGGTGCTGGGAACTGAATTTAGGTCCTCTAGAAGAGCAGCAAGGGCTTTTAAAGACTGAGCCATCTCTCCAGCACCCTACATTCCTTCTAATTTCTGTTAAGTATTTCCTGGCCAACAAACTTCTCTCCCAACGCAAATAATCCCAATCAGACCAAATCAAACCAAATTAAAAGATACCCAGATTTAATGGGTGCCAGCACTCCCGGATGGTCCTGGAAAAACACGGGGTTGTGGGGAAGAAAACTGAACCGACCACCAGAGAGGAAAAAGGGGAGACCACGTGTTCATTCTCTCGGGAGCAGTTTAAGTAGCCTGTGGGTGCGGTCTTGACCTTCCCTGGGGAGGGGTCACCTTTTGGTGGGCTTTCTCAGAGGTGGAGTTTGGGCTGAGGCAACTCCCAGGGGAGGGAGCTTAGAATGGAGTTTTCAGCTCAGGATTCCAAACATGGATGCCAGGGAACTGGGGTGAAGCCCCCAACTAAATAATTTTATCTCTCATTTGCTGTTACCATAAGAATATCGAGGTTCTCAGGCCTCCATACAGGATGGGGGAAGGGGACAATGAACGACAGGCTTCTGCAGGGTTGAGGGCTGCGATTCCTGAGAGCAGAGCCCACGTCACTCACGTCACTCGTAGGTGCTGCCACCGAAATGAGAACAAAGGTGAGAACAGAGCAAGGGCTCGGGACCAAAGATGGAGGAGAGAGGAGATGGGGAGGGGGGAGCAGAGAAAGGGAGATGCAAATGAGAACGAGCAAGCCCAGCCCCGACTGTGGCTGTGTCCCCATTGCTTATGTGGTGAAGGACCTCTGAGAAACTGGCAAGGAGAAGCTTGCTCCCAACAGAAGGAAAACAAATCCAAACAGCTGCTGCCTCCGCGTGCCAGCGAAAGGGTGGGCCACGAGGTGTCGAGCCCCAAGGGAGGATATTGATTCAAGCCATGGATTTCTGTTTCCTAGCAGGATGGCAGCATGACTCACGACAGAGAACTGGCCCTGGCCCATTAGCTTCCCCACGGGACCCTGTGCCTAGCAGAGCAGGCCCATAATCACCGGGTAATCACAGGGACCAAGAGACTAATGCTGCCAGGATCATGAGCACAGATCTCAGTAGACTCAATACAATTAGAGTCTGTGCTTCTCATGGAAGGCTTCAGTGGATTTTCCCCTGCAGCCAAGCTGGTGTGGAAACGAGAGAGCGGTGGAGGGCGGAAGGCAGCAAGCTGGTGTGGAAACGAGAGAGAGAGGTGGAGGGCGGAAGGCAGCTAGCCAATGCACAACCTCCTCGGGGTCCTGGGGAATGAGAGAGGGTTCTAGTGCTAGTGTTGTTGACTGCTGTGGAAGAGGAGAAAAGGGACCCAGGGTGTCGAGAAGCCTGAGCAGGGTCAGGCCAAGAACACAAAGTGGTTGTCATCCTCCACACAGGACAGTCCTGCTCTCTCAGGCCAACCACAGGGCTCAGGTCCTAGCCAATGGAAGTGCTCACACTGTGGTGGCTGTTTCCGTCTGTATCAGCCAGATACCTGCATGTAGTCACGCAAAATCCAGAAGCACCCAACACTGCTCTAATGACCTTGGTCCTTCATCTCCTCTGGTGCAAAAGGGAAAGCTTTGGTTTTGTTCATTGACCACTAACTACATTCTCTGATTTTTACCTTCACCCTCCTGAGAGGTAGGAGTTACACCATCTCCACAGATAGAACAGTCAGCCCATGAGAGAGAGACGGAGACAGAGCCCCTCGCCCAAGGTCACCCAAGCTGCTCTGTGTTAGAGATGATGGTGACCCTTACACTCCGTGCACCGTGGCCCCAGCCGCCCTAACAAGAAGAGGATGAGGGTGGAGGCTGCTTCTGCTCAGGCACACGGAGGCGGGACCACGTCCATCACATCTGATCTGCAAAAGGGAAACCCTCCTGTTCATCTTTCAGTTAGCAAAAGCTTTTGTTTGCTCACGGTGGCCCAGAATGGCCCTATTATATGGCAGGCTGCGAAGCACCCGTTGGCTCCCAGGTCTCCAGCCAAACAGTTTTTATAAGGACTTGCCGGTTGCCAGCTTTCCCGGGAACCTTCCCCGGAGCAAGCACACTGCCAGAACAGCATGGCTGTTTCTGTGGAACGTCAGTGGCTACAACCTTGGAATTCAACCTCCGGCTTATTAGAACAACAAATTACCCACCGTGAGAACCGCAGAGTGCATTCAGATGGAAAATGGCATTTTTTTTATGATGTGATTTAATTAGGAGCAATCTCCCCATCCACTCTGGTGTCGAGTGAGGCTGAGACGGGGCACCGGCACCGAGAGGAGCAGCTGGCCTCCGCCTCTGGCTCTTCCTCACGATGCCGCCTCTCGGAGAAGAGATAAAGTGAAGCCACTTTGGGAAACCCATTCAAGCCGTGAGGGAGGGGGAAGGGGGGGCAGATACACACGAGACAGATGGCTGAGGCCCAAGGGCTACCTGCAGTTTTCAAAGGTTTCGGGCTGTTGTCTAGATGTGCTGAGGTACCCCCGCAGGGAGGGATGGGGCTTTGATACCTGTACCCTCCCTTCTGCTCCTTGTCCCTAGCCACCACCATCTTCTGCATCATTGTGATGGAGAAAACAAACTGAATTCCAAAGGTCCCTTTGATGGAAGTGCGTGCATCTGAAGGATGTTCGCAGAGAGGAACAGTGGGAGGCTGAACCCAGATGGGCCGAGCTTCATGGGCTGAGGCGTTTCTAAAATTGAGCTGGAAATGTGAGCTTTTAAGTCTGATTTCCATTTTGGACCATTTAATTTAGACATTTCCGTTGTATCCCACCACACTTTCAGCATTCAAATAGACACCGTTCTTATGAAGATAAATCTCTTTCTACATCACTCACATGAACCTCAACCCCCAGATTCGGAAAGAAGCAAGCAAACGTCCCCCAGATGGCAATAGCAGCCCTCCCTCCCTCCCTCCCTCCTCTCTCCCCCTCTCTCCACAGTGTAGGTGTGGGCGTGGTCAGGGGACAACTTTGTTCCTCAGATGCTACCATCTTTTTTTTTTCTTTCCTTTTGAGACAGGGTCAGGGATCTTCCTGTCCCTACCTCAGCACATTGGGATTACAAGTATGCACAAGCATGCCCAGCTTTAAGAACAACAACAAAATCACGGATTCCAGGGTCCAAACCCAGATCCTTCTGTTTCTGTGTTAAGCACTTTACTGAAAGAGCTACCTCCCAAGCCCTGAAACATTTTTTTATTTTTGCAGTTTTCCTAGAATGAAGAGGTTCAGCATAAGTGTCTAAACTGTTACGAAAGTGTCCATCAGTGTTGGATCAAAGTTCCGGGCATTTCATTTGGGAAGGATGCATGGAAAATGTGAGTTTTAAATATAATTGGAAAATCATTTGACAGATTTGGGGCTTGCTTTATGCATATTTAAATTCTTTCCCAAAGAAGACGAAAGAGTCAGAAGTTCTTTCTACTCACTTATGAAAAGTACCAGTAGAAATGGGGCCCTTCAAAGGGAAGCATGTCAGTCATACTTTTATCTGGGATACGTGAGGATGGCACTTGACTAGCTCCCTGATCCAGAGCCAAGTTCATCAGATGCCAGCTCTGACTTCACCCTGGTGGGTCACAGGCAACACTCTCTTTAAAAAAAAAAGAATAATCACATACATTTTACAAGCGTGTCACTCTGGATGCCAGAGTGAAGTCTGGTTCCTGCATGGCTCACAGTTTGACATCTGACATTCTGACATCAGAAGATGCAGGGTTCACTCTTGGATCTTCCGTTCGCCGACCATAATAAACCCTTCATTTCCTTATGGAAACATACTTTCCATTACCTGTGCAATGAAGGCCTCAGGTAGGGTTATAGCTTCTGTGAGTCTATACATATAGAACACAGTTTGGGGCTCTAGCTCAATGGGAGAGCATTTGCAAGGGAGAGGAA
>NC_022013.1:79150610-79152684 GCF_000317375.1 Microtus ochrogaster
AGAGAGAGAGAGACTGACTGTCCAGGAGCTCTACTCCATGCTAGTCAACTAGACATGCTCTGAGCTGAGCCACCCTCTTTGTCACTCCTCAGTGTCATGGGGTGGCCCCTCAAGACTTCACTAAGATCGGCCTATTGATCCAGACAACTTCAGTTTTGCGGCAGGTTTCAGGGAGGACATATCAGGTCCTAGTGATGTTTCAGGAATAAATGTGCGAAAGACAAACCTTGGCACCAAAGTCTGCTTGTGGTTCGAGTACCTGCCTCGGTGGGAAAGACAGACTTGGTGCAGTTGGGAAGGGGGCTCCTGATGGTTCCTGCTCACGTGGAATGTCGTGCGTCATTTCCTGTCAGGTAGTTCCCGCTGCATGGCACTTTCTCTGCAGCTGAGCAAGGCCTAAACCTTATCACTGACTGCCACTGTCCAGGCCTCCAGTGCAAGCCGACAGCCTTGCCGTGCAGCCCAGCCCTGGTCTGAGCAGGGGTCTGGAAAGTCCAGACCCATCAGTTCTCCTGGAAGGCACTTCTGACAGTCCACCCAACTTGCTACACACCTTGCACATTACGTTAGCAATAGAAACGTGTATGCAATGAGACTTACATTCTTTCCATTATGTATATGTTATGTGTCTCTGTGTATACACCATGTGTGATTAAACATGAGGCCAGAGGGCAGTGTTAGGCCCCGGGAGCTAAAGTTACAACAGGTTGTGTGCTACCCAACGTGGGTACTGGGGAACAAAGTCAAGTCCCCCAGAAAAGAGATAAGAACTCTTTAAAAAAAAATAAAGATTTTATTGATTTATTTTATGTATATGAGTGCTCTGTCTGCATGCATGCTCTTATGCCAGAGGAGGGCATCAGATTCCACTAGAGATGGTCGTGAGCCACCATGTGGTTGCTGGGAACTGAACTCAGGACCTCTGGAAGAGCAGCCAGTGCTCTTAATGGCTGAGCCATCTCTCCAACCCTGAACTGACGTCAGACACTGGCCTCGAACAGGCAATCACAGTGACATGTGGCTGTGACCACTCTCGCTTCGGCTGTGAGCAATCTGATGTCTAGGATTTAGCCAATTGTTAGATTCCCCAGTAGCAAGAACAGCACCAGGCATATGGTAGACTCTCAACAAATGCTGTCAAAATTCAATGAATCATTGGAGAAAAGGGAAAAAGATGATATCTAAAATAATTCCTTAACTGCTGGTGTTGTTATATTTAGACTGTCTCATTCAGATGAATTGAGTGTGTGCTATCAAAGGAGTTTACGGTTATCCTGAAGGGACCGGAGTGTAAAGGACTTTTGGAGGCCACCTGGGACTGGCAAACTGTGATTGACAAGTCTAACAAGGGCTGCTGCCTGTATCTGAAGATGAAGCTGCATCAGAGCACAGACGTGCAGTCTTTGCACTACAGCTATGTAATAGAGTAGAGGTGACTGTGTGACCTGTGTTATGGCTTAGATAGGAAACAGGTTGATGAGGACCTGGACTCAGGAACTGTAGCTTGGCCCCACTCCCCACCCTAGCTCTCTAGTTCCAGTTGCCCTGTCCTCCCACAGTCACAGAGCAGATTCTGCCTCCAGCTTTCCCCACTGCGATGGACCATGCCCTCTGAATTGTGATCTAGAATAAATATTTCCTAAGTTGTGTCTGTCGGGTGTTCTGTCACAGTGATGAGCAAAGTATCAACAAAACCTACAGAGCCTCTATACTAAAAGGCTGGCCACCTGGACCTAGAACACATCTCTGGGACCTACAACACTGCTCTATTCTGCCTTTCGGTGAACAGGCTGGCCACTGGACGTAGAATACAGCTCTACTCTGCCTTTCGGTGAACAGGCTGGCCACCGGGATCTAGAACACTGCTCCATTCTGCCTTTCAGCAAACAGGCTGGCCACCGGAACCTAGAACACTGCTCTACTCTGCCGTTCGGTGAACAGGCTGGCCACCGGGATCTAGAACACTGCTCTATTCTGCCTTTCAGTGAAGAGGCTGGCCACCCGGACCTAGAACACTGCTCTACTCGCCTTTCAGTGAAGAGGCTGGCCACTGGACCTAGAACACTGCTCTACT
>NC_022013.1:79153183-79192913 GCF_000317375.1 Microtus ochrogaster
CCTTTTGGTGAACAGGCTGGCCACTGTGACCTAGAACACAGCTCTACTCACCTTTTGGTGAACAGGCTGGCCACCTGGACCCAGAACACAGCTCTGGAGCATGGAAGGGAACTGAGGCTGTGGGTGGGAAACGACTTGCTCAGACTCATTACCACAACCAGGACTGCACCCTAGCTCTCTTCTGGCCTGTCTCATTTTGACTATCCCTCTATGTCTTCCCAAACCATAAGAACACACTGTAAAGCTCCGGTACAAAAGTCGGAAGCTTCCCCTGGGCCCGACCTACAAGCTGAAGAGCTGACAGGTGTTGTCAATTTTCCCACTTACGTGACAGAACCATATCCTGAACCCCAGGTTGGTTTTCCCGAATTCAGACATTACTGAGCTTGCTGGGAAAACTGTGACTTGCTTGTTTCAAGGCCTTCCCACAAGCCTCCAGGAGTGAAGCTCGCCTTAAAAAGCAAGGGTGGAGTTGCATGACTGCATCTATGAGACGCAGAGCAGAGATGGCACTAAGGCCCTTGACTGAGTCCTACAGAGAAAGCCATACAGAGGTGGGACTGAATTGTTCTGCAGAACTTAGGTAGTCACAGTGGCCATCACAGCACGGGGTTTGTGGCCTTAGGGCAGGGTCTTCACACCATTACATGGAGATATCTGTGGTTGTTACCTGTGGCTTCCTAAGCTGCAAGATCCCTACAACAGAACCCAGTACAGGCATCCAGGATGGACCAGAGATAGGCAGTGGGTGACGGTGACACCCCAGCACTGTTTTATCCAAAATGCTCCCAGGATGTCCTAGAGCCATCAGGGAACAAGGGGGGGGGCATGCAGGATGGCCCACAGCTGATAAGGAAAACGGGAAGAAAAGTGACTGGAGACTTCACAGAGGCCAGCGGGGCTGAGCTGGAAATATGGTTTGGCTCCTGGGCTGGTGTAGCAGGTGGCAGTTACAAGCTTCTGGACTAGAGACGTGTCTTAGTGATAAAGTGTGTATCATAGAAATAAAGTTTGATCCTCAGGACATAGAAGGGGACAGGCGAGATGGCTCAGTGGGCAAAGGAGCTTGCTGCCAGGCCTGGTGACCTGAGTTTGATCCTCAAGATGCAGTGGGGAACAGGCAAGATGGCTCAGTGGGAAAGGAGCTTGCTGCCGGGCCTGATGACCCAAGTTTGATCCTTAGGACATAGAAGGGGACAGGCGAGATGGCTCAGTGGGCAAAGGAGCTTGCTGCCAGGCCTGGTGACACCCGAGTTTGACCCTCAGGACTCCCATAATAGAAGAGACCCAACTCCTGCAAACTACACACACACACACTCTGTGGCATGCACCCACCCCTGACACACAAAATAAATATGTGTAATAAAACATTTTAAGATGAAACAGGCGAGGGTGAAGCCTCTCACTTGCCCGTGCCAGTTATAAAGGACGCTGGACATACATGTGGGCTCTTCCCGAACATTTCCTCTGAGGCAAATGTAAAACCTCTAAAGCTCCATCTATGAGTTCTTAATCCTGGTTCAACAGGGCAGGGATCTATTGCAAGCTGATAAGCAATTTCTTTGCCTGTAAATACAGTCAAAGTGGCTGATGGGATTGGCCAAGTCAACCTAGACTTGAGTAGGATGCAGAGAATGGTTTCTGACTCGCGAACTCAGGAGTGACAACTGGGAACCCTTCCACAGTGGGAACAATGTGCCTGAGACAAGCAGGGCGATCCACTCTGCCCGGCCGGTGCCTCTGGAGGAGTACACGAGACCGGGGGGGGGGGGGGGGAGGTAAGAGGACCAGCAGAGGGTTGAGCAGTGTTTTGGGCTAGATCGCGTCTGAAAGCCCCTGTTCTGGGCTTCTGTGAAGTGAGGTGTGGTTACTTCTTGCTTCCTTTTGGATTTCTGAGATCATATCTCACTGGTCCCAGGGCTGCTCTAGGCACTCCATCCATTACAGGAGAGACCGCAACAACTTAATCTTTAATCCACTGCCCTTGTGAGAGGTCACATCATGCGTGTTTTCCAATTGCTGTCTGCTCTGAAGCACTTCTGTGCTATGTGTGGGTCATGAAGTCATCTTGAGATTTGAGTTAATCTGATTTTATCCTAGGATCGATCAAGGGAGAGTAAGGAAAATGATGATGGCGGTTGTGACAAACTCCAGCCCTCTTGGCTCTCACCCAAAGTGCTTGCCAAGGAGATTGATTTTCCCTCCAGGCAGCATCCTGTTCACCATTGCTGCCTCGGAGGGCTGTCTATCAGCCCACACGTTGGGTAGGTAGAATGAAAACTCAGAAAACACCCCTACATCATGGGCTCAATCCCCCTCATGACCCTGGTTTCACATCAGCGAGTATGTGTATGTGTCGTGTAAAAGGGGAGGAGGAGTTCATGCAGGAGCCCACGGGCCCACATCTGAGCTCCCACCGCCGAGCAATGCTTTGGACCCGTTTTCCTGTCACGTCAAGGCCGGCTTCAGAGCAGTGAATGTAAAAGCCAAGCAGGATCAGGCCCATATCAAGCCCACATGTGGATTTGCACAAGACGCCAACGTCCGGGGGTGGGAGAGAGGGTGGATACAAACATGGCAGTACTTCTGCCAAACCGATTTCTAAATGAAGCCCAGCTGGTCCCAGGCTCTCATACCCAGAGAAGGCTGGCTTGAGCTGCATGGATGGTGGCTGGTGAGGGCTCCTCCCACGTCTGTGGATCACTACAGGGTTTCCTGAGCTCCAGATGAATTCTTGTTCTCTGCCCTGTACCTCGTGGGTGTTCCTTTATGCTCATGTCTGGGCTTCATCATGAAGTGCCCCCCACAAAATAACCATTCACACATGGAGACGAGGGGGGTTTATGTGCAGCGGAACGCACTATTTAAAGCTGAGTGGTGGACATTCCTCTGCGTAAGTCTTTTGGCTACCCCCCTTCCTGCTGTCATCCCCCACCACTGTGTCCTTCTGGGTAAGGGCAGGTGCACTGAGGACCCATCCCTGGGGCTGTTATTCCAGTCTGTTCCCCGAGGACTGCTGCACTGCCTCGTTCTCTTCTGTACGGGAAGCTGGCCAGCATGGACAGCACAAGATAGCTGTGGGCACACGAGACCCCTCACCCCATCCCTCGGAAGGGGTAGAGCCAACAAGTCAACTGTTGGTGAGGACAGCTGATCTTCAGAGAGCTGCCCGACTGCTTGGGAAAATGGCCTACCAAGTCCTTTAATGGCTAAGCAGAGAGCTACGTCACAACACAGCATGTAACCCCATGTATATTCATAAAAGAAATGGAAACAGGCACATGAGATACACTTACCCCTGAGAGTGGTATATAGCAGCACTGTTCACAACCACCCAAAGGGGGAACAATCTAACCAGCACCACTGGCCAGTGGATGACTGTGTTGCATTATCAGCTGCAGTTCCAACCAGCCACACCAAGAGTGAAGCACAGATGCAAGCTCTAACTTGGGAGATCCCTGAAAATGTCACGCCAAGCCGAAGATGCCTTTCAGAGATAGCAGGTGACATCCTTCTATTCATATGAACCCAGAACAGGGAAACCCAGCTGGTCAGTGACTGCTTAGAGGTGTCTGGGAGGGGGTGAGGAGGTAGCTAGAGATATGGTTCTTTCTTTCTTATTACTGTATGTGTGCATGCGTGTGTACATATGCTGTATGTGAGGACGCGTACATGCCATGATACATGGGCAGTTAGTTCTCTGCTTCCATCACGGGATCTGGAGATTTGCATTTCTTAATCCTCTGAGCCATCTTGCCAGCCCTGAGGGTGCTTTCTGAAGTGACAAACATATAAAATACCTGTGCTGATGCTTACAGATATGTGTAACAAACAAACACTGGTTATATGAGGGTTGTTTGTTTTGTTTTAGACACGCTCTTCCTATGTAGCTCTAGCTAGCCTGGCATTCTCTATGTAGCCCAGGATGGCCTCAGCTTCCTGGAGTACTAGGCACAGGCATACACCGCCATGCTTAATTTGGCTGTACATGTTTTTCCCCCTCGAGACAGGCTTTCTTTGTGTAACAGCCCTGGTTATCCTGGAACTCACTTTGTAGACCAGGCATGTTTGGTTCACACTCAGCCTGCCCCTGCCCCGAGTGCTGGAATTAAAGGTGTGCACCACCACCACCTGGCCTGTACACTTATAATGACTCACTGATCAGAAGATCTGACAGTGCTGAGGACTGAACCCGGGACCTTATGTGTGTTTGGAAACCACTCTACCACTGAGCTGAATCTTCAACTGGTTACACAGCCTTTCAGTGGGTTAGAATTATGTGGTAGGGAAACTGTATTTCCTCAAAGCTGTTTTTCTGAAGACAAGAGATGCATATTCATACTATAACTAAGCCCAGCACACGGGAAGTTCAGAGCCCTGAGAGGAAACAGCTGGCACACTGAAATGAGTTATCACAGAGATTAATGAAGGGCTATTCATAAAGATGTGGGCAGATACAGGAGCCCAACCAGACATGGGGGAAGAGTCCTGTGGGCTAGGGGAAGGAATCCAGACAGTGTTGTGGCACACAGGGCTACCTTCCAGGAGAAAGAAGCGTCTGCCTGTGGCAGCCCAGCAGAAGCATGGACAACTCACAACCTCCATCTGTGGTAGACCTCATCCCAAAACCCAAAGATGCAGAGTCAGCCTTGGGGGTAAGACGGGACAGTTACAACTGTTGGTCACCAATTTAGCTTCATTTTGTCCCCTCCTGCCAATCCGACAACAGGGCCAGGTTTGGACACTATATAAGGAACTTCTTGATTGTAACCATGTGTGGTGGCTCGCACATGTAATCCCGGCACTTGAAGGCTGAAGCAGGAGGGTTGCTGTGTTTAAGGTCAGCCTGAGTTAAGAGTCAAGCAACACAAATGAAATGGCTTATTGCAAAGCTTGAGGATCTTCCTGGAGCAAAATCCGCGTAGGCTTTTGTAGATGCCTCAGGCTTTCTTCTGGAGAGGTTGGGGAAAGCAAGGAGAGAACTATCCCCAGCTGTTCAGAGAGTGGAGGTGAAGGGGGCGGGGTGGGCAATGGGATGAACTGGGCTGGGACCTTGTCTCCGCAGGGCGAGTAGAGGAAATACCAAAAGCCCACACCGGAAGGAGGCAAATCCTTCACGTCCTGTTCTAGTACCGTTTGCTTCTCCAGAGTCATTTCTCCTTGAGGTGTGGTCTCCTACCTTTGCAGCCTTATTTCAAAGATCCATGTTTGCATCTGGATCCGTCTGGGTGGAAAGACAGAATGGCTGCCTGCCTGCTGTGGACTGAACCGTGTGGTCCCCGTCTGTTCTACAGCGCAGACTTAGAATTACATGCTCTGTAGGTGGTCTTCACAATGGCAACGGAGGCAAGCGAGGCTATTGTCCTAGTCCTGTGTCCTCATAAAGAAAATCAGGGCACACACAAAGGGATGACCGCGGAAAGATGAACACGGTCAACCACACGACAAACTCACCCTCCGAAGAAAGCACGGATGACACCTTCAGAGACTGCAATTAAAGGTTCTGGCTGTTAAATCTGCCCAGCCTGTATTCTTCAGTGTGGCAGCCCAGAGAACCAATGCACACACACATACACACACACACACACACACACACACACACACACACACACACACACCCCGCTGGAGGTTTAGAAGGGAGCAATGTCTCCTGTCTTTACAGAAGGCTGGCTCTGCATGTGCCCTTCCCTCCTGGCTGACTGAACAATATCCGTCAACTCTGGCTGGGGAGTCCTCTTCCAGACTTGCAGAGATCCTGCCTGCAGGCCCAGACTCCAGGAAAGGTGTCTGACCTGGCCTCTGGTCACCTGCAGCTCACTGCAGCCACTTTCCTGCTGTGTCTCATTCAGGGACCGGGCCTTTGTCCCCAAAGCTGACCCCCACCCTGGCCTCAAGACAGCATCCTGTCTCCAGGCTCTCTCCCCAGTACTCCCTAGGCAGCAGGAAGAACCAGTTGTCTCAGAAATGTGACATCTACAGCAATAAGAGCAGCAGCATCTCTCAGCATGCACACTGCTTTGCTTTGATGCAATTCAGACATTGTCTAAGGCAGTGAGTGCAGCTGGGTTCTGCCACCTAAGGAGCTGGGAACTGCCTGGCGTTTCCTGTGAGTCTGAGACCCTGTGGGCACAGATGAGAATGCTGGGCTCTTGCTTTTCCTGACCCTGGGAGTCAAGTCAGGCAGCCAGATTTAGTCTTTGCTTCAGGTTTCCTAGCAGGGAACCAAACTGGCGCTGGGAGAATGATGCACAGGTGCGACACCCACCTCCCCACCTGCTGCGGCTGGAGGTTGTCATGGAAACAGAACCCTCCACTTCCAGGGTGTAGGTAGCCACATTCTGGTACCTGTGCTCATACCCATGGGCAGCCTCTCATTAAGAAGCCAGAATTCACTTGCTGCAGGTGCTGTTGGCTTTCTAAAGCAGCAAGACCAGGCAACTCAGTATACTGCCGCTGGCCTTTGTGTGAAAAACGCCTACCAGAAATCAAGCCTCCTGCCAGACTCTTCTTGTATTGTTTGAAAACCAAACACCTCTGTCCAGAACACCTAGGTTTCAGCTCCAATCAGCCTTTGACAAGTCTAACACACACACACACACACACACACACCATGCAGGAATGACTCACTGTTCAGAGGGGGCAGGAGACCTGTCAGTGACCATCTGTGTTCACAGAGGATAACCACTGTCTTCATGCTCACACAAGATCCATGCAAGCTAGAACTCGGTGGCTGTTGGGTGACAATGTATAGCTGGTATATACTCTGGTATAGCTGGGGAGTTGACAGCTTGACAATGCAATGGTGGGCAGGACCCAAGCTACCACAAACGCAGGCCATCAGGAAAGCCTGGAGGACTGTAGGCACGGAGGACTGCAGCGTGGTCACAGAGACAGTCTCTCGAGCCTCGGGGTGCTTGGAATTCAGTGGAGGTTCTGGATCAGATCTAGCTCCCCACTTTGATCTGCTTACACACACACACACACACACACACACACACACACACACACACACACGCCTTTTGCGACAGGGTCTTGCTATGTGGCCCTGACTGCCTTAGAACTAGCTATGGAGACAAGGCTGTTCTCAAAGTTGTGGTTATCCTCTTGTCTCTGCCTCCTAAGTGCTGTGATTATAGGCGTGTGCCATCTTACCCAGCTGAAATTGTGTGTGTGCGTTTGTGTGAACATATGCGATACAGGGGCAGGTACTCCCAGAGGCCAGATCAGATCCCCAGGAGCTTGTGCTCTAGGTGGCTGTAGGCCACTCAATCGTGGGTGCTGCTAAGTGCTCCTAACCACTGAGCCATCTCTCCAGTCCTGAAACGGCGTTTCATCCATCTCCCAGTTGTTTCTTTCCCTCTGACTCAGGCTGACGTGTCTGTCTCCTCCACTCACGGGCTGCAGGATATTTGACTGTACTATGACATCCCGAGACTGTTAATAAAGTTAACCTTGAATTGAAAGACCCCAGCTTAGCTGCTGTAATGCCATTTTGCAAGGCTTTCACACAAACAAGTGTAAGTTCAAGGTAAAGTCAGTACTCCTAGGCGGCCAAAACAGGATATCTGTGGTCTGACACCAGGCCTAGGAGGGGAACGGACAGTTCTGGGAAAACTACATGTGCCCTAGATAGAGCCAAGTCAGCTATTATCATATCTTCATGTCCCCGAGGAGCTTGTCCCCAAGTGAACCCATCGCCCCATCCGAACTGACCAATGGGATTCCTGTAACCATGCTTCTACTTCTGTATGCCTGCTCTGCCCGCCTGTTTCCATATAAAAGACCCCCTGCCCAGCCTAAGGGCGAGCAAGTCCTCCACAAGTCCTCCGAAAGGACTTTGCCGCCCACAGGTACCTGTGCACACCCAATAAACCTCTTGCTAATTGCAGCCAGTGGTCTCGACTGTTCCTTGGGTTCAGGGGTCTCCTCCTGAGGGAAGGACCACTCTGAGGGTCTTTCAGAATCAAGGGGTGAAGCCAGTCAAAATTAGCCATAGAGAAGCCAAGAATATGGATTGAGAAGACACAGGAAGAAGTAGGGAGAGACTTCAAACTGGCACTGTGGAGAGAGGCACTTGCTGGGTCTGTTGGTCACTCCTCCTCTTCTTTGATCTATCAGGCTTATACCCCAATATCTGATTCCTGAGTCTTTACTGGTAATAGAACAACTTAAACACCACAGCCATGAGCTAGTGGAAGGGAGGGAAGATGGGGGTGGGGGTGGAGGTGGGCCTGAGGCTCTGGGCTCCAGATGGCACTTGGTTCCACTGCCACCTGGTGTTGGTAATGAGCCACACTTTCAGCCTCCTCGCCCCTGACACTGCAGTGACACAAGCTCCCAAAATCTTTCACATAAAAAGTAAGATGTGGTGGCACACAGCTGTCACCCTAACACTCAGAACTAGGGAGAATCCTGAGTTCAAGGCCAGCCTAGGCCGTATAAGACCCTGTCTCAAAACACACACACACACACACACACACACACACACACCACCCAATGCCAAGCAGATGTTTCAGTTTTGTTTTTGCACTACTTTTGGTTTGCTTTATTTATTTCTGTCATTGTTTTGAGCAAGATCTCACTATGTAGACCAGGCTGGCTCATAATCAGGATCATCCTTCCTCAGGCAGAGCCTGGTTTGCTCTCACTATGTAGACCAGGCTGGCCTGGTTTGCTTCCCTTTTTTGTTTTGTTTTTACTGAACACGGATTACTCTTTAAAACGAAGAAGAGCAGCACATACTTTTCGGGAAAAGTCTTGAAGAAGGTCGGAATAACTGCCTTGGAGGAAACTAGGCTCATGGACAGGGTAGCTATTTTTAGACGGAGGGCTAGTGGGAGGACCAGACAGATCTGAGTACAGCTTCAGAAACAGGACAAGGACTAGGGAGGCTCAGAGCAGCTCCACGCGGCACTGCTTACTAGAAAAGCCAGGCAGACAGAGCACACCATTCTGAAGGCATCTGAGGTCCTTAAACCACTGCTCAGAGACAAGAGACATGTGGCCCTGCAGTAGCTCTTACTGACTTATGGATTCTAATTTGTTGACTACATTTTCCTTTAAATACACAGGAAAACTGCTTTCTATAATCCCCACGGGATGACGTCTGCCACCCTTCCCCCATCCTTACAGTTCAGTGTGCACTGGGCGTGTCTGGAGTGAAGGAGCTGTGCAGGACTGCGCTGCAGCTGCCCTCTGCCATACCCTCTATGCAGAGGACCTGACCTGCAGGATTTCAGCCTTTACTTAGTCCTGGTAGGCAAAGAAGAACAGAGGCTGGGTGTCTCCCCATCGCGAGGCACTCTCCCAGTGGGCAACACCTTTTTGTCTCCCTGGCCATGTCTAACTACCAGAAGGGTGGTAGGAAATGTAGGTTTCCACTGGATACTATGCCACCCATTAAACTGGGTTCTGATGGACTCCCTGCTCCTCTCTGAGGATGGGTGATCATTCCTTCTCTGTGACGCTAAGTAGGGCTGGGGCTGCAGCTCAGGGAAGGGGGCTTACATAGCATTCCAAGACCTTGGGTTTGATCCCAGCACCAGAGAAAAAGCAAAAATCAACCCAACCCAAACCCCAGAAGTAAGTGTGAGGACTTGCAGTGTCAGTGCTATGCAATCCCAACACGAGGAGATTCAGACAAGAGACCGTACCCAGCCTTCAGACTGACCTTGAACAAAGACCAAGATGCCTGACCTATGAGAGTCTGTAAGCCCAGGAAATCTCACCCTGCATTACAGAGTTCAGTGAGGATGAAGATGGCAGGATGTTGGGCGCCCCTGTGGTTCTCTGGTTGGTCTTGCTCAGCCAGGAAAGCAGATGGGCAGCTGGAGAACAGCCTTCCTGCCACATGTCAGCCGAGGCCATGGGACCCAAATGGTCACAGCCAAATGCAGAGGCCCAAGACTGAACCACAATGGCTTGGTCAAAGCACCCAACTTGTGGGTCTTTGGGAGAGCAGGCTAGCAGGATGCTTCCCCGCAGTGGAGACAACACAGCAGGCTACCCACCAGCACAGGCTCAGATCTCTGTAGAACAAAGCATTACTTGTGGCATTCAAAGCCTATTCCTAACTGCTCAGTATAGTATATGCTAGTCCTGACTGCTGAGAATGAGCTCTGTCCTCTTACAGGATCCGAAGTCCCATAGTAATGGCAGCAGTGTGGCCAGAGGCATAGGGGCACTTAAGACTAAACACAAATCACAGGGATCTAGGAAAGGGGTCAGGGAGGGTGGGCAGGAAGGCTAGAGGCCTCAGACCCTAAAGGATGAAGTTTGACTTCCAAAGCATTCCTTCTGGAAGCTTCCAGCACCTCACAGTGACATATAGCCCACACATCCAAGCTCCACAGATGGTTGTAAAGAACGTCCCCGTCCTGCTTTCTTCCCCAGACCTCTTGCCATCTTGAGACCCTAGGCTGAAGATAGAGCCCAGGAAGGGGCAGCAGAAAGCAGTCAGCAAGCATGGGCACCCCTGCCTTTCCTTCACCCTCAGCAGCCTGTCTCTTTATCCCCAGAGGGGCACAATCAGGGATCAAAGCTTCTGGAACCCCCTTGGTCCTCTGAAGCATGTATGAGTCACCAGGGACACGTACCCCCATCTTATCCAGGCCATCTGCACTCAATCACAGGCCCTTTGGAAGCCAGCAGAGAGTCTCTGCTGTGGCGCTCTGTGATTAGCTCGTTCTTGTTTCGAACGCTGCACAGCTGTGAGCAGCAGTCACGATTCAAAGCCTTTTTCCTCAAAAAGAAAACTGCAGAAGTAGCTGTGACTGCTGTGTGGAGTCTGAAAGTCTCGCTTCCTAGATAAGTCCCGGCCTTCCTGGGTCTGGGATCACTCAGACTCTGTGGTCAGCAAATAAGCTAAGAACTACCAAGACAGACGCTGGCAGAGGGGAAACGTCTCTGTCAGGAGGCCGAGGCAGGAGGATCACAAATTGAGGACAGCACGTCTCAGAAGCACAATAGAACAAGCGAGGAAAGACTGACACGGGTTCTAAGTCTGGAGTAACTGGTTTTGCTTATCATGCCGAGAAGTCAAAATGTCTATTTAGCATAAAAGCTGCCCCAAATTATATCACTGTAAAAAAATAAAAAAATAAAATAAAGACTTAAAAAGAACTCTTTGTGTGCATTTGCATGTGTGTGTGGTGGAGTGCCCTTGGCATCAGCAGGACCCTGCAGCACAACACTGGAAACAGAAACACCAGTGTGAACTTACGGTTTCTAGGACGGGTAAGAAGTAAACATCTATGCGCTCACATTCAGGAAACGTCACCAGGCTCTGACAGCAGCGCCTGGGGCTGGCAGGAGGGTTAAGACGAGGCTAGCTTGGGCTACCTGTCCGGGCCAAGGCTGCCTAAGTTTCATAGCAAGATCCCGTCTCAAAAAAAAATCAAGGGCTGGGGAGTGCATGCCAGGGTCTGGGTTTGATTCCCACGTACTGCAAATCAACCGATCAATCGACAATCAATTACAAACACAAGACAAAACTCTCAACCAACAACACTGACGACCACATACACAGACACACCAATCAATTACAAACACAAGACAAAACTCTCAACCAACAACACTGACGACAACCAGCAGCCAAACGTGTTAGTGGTACTGGGGAGGCTTCAAGGTCAAGGCCTTCCTGAGAGATCTGAAGTGGGCAGACACAAAACCCCGACACACATTCCTGTCCTCACCACAGCTGGGGCTTGAAACAACAAACCCTAATCCCTAAGGAAAAGGGGACAAGTAAGGACACAGGATCCAGCTTGAAGGTGATCCTACTGGTCACAGCTGAGACCAGGGTAGTTCCTGTAAAAATAATGACGGTAAGATGAAAAATGAAGCACATATCTATAAATTAAAAATCAAGTGAGGCTAGGCATGGTGGCTCAAGCCTGTGATCCCAGCACTCCAAAGGGCAGGGAGATGTCATGATCCCATGCAAGACTGGGGTGGACACTCTACTTATAAAACAAAACAAAAAAACCCCTACTCTTTACAGTGAAGTCTGCCAATCCTGTCTTAGACCAGGGGTCAGCAGGGTCAGCAGTGATGGGCTCAGCGAGGCTGCAGCACCACCTTAGCGAGGCTCCTGTCACAGGCACCATTTAACACAACCTAAGAAACAGCTGACAGAGTTCCTGGCAGAACTCAGAGCACCAAGGTCGATTCAGCCCCTAAGAAACTCGGCTGAGCTTCAGAGTTCAGGACACAGCAGGTTCGATGGGAGCCTGCAGTCCTGCCCGTGTCCTCAGTGTCTACAACAGCCGGGTACACGGGTAAGGTTCTAATGGGGTCCAGAATCTGGATGGAGGCAGTGATGATAGCTTGCTCACTCAAGGACATGTTGGGGTCTCAAAGAACAAGACTCTCGCTCCCACGAACCTGTGAGTTTGGCTCCTCAACAACTCGGCTCAGACTTGCACTTCCCTGTCACCTGAAGCAAGAATCATCTGTGATGGCCCATTGTTTGCAGTCGTGTTTGTTTTCACAAGCTTAAAATAATGTCTGTAATGTTTCAAATTACAATTTCCTTTTCACTTCACCTGCTACAAGACTCCAAACCCAGCTAAAACACAGGAGACAGTGGTGCTGAGGACAGGCATCAGCCGTGGGTCCTAAACAGCGTTTCTTTAACTGCAGAAATAAATACTGTTTTACATACCCTGACTGTAAACGTGTTAGCCATTGAAACACGGCGAGGAACTGAAAAAGATCAGTGAAAGAATGTACTCTTCTAGGTTAAAGTGTTTATACTTGTATTTGAGTTTGGCTGCAAAGGCAGAGTTCCACAAGCCATGTGCCACATGCCGGGACCGAGACGACACAGCAAGCCATCTCCAGCTCCCAGCCAGTCTCACAAACGCCGCCACCAGTGCTTTAAGAAGGGAACAAGCAAGTCAGACTCTTCCCATGCACCAAGTAATTGGAAAACGTACAGCTTACACATTTGATAAGCACAAGCGTCGCTTCTGAATGTGACAAACTTGCAAACTGCTCTTGGCTCTGCCAGCTGTGGTCACCAACATTAGTTTTAATGCACCTCCCAGGTCCACAGGCCTGCAGTCTGTCTGGAGCGTGCTCCTGAGAGGTGATGACATCAGGTCTATCCGCTCCACCGATGCAGCCTTCCTGTTCCACACTCACTTTTCTCCGGTGATAAACAGGTGAACGTTCTTTGGAGACCGCAGCATCTGTGCCGCCCGCTCAACACCAACCACGGCAGCCAACCTTTGGGCATCGTACTTGGAATAGAGCACGGTGCAGGTCCACGTGGCCTCCTCTCCTCTACTGGTGGCTCTCAGCATATTACAGACTTCACTGTAGAAGTGAGGGTATGTTGGCAGTTCGTAGAATATGAGGTTCCTGATGCCTTTTATTGTGTACCTGTGAGAGAGGGAAGGGCGTGAAGAGCCAGCAGAGCTGTGCTACCAATGGCTTCACAGGGACATGGCTCAGTATGTTGCTAGATGCCTGGGGTGGCAATCAGAGCACAGACCATGGACACAGAGCACAGACAGAAGGCCACCCCAGAGCCAGAGACTCTATTTTTATGGCAACATAATCAACTTCCTAATGTTGAATTTAAGATAATGGCAACAAAAATTTCCATTTCTTAAAAATGTATTTTGAGACAGGGTTTCACTATGTAGTCCTCCTGCCCCCACCCTGCCCCCATCCCCAGGAAAGGGTCTCTCTGTGTAGCTCTGTAGTCCAGGCTAGCCTTGAACTCACAAAAGATCTGCCTCCTGAGTGTTGGGATTAAAGGCATGTGCCATCACCATCCAGCCACTATGTAGCTCTTCCGGACCTGGAACTCGCTAGCCTTCTACTTTAGGCTGGCCCCTCTGCCTTCTACTGAGTGCTGGCATTAAAGACAGCACCATGATACAATGATGCTTGGCCCAATTTTTAAATATTCATTATTTATTTATTTTTATGGGACAGAATCTCACTGTGTAACCCTAGTTGGTCCAGAATTTGTGCTGCAGGCCAGGGAGGCTTAGTCTTTCTTATTTTACACATACACATACATACACACACATTTGTGTATGTGTGTGTACTACAATATACATATAGAGGTCAGAGGACAACCTGTGGGAACCAGTTCTCTCTCTTCCTCACGCGGAAGGATGGGCCAAGTCGCCAGCCCCACTTTGCTTTAGAGACAAGGTCTCACTATGTAGCCCAAAGCCGGCCTCAAATTCATTGTGCAGCCAAGACTCACAATGATCCTCTTGCCTCAGTCTCCCAAAATGCTGGAGTTACAGCTGCGTGTCACCACGCCTGGCCGACATTTATGCTCTGAGCCTGCTCTGCATGGGCTGAAGTAAAGGCAAGACGGCAGACCAGGACGGAAAAGCTGTTGGGGGAGGGGTGCTCCGTGGGGGAGGCAGTGTACCATTGCACCTGGTAACCTGAGTTCAATTCCTGGAATCCACAAGCTAGACAAGAACTAACTCCTTAAAGAAGTCCCGATCCCTACCTGTGCACACAGTAAATAAAGATTAATGACACTAAAATAAAACTTTGCCAGACTAAACTACAGACTTAACAATCAAGCAAAATGAGGATGTGGTCAGACCAAGGGCATAAAATAAACAGCACCAATTCTAATAGCACTTGTTGGTCCTTTCTCATCACTCTACGAACACAAAAATGTCCCAAGTTCATCCACCTTACAAGATGCTGCCTGAGGTTCCATTCGACATTAGGCAAAGCAGTTAGTTTCACCAGCTCACAAACTGCCGCCTCATTCCCTGCAGCACGGTGGGGTGAAGGGTTGGGAGTGCAGACTATGGGGTCACTGAACTGCTAGGGTTAAGGCTGAATGTCCCTGTGGGACCCAGCAATAGACAAGCTGACAAGGCTCTGACGTCCCTGTTGGAACGTTAGGGATGGTGTTATACTCAAACAGGAACTTTATCCCATTCACGGAGGACAACTTTTCCCTCCTTTTAGCTCACAGTTCATGCTGGTCTCTCTGGAGACCCACCATAATGTGGTTTACTTAAATAACAAACAAGTAAACAAACCAAAAAACATTGTGCATGTGTGCATGTGTCTGTAGAAGTCAGAAGAGGGTACTGGATACTCTGGAATTGAAATCACAGACAGCTGTGGGCACCACGTGGGTTGGGGAATAGAATCCCAGTGCTCTGGTGGTGTGGGAGGGCCTTTTGTCTCTGTGTTACTTTTCGTGGTTAATGAATAAAGAAACTGCTTTGGCCTGTTGATAGGGCAGAACTTAGGCAGGTGGGGACGATGAAACTGGACGCTGGGAAAAAGAAGGGCAGAGTCAGGGAGACGCCATGGATCTGGCAGCCAGAGTAAGACATGCTGCCAAACTTAGCTGGTAAGCCACTGCCATGTGGTGATACACAGATTAATAGAAATGGGTTAAACAAAGATGTAAGAGTCAGCCAATAAGAAGCTAGAGCTAATGGGCCAAGCAGTGTTTTAAAGAATATGGTTTCTGTGTGATTATTTTGGGGCCAAGAGGGCCCTGCTCCCACACTCTGGCAAACACTGAGTGACTTTTCCAGTCCTGTTTCACCTTTTCAGCATTGCCTTCCCACACTGACGGAACAGTAGTGAACTTAAGCAATCTGCTCTAACTTGTTAAGACCAACAGCAAGCCAGGTGTGGAGGAGGCAGGGGTAAGAGATGAACATTATCTTTATCTACACTGAGAGCTTGAAGCTTGTCTGTTCTGCACCAGCCCTACCTTAAATATAAAAGCAAACAAACAACCCCACAACCCCCCCGCCCTGAGTTCCACTGCAGCACTCACTGCTGATGTTCATGTCTGTCATAAAAAAGGACACAGCATCTGAACAGAACCTACTGTCTCCAGAGACCAGGACTCCCAGACACCAAGCTAGGTTCTCTATCTATTACTGGAATATCAATCTTGTAGTATATGGAAGGTTGCTATGGCAACCATCAAATCCAGACAAGACTAAAACAGCCACCCACACTGGTGGCCAGGATACAAGGTGTATACAAACGTAAGGACTATTTACCTCAGAGTGTGTATGCAATTAAAATTATACAGAATACAAAAATCAAGAAAAAGACACTAATGATGGGGCAGTGTGTGTGGTGCTATGGATGGTATTCAGAGCCTCCTGCACACCAGCCCTTGAATTTGTGGAGTGGGATCAATGAAGAAGATGCAGAAGGGCATAGGACAATGTACACACTTTTAACTGTATGCAGCCTTTATGACGGGAAGTTTTCCTTTCAAAATTCATTGTAAAGAAACAAGTAGGTAGGTATATCATCAAAATACATGCACCTGCAGAACTGTACAGAGTATGCCAAGGAACCAGGACAAACTGGTCTGAGCACTCTCTATAATACCTAGGACTACAGATGCGATGCACAGACCGGATACTTGTGTATACTTCAAGTTACCTCTTACTAAACACAGCATCCGTGCTGTGTGGAAAGCTGTTAAACTATTGCTTAGGAGGACTGGAGAGATGGCTCAGTACCCAAGAGTACTTTCTGTTCTTCCAGAGGACCCAAGTTTGGTTCCTGCAACCACATGACAACTCACAACTAACTGGCTCTAAATCCAGTTCTGGGGGGATCTGAGACCTGTGTGGGCAGGAGGCACACACACATGCACACTCATAAACATAAAATACATACTTTAAAAAAACTATTGTTTCAGGAACAAGGACAAAAAAGAGGTCCACACATCAGTACTGACACACGTCCTCCTCTTCCAGCAAACAGCTGGCGAATTTGAGGACACAGAGCCCCAGATGTGAAGGGCTCACCATAGCGGTGAAAACGGAGTAAAACAGAAAACAAACAAACAAAAAAAATGATATGCTCATTAAAAGGAAATGAGGTTCATTTCATAACTAAACAATTGAATGGAATATATCCACGGCAAATACTGCATAGACTACTTATTAATTCATGAGAAAGGCTTTTACAATGGGAAAGCCTAACAGGCCCATCTTGACCCAGTGATTCTGGTGAATGGCTTCATCTCAGATGGGCAGGCTGGCATCATGTGCATATTAGTTAGGATTTCTATTGCTGTGAAGAGACACCATGACCACAGCAACTTTTATAAAAGAAAACACTGAATTGGGGTGGCTTCCATTTTCAGAGATTTAGTCCAGTATCACTGTGGTACAACATGGCAGTGTGCAGGCAGACATGGTGCTGGAGTAGTTGAGTCCCACAGCCTGCAGGTAACAAGTGGTCTGTCTCACTGGGTGTGTCTTAAGCATAAATAGGATCTCAAAGCCTGCTCCCACAGTGACACACTTCCTCCAACAGAGCCATTATCTCTGACTAGTGTCACTCTCTATGGGGGCCGTTTTCTTTTACATCACCACAATGTACCACGAGAGGAGGCAGGAATGATACAAACCCCTCTTAGCAGAATTCTGAACAAAAGTATTATTCTAATCAGTAGCCTGTCTTTTGTTACCTGACACTGACTTCAGTAGTACTGCGATGGGACCAAGCATGTGGCCTGTTAATAACTCTCAAGAATTCTAATATACATCCAAGTTTGGGAGCCACTTGTCCAAATAATAAGCAATTAGATAGTCTGGATTATGGGACACAACTTTAGGAAACACACTATGACCCTTCAAAACATGCCAACGTCATACAGAAGAGAACATCACAGACCAGTTCCTTCACAGCTGTCCTGCACACTGCAAGGGCTACAGCGTGACAACCAAAAATACCTTGATTGTCACACGGTCAACAAATGCTACGTACACCTTTGTATCCCAGACTGGGGAACATAGCCAGGGAGGCTGACTCAGGCCACATACAGCAAAGTCAGAGCGGTGACACCAAGTGCTAAGACACAGGTGTTACGGTTACATGTGCTTGTGTTGAGGAAATGTGCGCTGTGAAACCCAGGTGAAGTATCAGGAAGCCCCTTCCCCTTTTCTTTTTAGCTGGGTGAGTTTTGCTAGGCTGCTCAGGATGGTCCTGAGCTCTTGGGCTGAGAGAACCTTCTGCCCTCACTTGCAGTGCAGCGGGACTGCAGTGTGTGCTGTACTGTGAGAAGGGGCAGCGCAAGAACACCCTGGCCCTGACCAGAGCCAAGGAAACACACCCTGCCCCACCCAACTCAGGACTTGAAATCCAATGAATCCCTGAACACAAAAGGCAACCCATCCCTGAGCACAAAATCCAACCAATCTCTGAGCTTGTCCCAAACTCAGGAATTGAGATCCTACCCAACCCTGAACATTTCACCCCGGAAAGCTCACTCCTAAGAAAACCTATGTAAGCCCAGTGCCTGTTCAATTTGGGGCTGCATTTTCCACTCCAACAGAGACAGCCCCTCTCCTGGATTCCTCCCTCTCAATGAATCTCTATCTGACTTTTATCTGCATACCTCCCCTGACCATGAATGTACCAAACCTTCAAATAAGCCTAATGCTGTCAGGACCTAAACCCCAGGACATGCCACGTGTGTGCTTTCCCTGCCAATTGATAAAGGTTATGCCATAGCTGCTTCTATGTGTGCAGCCCGTCTTCACACTGCGCTTGAGGAGACTGTGGTCTGAGTTAACAGTGCTCACAGGAACTGCTCAGTCTCCAGACTCCTTTCACGCTCACCCTCCCCTCGGAAAGCTGCTCATACAGTTTCATTTGAAATGGCTAAAATCATGTTGGGGAATTTTCCAGCCATGCAGACGGCACACTTCCATTTGCTGGGATGAAAGAAAGTTAAGAGCTTCAGTGAGTGTGACTCCACTGTGAACAGAAACAACTCTCAGCCAACAGCAGGCACCCAGGAGCTCCCTGGCCAAGCAGCTCAGGTTGCCAAGAATGGAGCTGGGAGCAAACATACTCATTTTGGCAATTCATTACATGTAATGTTACATCTTTGTGTAACACTAGGTAAAATATCTAAATCTTCATGCCTAGTCTTCTGAGCCCATGCAGGCTGCTAGGATTCCTCCCTCACCATACGGAAAGACATAATGTACCTGGAAAACAACATTCCAATATCAGCATAAATGAAAACTTCCAGAGAGTCATGGTACATGGCTGACTGTCCCTCAAAGCTTGGAGGGTAGAATTCTGGTTTACATCCCTGGCAGATCCTTGTTGGTATATGGTACGGCAAGTTAATAAAACAGAAATATTAGCTAGGTGTGGAGGTATGTGTCTGTAATCTCAGCACTTGGGAGGGGGAGGTAGAAGCAGGAGGATCAGAAGTTCAAGGTCAGCCTGGGCTACCAGTTAATTTGAAATTTTCCTAAATAAAACCTTGTCTCAACAAAATGAAATGAAACACAATTCAAAATTCCACCATAAGAAACCAAAACGAAAGCTCTGGATAGAATTTCCATCTCTGTAGCAAAGCATTAGGAAGGTTTGAATCTGGCAGCAGGAAGCCTGGTAGGGGTTGGGGGCACATAAACCTGCAGCTTTCTGCAAAACTGGGATTCAGTTCTCTCCTTCCACCACGTGGGTCCTAAGAACTCAGCTCAGGTCACAGCCATTTAGCAGGTCCAGAAAGCTATTACTAACTAACAAGCAAATAAGAATTTAAAAAGCAATAGCAAAAAGGCCAGCCAATCTGTTTTGTTAGTGACTGGTAATAAATCTAAACACACACTGAAACACTAAAAATACTCAACTCTGAGCCTCTTCAGTTTTTGCCCCTGCCACCATCAAGGAAACCAGAGCCCTGGTGTTCCATGGTGAGATAGTCACCCCGGGTATGACCCTGTGCTCAGCCTCCATCTCCCCAGCTCCTGTGCCGATCCTGTCTTGCTCTTCAACTCTGGCTGGCTTCTGTGAGGTGCTGGACACACAGCTGCATTCCAGTCCACAGCCCAAGCTTTGGTTTCTACCTTTCCCACCAATGCCCACTTCTGGAAGTAACCAACCAACAAACCGATGACCCTGCTACCCACCAAGCCACAACGCAGAGACAGAGATGAGCCATCACCAATCCCCACGGGCAAAGAATATGTGCCCAGCCCACAGAGCATGCCCAGGCCCCCTAGAGGGAGAGCCTGTCCTGTTACCTCTTGTAGAAATGGAAGCGTTCTGTGAGGAGCAGAAACTGCTTCTCTCCTTGGAGGAAGAAGTGTCGAGCCCTGGAGACCCCAGACTTCTGTGTATACTCGCAGATGTGTGTGAAGTTCAGCTCTTCCTTCTTGAAGTAATTTCGGAGGCGCACAAAGTCAAAGTAGGAGGGGACATAGATGAGTGTGTGGGACATGACGGCATCCCGGTACTGAGGCAAAATCTTGTTTACGAAAAAGTGAAACCTGATTAGGAAAGGCCAAGGACAAGGTTAACAGGCTTGAGCTGGACCTACAGTGGGCAGTAACAGTGAGAGATCCCTGTAAGACTAGGTAGATAAAACTTGACGAGCACGGAAGTGTAGAGGCAGATTCGGTGCCCAGCCTGTGTAGCACATGTGAAGCACAACAGGCCCACAGAGGGCAAACATGGAGAGAACTGGACAATCAGCTCTTCGCTGAATGGCACGGAGTATGTCACAGTCCACAGCAGCATGGTATGAGATTGCCATGTCTCAATCAAGGGGCCAGGACCACGGGCTGCCATTCCAACCCTGCTTCTAGCTGAGACTGAGGCCAAGCCCTCATTTCTCCCCAGCCTGATTTCTTCTCCGTCACGGTTGAGTTCAGTTCTGGGACCTAACTTGGTAATCAGTAATTACTAATAGCAACAGCGTTCAGTGCTAAACATCCAAAGTCAGATCTCTCTCTGAGGCCCTGTGGTTGTGGGTGGAATTACCTGGCATCGATCACTGAAGCAAGATCTTGGGCTTCCATCCTCTGGAAGACATGTGGGAGCTGCACCAGCACGTGGCTGATGGCGCCAGTCACTGGGACATTCCTCACGGCCACCTGCCAGGAGGGAAGAACTTTAGGCAGCCGTCCTTGTTGATCGCAGGACATCAACTCCTCCATTACAGGGTGACTGAGGGCATGGGGCTCACCTGGCCTTGGGCATTGGTACAGTGCCTGTTGAACAGAGAGTTGATCTGGGCATCCTGCAGGGCACCGAAGAGCAGGGTCTGGCGGTAGTACCTGGACCAGTTGTTGAGGCTCCACATGCGTACTCGAGAAAAGTCCACCCCATGGGAGTCCAAAGGTAGCAGGTTCATGTGGTTCATCAAATGCTTGGAGAAGCAAATACCACCATTAGTGTCTACTGGGCATGTATGATCCATCTCCCTAACCCATGGAGTGTGTGTCCATGTGACAGCAGGAAAGTAAAGCCCAGATGGCGACATGCTCAAGGTCAGCTGACCACAAAGTAAAGACACAGGCTACTGGGCAGTCCTCTAAATAAGAACACAGGCTAGCTACTGGAGCATCCTTTAAAAGGAACTTTCAAAACAAGGCCTGGTGGGGTGGGGCACCATAGGTCAGAAGGACGAGGCCAGTATGGGTCACACTGTGACTATGAGGTCAGCTTAGGCTGCAGATCACGAGTGTCTCAAATGCTCAGACCAAGCTGGCTCAGACACTGATCCAACACATATGGAGCAAGGGTGCTGTCTGTCCAAGGGGAAAACTCATCATTACCAAGACATGTTCCCAGTTCTGCATCAAGTAAATGTCAGCCTGGTCAATGATGAGAAGCTCAACAGAAGACAGAAAGTCAAAATCTCTCTTCTTCTCTCCTTCTCCACCAATGATGGTCCTCAAGCCCAGTGGGGAGGCGATGAGGATGTCGGAGGAGTAGAAGGGGGCATAGAGACGAATGCTCCTCTGAAGGATTGCCACTCCTGAAAAGCACACGTGTCAGCAACTTGTCGCCCTGTGCTGTTTCCCAGGCTGGACTTCTTCAAAGGACAAACTTGAACTTCTAAGCCCAGCTTCCCTACCCGTGGCAGATACTCAGCAATATCCGTGAATGAGGCGCAAGGCCATGAACAAGGAGCACTCTCCCAGAGCTCATCAAGGGAACAGACATGAAAGCTGGGTGGGCTCTCTACAAACAGGATGGAGATCCAGGCTTGCCCCCAAATGAAATTTCCTCAGCCTCCTCAGGGTGACCCCACCCAGTTTCTGTGATTCTCAACTCTGAGAAGCCTGAGAGCACCTGGTGTGTACAAGCTGCAGCCAAACCATTTCCACAGCAATGCACAAGGCCTTTCTATATGGTCTTGGAGTCTCTACCCACCAACCAAGTCGAGACTCCTATCCAAGGCAAGAGAGATCACAAGAGCACCCAGTTTTGCTAGAAGACTGAGTCAGGGATCCCCCCAGCTCTCCCAAGGACCTCCACCTTGACAGGGGGCATTACCAATCCTGAAGTGGTCATCAATATTGCCCACGAATACGGCTTCATAATCCTCAGGCCTCTTCAGGTTGGGAGGTCTCTCCTCAGGATCAGAGCCATACTCCCCCTGAAACCTCTTTTTGTTGCTTACAATGATTTTCTTCTTACTGTCCCCCTCAAGGAGGCTGATGAAGAGCTGGACGACCCGAAGGGCAGCTTCCCGAAAGGGCACCACTATTAGCACCTGTGGGGGCAATGGCAGATCAGAGGTGAATATCTTCGCATAAGGCCCAGCTCAGTACCAGAAGCCAAGTGTCTCCTGCACCCACATAAACACATCCTGTGAACATTAGTAGCATGGCTCCATGTGTAGCATTTCTCAAGCAAAACTTGCAAATATTTTTCAGTCTAAGGCAATGCCTGCAGCAGTAGCAGAAACTCAAGGAAAGAAATACAAGGGTCTTTGAGGGCAAAGTAAGATCCACTCAAACAAATGCACAATGTGGTGGTTTCAACAAGAATGGATCCCATAGACTTGTATGTTTGAATGCTTGCTGTTTGGGAAGGACCGGTGTGGCCGTGTTGAAGGAAGTTTATCACTGAGGGTGGACTTTACCCCGTCAATGGACTCCTGCCATTCTACATGGCCTCTCTCCCAAGCCTTCCTTGTAGATGAAGATGGGAGCCTTCAGTTGCTCCACCCTCATGGACTCTACCCCTCTGAAACTGTAACCCAATCAAATGCTTTCTTTTATATGTTGCCATGGTCGTTGTGTTTTGTTACAACACCAGAGAAGTAACTAAGAGACTAAGTAAGAAAAAAAATACAGAAAAGAATTAACACACTATTATTTTTCTAGTATATTCTCTAGAACAGTTTTTGAAACCTCTGATGACATGTTTCTGAGTAGGAAAAACAGGACTCAATTTTCCAAGTCTGTTAAAAATGCCTAAAGATTGTGCCTAGGAGATGACTTAGTGGGTCAGAGTACTTGCTGCTCTTGCAAGGAACAGAGTTCAACTCCCAGCATTTCCATGGGGACTCACAGCCTGCTTAACTCTAGTTCCACGAATCTGACGCCCTTTTCTGACTTCCACAGGCACCAGGTGGTGCGCATACATACACGCTGGCAGAACACCCATACTCACAAAATTAAATAAATCAAATAAATGCGTAAGTTTCTGCGCAACGGAAAATGAGAAGATGCTTAGCAAAGAGCTCATTTCTAACTGCCCACCATTCTTACTAAACAGTGCGATCCTAGTCAAGCCAGGAGGCTCCAATCCTAGGCAAGACAGGGTAATCTCCCTGATTCTCCAATGGTGCACAACAGAAACAGACAACCTCAATGTCATGTCCACACATTTGCAGGAGCCACCTTGAAATGTAACCAGCCAACCAGAGGAGTAAGTAATTTGTTCTGTATGCCAGGCTAAGACTTAAGAGGCTGGATTACTGTCCCAGCAGTGACACTAAGTGCCCACACTTGTTCCCCAAGCTATCAAACAAGGGGGCTGACTAAAAACAAACAAACAAACAAACAAACAAACAAAAAACTTTTAAAAGTCATCAGTATTTACACCCTTGAATCCTGTTGAGCTGAAGAGAAGTCTGAAAACATGATCTTCTTCGCGGAGACAGGAGGGACAAATATAAGAGCAAGGCCTGGCTCCTCAGCATCATGAAAAATACACAGAATTAAATCCATATCCTTTCCTACTAGAGCCTCCAATGCCAGAGGTCAGGCTTGCCAGCACAAGTAAACAGAATCACTCTGTTAAGCATTAGGAACTTCACAGCAGAAACAGGGATCTTTGTCTTGAAGGTGTCTCTAGTCCATCTCTATAATCTGCCCCACGTTCTCTTTAGAGGGCCTTCTGTGAATCTGGGTCTGCCCAGAGCTGTCACATTAAGGAACTGGGTAAAAAACTCATTCAAGTACCAGTGAGAGGAAAGTCACCAGGAAGAGACCTCCAACAACATGGTGCTCCCGAGAGCACCTGAAGTCCCTCTCACTGCCCTGTGCTGCCTGGCTCATTCAACACTCACCAGTCAGCTGTCAACACACTCACGACTAAGGAGCAGCTCACAGCCTTCCCGAAGTCAAAGCTCTCCTGCTTCCGCTCACCTTAGGCCTGGTCAGCCCTTGGTCCCTGAAGTCATCGTCTTCACCCACACCAAGTTTCTGGCTCCGGCGTCTACTGTTGTTTGCCAACACTTGGGCGTTTGCTTTGAGGACGTGGTTTATGGCATGCAGGCAGTACACATGGCGGATCTCTTCGCCATTCTTCAGGGCAGTCCTCTCTGGGTAGAACAGGTCCCGGTAAGAATTCATGATTAAGAACAGTTCTTTCTGGAGTGGGGTAAAGGGACTATTTGATTTTTGAGGACCAGATAGAAATTGACTATTGGTTTTTCCCCAGGTGGATTCTAGAGGCTTCTGAAGATGAAGTGACTTTAGGTCAATGTCCTTTGGAGGTTTAAATGTTTCCATCTTCCGGAACTTGGATGAAAAGACAAGCTGTCCCAGGATGGGCCACTAGGGATAGACATATCAAGAGCTCAGTTAGGCATGAGAACAACCAACACTCACAGTACTTGATGAGTCAGGAATCATCCCATTTGCTCTTCACCCAGCCCTGCTACTCCAGTGTAGGGAATGCTGGGCCTTACAGAGGCAAGAGGGTCCAGACAACAGTCACATAAGAGGTGTGCAAAGGTTTGGAGGCTGGCTTCATACCTGAGCTCTGCCTCTAGTGTTTCCCACACTATCGCACAACATTCGTTTAGATAAAAATGGTCAAATAACCTTGCAGTGTGACACGTCACAAGGTGTACACCACAGGCTCTCCTTGTCTCGGAACTGACCCATCCCTTCCTTAATCTCCACTGTGCCCTTTCTCTCTCTTCTTTTTACAGACATGCCTAGTAGAACTTTACGGATGCTACTTTGTAAGATATATGTTTAGGAATTTTCACTGTAGAAAAATTGCTGACCTAAGATTAGAGCAACTTCAGCAATAAAAAATGAGCCACAGAGAGCCGAGCAACCTGGGCAACTCTCCAGGGAACTGCGCTGCCCTCAGAGGTGCTGCTCTGGGTAAGTCCAGTACAACAGTGAACTGACGATGGGCTCAGGAGGCGAAGGGGTTAGGATCAACAGAGTCAGGTGTGGTGGTGCACACCTTTAATCTCAGTACTGGGGAGGCAGAAGCAGACAGGCCGGAGTGTTCCATACCAAACAGGATCGATCCTACAAGACGACAACACTGCACAGAGAACCTGAGTCTATGCACGCAAGGCCATGGTAGAGAGAGGGCTTAGCCTTGCATACAGGAGTTCCAAGCAGCAATAAATGGCATCTATGTTCACATTCTGGTTGTGATTCTGTACTCTGATACATGCTACCACGGAGAAAATCAGGCAAAAAAAAAAAAAAAGTGAGTCTCAACTACTTCTTATACCTGCACACCTGTCTGCTAACTCAAAAAAGTCAACCAGACCATGTATGGTATCACACTCAGAACCTAGCGCTTGGGAAGCTGAGCAAGAGGACGGACACAGTGACCCTCACCATGGATAATATACATCAGTAAACCGTTCCACTGTGGGCTTTCCTGGGAAACCAAACAGCACTTACTTTCAGCTGCTGGCTAGTTGGAGAGCTTGAAGTCGCAGCCTGAATGTCCTTTTCTTTCAGTTCTTTGTTGACGTGTTGTTGAAACGGATCTAATTCAAACAGAGTAGTGAGCACAGTGAGCAAACGGCAGGGCTTTCTAGTCTCCTGACAGGCTCGTCTCTAGTCTGCTGAGATGGACACGCTGACCTTCTGGTATCAACTCATCCTTCTTCCCAGCCCCATCCCCATTCAAAGCTTATAAAGAGTGCCTGGCAAGCTGACTCTCCAAAAGTGCTCACTGACCATATCCCAGCCCAAAGCCTCGGAAGACACCTCAGCCCGAACTTCAGGTCTTGACGACTGCACTTGAACCCACCGCTTCAGGGATTTCTGAACTATACAACCCTAAATTCTGCTTCTGAGTCTTTCCTTTGGACCAAAATCCTCCTGCCTCTCAACTGTGTGTTATCCTTCACAGGAAAGTGCCTCACAGGGGTTTACTGTGCCAGGCACAGGACAGTCACACTCTCAGCCCCTACCATGCCTCACCAATTCAAACAAGCCAGCACATTCTCCTGTCTTATCTGGTGCATGGCAAGATTCCTGAGAGTAGGCTCCATGTATTCCACACAGCAAGACACACGAATTCTCAGTATTTACCTGAACTACCAAACGATCCAAATGTTATCTCTTGCATGCAGAAGATGTGCTGGCCAACCAGCCCTCTCTCTATGCCCACTGCACTCGGGTGACCCTCAGCTCTGTGCCCACTGCACTCGGGTGACCCTCAGCCCTCTCTCCGTGCCTCTCATTGAGAAGCAACAAAGTGAAGACGTAAAAACTCCAAATGGCAGGCACCTGCAGTAAATACCCAGGATAACAGCGAGCAACATAAACAGGGAAGCCCAGGCCAGTTCATCTGCACAGCAAATATGCAGAGACTTCAGGACAGAGGCTTCCTGCTTCTGTCCAGGCTCCAACACTGCTATGACTCAGAATGTGGTTTATGCTAAGATCCCACAAATTCTACCTCTACTCCTCCCCCTGCGTAAAAGCCAGCAGATTCAGCTAAACCAAACAAGGACTCAAGTTTCATCCACAATGAAGCCCAATGGCAGCAAACTAGGAAAGGCCGACACAGAAGGATACCAGCTTGGCCTGCCCAGCACGAGCAGACCTGATAGTGCAGACACCCATGTCACAGGCACGGTGACCATGGAGGGGACTGGAGTGGTGGTGTTGGGGAGCTGCCCTAGTAATAAGACACTCGGACTAGTCTTGCTAGGCCGCACAAATCTGAGGAAGTACCGCTCCAGTGGAGAGTGGGTAAGGAGTGGAAGAGGAGAGTACTTTACCCTTCTGCCTACTGGACAGCAAAGTCTTCCAGATCCTGCAGCCTGGGCACTGGCCTCCCCCACTTCCACCCTTCAGCCCCTTCCTCTCCGACCAGTCCTTATCTCTACACTACCCGAGAAGTATCTGCTCCAGCTCCCACAGGACGACTGGCTCTGTGAGCTCCCTCAGTCAGGAGACTAAACATGAATCAGTGCACAGCCCCACCACACAGAGTCACGCTCACCTTGGGATGTTCTCTGGGAAGAGCTGCCTCCACTGTCCTCTTCCAGAAAATTGGTTTCCAGGCTGAACAGTGACTCGTGTTTCGCATCGGTGAACTCCTCTGGGGATTTCTGTGACGTATCGGGTGGCTCTTCCCCATCTTTCTCTTTAGGGTCATCAGCTAGAGACATACCAGAATGTTGAAAATCATTTTGTAAAATTTTCAGAGTGAGGTAGAGCTCTGTGGGTTCGAGGTCAGCCTGGTCAACAGCAATTTCCAAACAGCCAGACCTATAGAGTGAAATCCTGTTTCAAAAATAAATAAATAACTTACACATACTTAAATGTTGACAAAAACCAAATTAAAACATTCATGTTCATTGTTATTTATTTATTTTTGGTTTTTCGGGGCAGGGTTTCTCATGTAGCCCTGGCTATCCTGGAACTCACTTTGTCGACAGGGTTGGCCTCCAACTCACAAAGATCCTCCGCCCCGATTCCCAAGTGTTGGAATTAAAAATTAAAGACGTGCACATCTCACCAGGCACTATTTTTAAACAACAATCAGGTAATTCAGTGAGTGGAAGTGATCTTTCAGAATTAAGCCTGATCGCGGACCTAGGTGATGCAAGTATTCTGTAACTAAGCTGGGCTTCAAGCCTGGAGGTGGGTTTGAATTATTAAATATATATGTTCCAACTGGTAGACTTCCATCAGGAAGGCAAATGGCTATTTTTCGACACAGGCCTTTTGTAGTTTAGCCTTCTTGTTAGCCCTCTACTAGCTCAAGATGACCTTGAACTTCTGAACCTCCTGTCTCTCTCTCCTGGGTGTTAGGATTATAGCCATGCTCCATTTTTGCCCAGCAGATGCAGCACCAGAGATGGAAACCAAGGCTCTGGACATGCCAGGCAGACGCTAACACCTGGGCTGTATCCCGGCCGTCCACAGAGTGATGACTGAGTAAACAGAGGCCGGTCTGCTCTCAGAAGAAGACTTCCAGCTGACAGACACTGAACTCCAGCTCTAACAGTGGCTTCTCTTGGGGATCCAGCTTGATTGCCTTTAGACTGAAAGACTTGCCAAATGAGTCAACTCCTTAAAATAGATTTCTATCATAATTAGGAGTTTCTCTGAAGAATTCTAATATACCCAATTCTAGACCTTATTCTATTTATTTATTCTTTTGGTTTTTCAAGACAGGGTTTCTCTGTGGCTTTGGAGCCTGTCCTGGAACTAGCTCTGTAGACCAGGCTGGTCTCGAACTCACAGAGATCCACCTGTCTCTGCCTCCCAAGTGCTGGGATTAAAGGCGTGCACCACCATTGCCCGGCTTAGAACTTATTCTAAAATAGTGTACTAAGATACACATGAAAGATGTCACAGCAGTCGGAATTACAGTAAGAAATCACAGAACAAATGAAATGTTTATCAAAGGAGTATTCAATACTGACTGTTACATATCCAAGAGACTAATGTGAAACCAGAGTTAGGTTACAGAGAAAAGGTCCAGGATGATGACAGAACTCAGCAGCAGAGCACAGGCGTGAGACACTAGCTAGGCTCAACCCCCAGTGCAGCAAAATATACAATACAAAGAAAGGAAAAATTAAACAAAACATCTACAGTATCTTACTAAAGAATCAAATTTCAGAAATTTAGGCGTCCATCACATGCACCCATGTGTGTACCCTCCCACACATATGTGCAATCCCACCTACAAAAACAAAGATGAACTATTAAAGGTGTTCAGACCAGATCCTCGAGCCTCTCCTTCACCAAGTACTACACTGAGAGGCTGTATCAACACCCTGGCTTTACAGTGTGGGGCAAACGCAGAGCTTTGTTTTCCCAAGGAGAGCATTCACCTTCTGTGCTACACCTTCCCCTCCTCACAGTCCTACAGTAAATACAGCACACTTATGTCTAAAACAACAACAAAGCTTATTTTCTTCTAAAAAAATTAAATGTAAAGGAAAGCAGAACTAAGGACCTACAAACACTCAAAAATTAAGACAATGTATGTTTTTATTTTTCAAGTCAGAGTCTCATTACGTCACCCTGGCTGTCCTGGAACTTAGTACGTAGGCCAGGCTGGCCTTGAACTCACAGAGATCCTCCTGCCTCTGTCTCCCAAGTGCTGGGATTAAAAGCATGTGCTACTATGCCCAGCCAAGGCAAAGGATTTTTACCCTAACAAGGTAAAACACTACACGACAGGTTAAAGTCACTGGAGATGAAGCTCAGGGTGAAGTGTCTGCTCAGAAATACTCGAGGCCCCAGGCTGTTCAGTAGCCAGGACACAAAAGTGGATGAATGAATGAAGAAAGAAGAGGCCAGGAATGTAACCTAGTGAGAAACTGCTTGCCAAGCATGTATTAAGCCCAGCACTTCACACATGTTTGGCAAGCATGGGGGCGGGGGACAGAAAGGAAAAGGAAACTAGTTAGTACGCATGGCGGTGCACACCTTAAATCAGGAGGCAGGAGGATTTCTGGTGAGTCTAAGTCCAGCCTGGTCTGTACATCAAGTTCCAGACTCCCGTCAAGGATACAGTGATACTGTCTGTAAGGAAAACAGGAAGGAGATAAGGAAGATACAGAAGTCACCCACAGATATCCAGCAATAAAAAGCAAAGTATTTAAAACAATAACACATAGGGTAAAAAATGGACACATGGACACAAGCCAGGCATAGAACACCACACCTGCAATCCCAGCATTGAGGAGTAGGAAGTAGAAGGGGATGAAGCAGGAGGATCGTCATGATTAGAGACTAGTGTGGTCCACATAGTACATGCAAGGCCAGGTTTGCAGAGTGAGAGTCTGCGTTGGAAAGCTGAGTGTTTGACCATGTTTGCACTAATTTCTGTAATGGGCACAGCTAACCTATAGTTACGGAAATCAGGTAAAGGATGGAGAAAGGACTAAGAGCTTTCTGGAGGTGATGGAGGGCACACTATTTGTAAAAGCTCGCACTGTATTTAAAAAATAGATACCACTACTATTATTATAATTGTGTGAGTGCTGCACGCAGACCCGGTTCTCTTTCTGCCTTTATGTGGGTTCTAAGAATCTAACTCTATTGGTCAACTTTCACAGTGGAGCTATCAACCAATGAACTGCCTTATCAGCCAACACTGGGTTCATTCATTTGCATATAAAATACACTCTAATGAGGCTGATTAAAAAAAAGCCACTTAAGCCAGGCATGGTGTCACACACCTATGTTCCCAGAGCAGTAAAATCATGAGTTCAAGGTTAGCCTGGGCTACACAGCAAGACCTTGACTCAAAAGATGTAAGGGTTAGGGATGAGCTCAGCCTGGTATGCGCAAGGTCCTGGGCTTGACTCCCCAGCACAGAAGAAAGACCTAGAGTAGCATTCTGAGCCCTGAGAAGGAGGACCTCTGGGCTTTCAATTCCAGCTCCTCTCAGAGTCTCCCTATAGACCCAATGAGAGCAGACACGTCTCCTTTACGTAAACACAAATCTACAACTTAAAAATTACTGAGTATTTTTATGTCTACCTTCCACTACACTTGGTCTCTTATTGAAGAGGAACAACTTCTGCAGAAAACAGCCATCTGTGACAAAATTATGTCCCTTGGGAAAGCCAGGCAGCCTTACATTAAGTCAGAAAAAAAAAATTCCTGAAAGAGTAAGCCAATAGTATTTTCCTGATGAGAGGGTCAGTGTTCCCATTGGATTTTCAAAATATAACCAAATTCAATAAGGCTGAATCTCTGCTTTGGAGCCAAATGTTGTCTGTCACTCAGCCCACACAGCACAGGACACTCTGTCCTGCCAAAGAGGACAAGCCAATCCCAAATACTCACGCTCCTGTGTCTCAGCTGACTCAGCTATTTCTTCTTCCACCTGGACATCTTCATCACCATCTTCATCACTGATATCTCCATCACTGACAGCACTGTCGTCTTCCTCCTCGTCCTCTTCCTCTTCAGAGACATTCTTTAATGTAGCAAGCAGTCTGTAGTACCCTGAAACGTGCTCTTGTTCACTCTCCGATTCACTTTCAGAATGTGAAGTGTCTGAACTCTCTGACTAAAGGAAAATGGGAGTTTTATATTGTTTTTATTGTCGCACTAAAAAAACAAAATTAAAATAAAATGTGAGACATACATATTAATGGGATTTCCTGACCTCCAAGAAGGAAATTAAATCACGCGCAAGGAAATGGACAGAGTGGGGGATAATTAAGTAAAAATGAGACAGACTAAAGGCAAATATGTTTTCTCTTGTGTGAGGAAACTAGATTTTAAGAAGTTAGAAGTCATGAAATTAAAAGGGAAAAAGTATTTACAAAGAGAAAGGGGACTAGCAGAGGTAGAGACTGAGGGCCAGAGCAGGGCAAGGAATGGGTGGCATGGAGGCTATCATTTAATATGCCTGGGAATGCCCAAATGAAGCCTTGGTTTGTATAATGAATACACACTAATTAAAAAGGAAACCAAAGTCCAATGAGCTTTTCTGCAAATATTACATAATCTCGCCTCTTTAAGCCCAGCATGAAATTTACATACAACAGCTAGCCAAGCTGTTCACATTAGCTGTACATGGAATAAAAAGTGACATTTCAAACAAAATTTTAGGTTATGGGCTTTAACTTACATCTCAGACATTTGGCTTCACGGTTCAAGGTGCGGGAATAACATTTCAAGGGAGGGCCACTGTCTATATTACACTAGGTGTGAGTACTTTCATGATGAGCACACCATGGACACACCGACAGCCAGCACTCCGAAGAACCTCTCCAACAGAGGCTCAGAACAAAGTGTCATGGGGTAGTTCCCAACTCTGGCTTCTATGGTCACACGGGAATTTTTACAGCCATCTTTCTCCATCATTTAAAACTAATTAAGATGTCTAAAACCACAGCTGACAGTCAAAACAGAAAAACACAGAAAAACACCCAAGCTTTCCTCTTACACACGATCTTAAAGGTAACAACCCAATTCCAAGTATTATAAAGAAAAAAGCATTACCAGCTGACAAATCTGGGGCTTTACTTCTTTTTTGGAGACCCTAAAATGAGAAATGGGTACTGTTAAACTTTAGCTACTAATCTGTAAAGATTACGACAGACCTAAGGATACTGCTTTAAATGAGCAACGCAGAATACACAATAATAGGCAGTCATAGTGTAAAAGATTCTGCATGCGCAAGGGGAGAGATGACAAACGGGCAACAAGCAACTGGGGGGGGGGGTCAACGGCATCACGTGACAAACAACAAGTTAGACACCGGCTTTTCCCCACTTACACACCGGGCTTCACCTCTCGCCTCTTCGGCTTGTGTTTGGGGACCTGGCTGGGCTAACCTGAGACCTCGTGCCGGGACAGCAGGCCCAGGGGTCTCAGCAGGTCTATCTGCAGAATGCACCCCGCGGCTGCACGCCCGGGCCCGCAGCGACCCCGCGCCTCCCGGAACCGGCCCGAGCCCGCCCGAACCAGCCCTCTCAGCGGCCCGACCTGTCATAGAAGGGGTGCTCCTCGCCAAAGTCGCGGAGGTGCTTCTTCTGCTTCTTGGTCATCGTGCTGAGCAGCTGGCTGCGCCCGCGGTTACGGCGTTTGCCCATAGCGGGAACGTCAAGCTCGCCTCAGCCAGCACACCGGGGTTCCCACCGGGAAGTTGTCGCACGTGGGCGCCGTAAACGGCGGAGGCGGGTGCCGTAAAGCAGAGCTGTTTTACGTCCGGCGGAGTACGACAGGCATTAAAACCTTCGGGGCGCAATGCTGCCCCCTGCCGGAGCTCCTCCAGAGCACGGGGGCGTGTCTGCGCATGCGTACTCTGAGCACCGCAGCTAGGGCGGGCCAGGCTGGCTGGCTTCTCGGGTGGTTATCTTTTACCTTACCCTGGTTATTTTTTGTTTGTTTGTTTGTTTTGTTTTTGTTTTGCGGGAACGAGGCTGGTGGCTTCTCCTCCCCATCCCCAAGAGCTAAGAACTGAACCCAGGACCTCGCGCTGTTTTTCGCGCTGGGATGTGGGAGTCAGCCTGCGGTTAAATACAAATAATACGACGGACATTTAAGGGTGCCTGCTCCATCCCACTTGAACCGCACACTGTCCAAACGGGTCTTGTGAGTCAATCTGATGAGACAGATTTGGAAACTGATTCTTAGTAAGAAAAGGGAGCCGAGGGTGGTGGTTGCCGGCACACGCCTTTAATCCCAGCAGAAACAGGCGGATCCCTGCGAGTTCGAGGCCAGCCTGGTCTACAGAGCGAGTTTCAAGAAGCCCTGCCTCGAAAAAGAAAGAGAGAGAGAAAGGGAGAGAGAGAGAGAGAGAGAGAGAGAGAGAGAGAGAGAGAGAGAAGAGGAAGTCTGGAGTTGGGCTATTATACACTAGGCTCTTCAACCCACAGGTTGAGGTTCCCTTCCCAGGCCACTGCTCTTTTGGGAGGGTTGAAGAGAGCCTCTGGAAAAAAAAAATCTTTCCCGACATTCATTGTTTAACAAAAGCCAAACTAGCATCTTGCCTGCATTATCACCCAAACGAGTCAAAGTGTACTTTTAAAGTTGATGTGTTTTATTGCGAGTGTGAGTAATAGCCTAACTGGGCTAGGGGTGTAGCTCAGGGTAGGGTGCTTAGCCAAGGTACTTCACAAATCCTACGGTTTGATCCTCAATACTGAATAAAATAAAACAGCACACCAAATACACAAGCTGGGTATGGTGACTCATGCCTGCAATCCCAGCCCCAAGGAGGCTGAGGCAAGAGAATTGACAGTTCAAGACCTTGATATAAAAAAGTAAAATTAGCCGGGCGATGGTGGCGCACGCCTTTAATCCCAGCACTTGGAAGGCAGAGGCAGGCGGATCTCTGTGAGTTCGAGACCAGCCTGGTCTACAGAGCTAGTTCCAGGACAGGCTCCAAAGCCACAGAGAAACCCTGTCTCGAAAAACCAAAAAAAAAAAAAAAAGAAAAATTAGCTTGGCATGGTGGCACACACCTTTAATCCCAGCCCTTGGGAGGTAGAGGCTGACAGATCTCTGTGAATTTGATGTGACTCATAGCAAGACCTTACCTCTCAAAAACAAAAAACAAACAAAAAATAACCCTAAATAAAAATGGAAGAGTGAGAAAACTGCTGAGGTCTGTATTGCAGGGATACACAGCAATAGGTCAGCCTGTTTGAGACCACACAGGACATATTCTCCTTCAGAATGAAGTATTGCAGGGATACACAGCCATAGGTCAGCCTGTTTGAGACCACACAGGACATATTTTCCTTCAAGATGAAGTTCAATGAACACCAAGAACTCATACCAGCACCAACCCCAGACTCAAGGCACAACAGGAGACACCCAAGTGTGTTTTGTGTTTCTGTGGAAGAGTAGCCAGGCCTGACTCAGCCCCACACCCTTTGTTCCAGGGTCATCGACTGATGATAATTAAATGGAGGGGCAGTGTGAGGAAGAAAGGGCAGAGCAAGAGAGTCTCAAAAGCCATGCAAACAGAAGGGTGGTGGCCAGCAGCTGGCCTGGCCAAGGGACCCATTAATAGACATCTGTCTTCTCTCCAGTTGGAAGATAAAAGGTATAGTCACCTAGATAAACAAAGGGCTGTTTGCAAAGTGTCCTCACAGGTTTTATGGCTCTGGTCACAGTGTAACCTGGCTCTACCCAATAAAGAGCCCTACTTTGTCTCCTTTCACTGCATTCCAGGTGCCCCAGCCCCACCCCTGGCCCCAGACATGCAGTTTCTTGTTCTTCCTGGGATCTCCCATCAGAAGCCGGAAGCTCCAGCTCAGTCTTACCTAGCTTACAGCATGCAAGTTTAGACTGTTCCCAGGTTTAGGCAAAAAATTCATCCTGTCTCCAGAGAAGCAGTCTGAGCATTGGCTTGCTGAATATTGGAAAACAATCCCCTTTCCTCAAAATATTGATATTCACCTTCAACAAGGAGATCCTATGTGAGTATAACCTAATGGCTGAGAACTTAGTCATTGTCTCCATGCCTCTTGTAGAAGTTTTCTATTACGCACACACACACACACACACACACACACACTTTCTGGGGTTTTTTCACAAACAGATTTTTTTTTTTTCTTTTTTTTTCTTCCTACTCTTAGAACTCTTTTTCTCTCTTTTAGGATATTTGTTTTACGTATTCAAAGTCATGTGGTCTGTGGAAAGTTAACGGTCATTCAGGAAATAGTCTTCTACGTTGCTGTACAAAGGGTGCTAGTAGATGTGTAAGTTAATGTTCCTGGACTACTTGAAGTTCACGTAAACCTCTGGGGTAATGATGGAGGTGTGGGAGAAGGAAAAGAATGTCCCCTAGACAAGCACCAGAATATTTAGGAAGCTTTAATAATTTAAAAGAAAAAAGAAGTTGCATGGGAAATGTCAAATGCACTCAATGCAAAGCTTGACAAAAGGGTATAACAGACCCCACATAAATGCTCAGCCTCAGCAATTATCCCATTCTATAGATGTTGTTCTACACCCACTCTACGTATTTTGGAGCAAATTGCAGGAATCATTAATTCTGCAAATATTTAGCATGCTTCTAAAATGTAGTATATTTTGGTATACTTAGTATGAAACACAATATGGTATTACTTGATCTAATAACAGTATTTTTAAAAATATATCAGTCAACATTCAAATTTCCAATCTCATAAATACCACATAATTTTTATTTCAGTACTCTGTTGGTTTAATGAATCCTGTAGTTCTCATGAATTGGTGACTGTAGATAAAAACTTATCACATTTGTAAGACTCGGGATTTTGTTCCTATTATAAGACAGACAACTTATTTCCTTTCCTTTTTATAATTTTACCAAACATGATACATAGTGTCTAAATTCTTTGCCCAGACCTGGCAAATGACTCAGTGGGAAAGATGCTTACAGTCAAGTCAGACAATCAGAGTTCGATTCCAGGAGCCCACACACACACAGTAAAAAGAGAGAACAATTCCTGAAAGTTGCTCTCTAACCTCCACACGTTGTGGCGTGTGCACACCTGTGCAAGAAGCCCTCTCTCTCTCTCTCTCTCTCTCTCTCTCTCTCTCTCTCTCTCTCTCACACAAATTAATTAATTAATTAAAAATCCTGAAGAATTCTTTGTGTAGGTTTGGTATTTGTGTGTGTGTGTGTGCGCGCGCGCGTGCAGATGTATGAGGTTAAAGATGGAACCCAGGGCCTCTCCATCACTGAGTGTAGCTCCAGCCCTCATGGTCTAATTTACCAGTTCTTATTGACAAAGTTCTTTTGTGCATTTCGATTCCTCAGTAGTCCAGTTCTCTAGAAAAAATAAACTGGGTGGTGACGGTGCATGGGTGGTGACGGTGCATGCATTTAATTCCAGCACTTGGGGGCAGAGCAGGCATAACTCTGTGAGTCTGAGGCCAGCCTGGTCTTGAGTTCAAAGATAGGCAGGGCTTCACAGAGAAACTCTGTCTCAAAGAAAGAGAGAGAGAGAGAGAGAGAGAGAGAGAGAGAGAGAGAGAGAGAGGGAGAGAAGAAAGGAAGGAAGAAAAATGAACCGAGAAAAAGAGAAAATAAATGCTTGCTCCGTCATCTTTGTCAGTTCTCAACAGAAATTGGGCGCTAAGTCCTCCAGTCTCCTGCGCTTCTCTTTTTAGAATCATAAAGTAGTGGGGCTGTGAAAAGAACGTGATTTAATGCCTGCACACACCATATATAAGGTCTGAAGACGCCTGTGTGCTATCTGGCAACATCTTCAGGAAGACAAACCCGTGTTCTAATGTAAACTACACAAAGTGAGCAAGGCTTTGTCCAAGATTGCCAGTGGGGCCAGGGAAAGCACCGTTTAAGGCTACGTCTCAGGTCCTGATAATGTCTGGAATTTAAAACATGGTAACAGGCTGGAGAGATGGTAGAAAAGTGTCTACAGCAAGCATACAGACCCAGTTTGGGTACCCAGAAGCCATACGCAAACAGGTCCATGTGTGAAACCCAGCACACCCCAGGCTCAGTGAGAGATCCTGCCTCAGAAAGTAACATTGAAAGCCGGACATGGTGGTGCATGCCTTTAATCCCAGCCTCCTCAGGGAGTGCTTGCTCCGTGTTGTCTGCATTCAGACGAGCATGAAGACAGTTACACGCCACTGTGATAAATGGGACACTTGGAGTGCTGTCGATCAGGGCATCCACTCAGCTATCCGCAGAACAGCAGATCGTCTTACTGACCATATGAGCAAACATGCGTGGGGTGTAAATGGCATCTTCAGGCGCTATGTCACAATCTATGCTGCCACTGGACACCACAGTACTCACAGGGCAGTGAGAAATAAGCTTCTTCCATAGTGGCTCCAGAAAATGAGATTATGTTTCCCCTCTTTCTATTCCTAACAGATGCCCAGGGCCTGGGATATAATAAGTTTTTATTTTCAGTCTTTTGAGGCAGGGTCTCAAGGTCCTCCAGCCTCAGCCTCCTAAGTCCTGGGATCACAAGCACACAGAGCCCTCCCCACTAGCCATGGTAACCCCTTTTAAAAAGCAGTGACCTTAAATAAATATTCTTCCTGGGCATTGACTTACCAGTAGATATAGACTACAAATGAAAATATTTGATCTATTTGCATCTATCTGATGTGAGGACAGACTCCAGAGGCTACAGGAGATAGTTTAGCATGGGCCCCTCTACTGGAGGGCTGTGTAACTGCACTCTGCTCTCCATTTTTTTTCTGGTGAGTACAGACAGCGCCAGGTTTTTCCGTTGATCTAACAGGAGGCAGTTACTATGTTGCAGTCACAACATCAGGCATCAAGAACTTAAAAGGCTCAAACTTCAGACTTTTCCTTTGAAGATCTCAAGCCCAACTTGGGAGACAAAGCCATTCGCCAGTAATTACATTGTTGTAGGCTGAAAAACGCACAAAGTGTTGCAGGAACCCACAGGATAAACTCAGCCAAGCTGTGATGCAAAGAACAGAGATGTTCTTTGCATAAGGAAGGGGTGGCAAAGAGGATGGGGTGAGTGGGGTTTTCAGGGAAAATGTGTGAGAAAAAACTGTTTTAGGCAGAGACATTGGGATGGGTGAGGTGCCCAGGTATGTTTGGAAACTGCAAGTATCCTGCAGCTTTCTGGTGAGCTCTTGGAAAGTCAGGCAGGTGAGGAGCCCTTGCACAGAAGCTCTGGATTCCTTGTTGAGGAGTTTAGTTTTGGTGCCATAAAAGACGAGGAGCTTGATGGAGGAAGGTCATTGGTTAATTAATAAAGAAACTGCTTAGCCCTGATAGGTAAGAACATAGATGGGTGGAGTAAACAGAACAGAATGCTTGGAGGAAGAGGAAGTGAGCTCAGACGCCATGCTCCCCTGTCCTGGGCAGACGCGATGAAGCAAACTGCCAGGTCAGACATGCTGAATCTTTCCCGGTAAGACTGGTGCTACACAGATTACTAAAAATGGGTTAGGCAAAATATGAGAATTAGCCCATAAGAGGCTAGAGCTAGTGGGCCAAGCAGTGTTTAAATGAATACAGTTTGTGTGTTGTTATTTCGGGGCATAAGTTAGCCAGGCAGCTGGGAGCCGGGCTGTGGGAAGAGGCCCACAGCTCCTTCAACAAGGAGCTCTTAAAGGATTTCTTAAAAGTTATATGATACGATCTGGACTTCAATAATCCAGTAATTACTTATAATTACATTATACCCCTGTAATGTGTTTAAATATTGAAGGTCAGGAGAATTTATGCAAAAGAACAAAATAAAGTCCTTGGCCTAAGGGAACTCACATTCCAGAGGGAGGAGCAATGAGAGATCTGTCAGTCAGAGGTCTCAGAAGTCTCAGTGGGTAAAGCAGTAGCCCTGTAAGCAGAAGGACCTGTGTTCGAATTCCCAACATCTACATAAAAACCAAGCCCGGCAAAGACAGATGGGTACTGGGAGTTTGCTGGCCACCCAGGCATTTGAAATGTCAACCTTCAGGTTCTGTGAGAGACCTTGCCTCAAAGGAACATGGCAAAGAGTGATAGAAGATATCCAACATCTTCCTCTGGCCTCCACATAAATGCACACAGACACATGCACCTGTGTGTATGTGTATTTGCATAAGCACGCGCGCACTCACACACACACACACACACACACACGATAGGTTGATCAGCTTTTAATCATTTTAATGTATCAACTTTAAAAGACTATCTTTAATGTATTGTTGTAGTAGGAGGGGCGGGGCTGTGTCCCCAGCACCCCAGCCGCCTAGCTAACTTATGCCCCGAAATAACAACACACAAACTGTATTCATTTAAACACTGCTTGGCCCATTTCTATCTAGCCTCTTCTAGG
>NC_022013.1:79193263-79237378 GCF_000317375.1 Microtus ochrogaster
CAGAGCTGTCGAGTCTGAGCTCACTTCCTCTTCCTCCCAGCATTCTGTTCTGTTTACTCCTCCCACCTATGTTTTAACCTATGAGGCCAAGCAGTTTCTTTATTACTTAACCAATGACCTTCCTCCATCAATGTATGCATTGTATTAAATGTATCTTTTATGTATATATTTAATGTATCAACTTTGAAAGAATAAGTTATAGGTGCTGGGAGACAGTTCAGCAGTTAAGAGCACTTGCTGCTCTTCCAGAAGACCCAAGTTGGGTTTCAATCACCATTATTGGGCAGCTCACAATCCCCTGTAACTCGAGCTCCATGGAACCCAACACCCTTTTCTGGCCTCCACAGGCAACCTCCACACACATGGTACACACACACATACAGATTAAAAATAAAAATAAGTCTCAGAGAAAAAACCAATCTATAAAGAGCAAAGACATTGTCATCTTGGAGAACAAGATGGAAAGACACATTGATTCCAGGGGATGGGGTCCTGGGCTGAATAGAAGAAAAGGGAGCTGAACACCAGTATTTCTCTCTCTCGGACTTTAGACTGCACGTGCAACATGCACCTCACACTCCAGCCACCATGCTTTCCCCACCAGGATGGACTGTATCCCCTCAGACTGTGAGACACAATTAACCCTTCCTTCATTCCTTAAGTTGCTTCTGCCGGGTGCTTACTAACAGCAACACAAAAGAGATATCTTGGGTCATGGTTTGGTAGGTCTCTGGTCCTTGGAGAAGGCACATTATGATGGAGCATGGGGCATTCCCATTCCAAAACCTTTTACCTCGGGGTCAGGATGGAAGAGAACAAGATGAGGGCCAGGGTTCTTCCCCCTTTCATTAGAAGGCATCCCAGTAATCCTCAACATTCAAGGTTTCTTCCGTTTTCTGATAGTATCACAAGCATGTGGCTCTTTGGGGTACATTTAAGACTCTTAGAACAGAAGTCAAGTCTCCAAGACATCATGACATCACTATATAATAAGTTCATATATATTATATTACATTATATATGTACACATATTTATTTTAAAACTTCATAAAAGCAGATATTATATTTTAATGATAATCACTCTCCATTTCTCCCTCAGCTACTCCCAGATTTATCACCTCCCTACCTCCTCCAAAATTTGTGTCTTTTTTCTCTCCAGTTCTCTGACTTAATGTATACTGCCTCTGTACTCATGGGTGTGAAGCCACACCCTTAAAAAACTGACTCTTGTTAACTGCCAATAGTTCCTGAACTAGGGGTTGAGGGGGCTCATGAACACCTCCCCTCCATGCTGGAATATTGACTGGCTTGATCTAGTTTGGATCTTTTGCAGGCAGCCAAAGCTCCTGTGAATTCATGAGCTCAGCGGGCCTGTCCTGTCCAGAAGATTCTGACTCTGACAGCCTTTCTGCCTCCTCTGCTGCTGTGCTTTTTGTACTGGTCAGTTTTATGTCAACTTGACACAAGCTAGAGTCATCAGAGAGGAAGGAGCCTCAGTTGAGTAAATGCCTCCGTAAGATCTGGCTGTAGGCATTTTCTCTATTAGTGATAGACGGGGGAGTGCCCAGCCCATTGTGGGTAATGTCATCCCTGGGCTGGTAGTCCTGGGTTCTATAAGAAAACAGGCTGAGTAAGTCATGGGAAGCAAGCCAGTAAGCGGTGCCCCTCCATGGCGTCTGCATCAGCTCCTGACTCCAGGTTTCTCCCCTGCTTTAGTTCCTGTCCTGATGGCTTTTGATGATGAACTGTTATATGGACTGTGAGTGACATAAACCCTCTACTCCCCAAGTTGTTGTGGTCATGGTGTTTCATCACAGCAATAGTAACAATTGTGTGCGTGCGTGCATGTGTGTGTGTGTATGAGTGTGTGTGCACACGTGAGAGAGAGACAGACAGAGAGACAGATTCTTTAATGAAAGTGTAAGCTGCACACTGAGAGCAAAGAGTGAGTGACTAATGCAACCTGAGATGGCCTGACCTGGACACAGAGCAGGTTTCCAAATTCATCCATCACATGCCGTCTTGCTTATGGAAACCATGACTCCTCGTCGCACAGTCAGCCTTGTGATGACTTACGGGAGAAGGAAGGGGGCGGGGGAATTCCGAGGCAGAGCCCAGAGCTTCGCACCTGCTAGGTCAGTGCTTCACCACCAAGCCAAGTCCCCAGCCTTGTGAATCTTGCTTTTTAAAAAATGAAGGTTTAGCCGGGCGGTGGTGGCGCACACCTTTAATCCCAGCACTCGGGAGGCAGAGGCAGGCAGATCTCTGTGAGTTCCGAGGCCAGCCTGGTCTACAAGAGCTAGTTCCAGGACAGGAACCAAAAAGCACGGAGAAACCCTGTCTCGAAAAATCCTCCCCCCCAAAAAAAAAATGAAGGTTTATAATCTTAACAATTTCTGTTATCACAGAAGTGAAAAGGCAGAAGCAGGAGGATTGTGAGTTCAAGGTCATTCTCTGTAACTGTCTGCTTTCCTGCTGTGGTGATAAAACACGGACAAAGGGTTTATATTTCCACATCACAGTCCATCATGGAGAAAAGTCAGGGCAGGAGTTCAAGGGGAGAACGTGGAGGCGGGAACTGAAGGAAAGCCCCTAGAGGGTGCTGCTTGCTGGCTTGCTCCCCATGGTCACTCAGCCTGCTTTCTGACACAGCCCATGGCCACTTGCCAGGGATTGGCACTGCCCCCCAGGATTTGGGCTCTTCCACATCTATCAGTAATCAAGAAAATGCACCATAGACATGCCCCTAGGCTCATGAGTTAGAGGCAATTCCTCTACGGAGGCCCCTTCTTCCCAGGTGACTCTCTTGTCTATGTCGCGTTGACAAAATTCTAAACAGCATAGAAACAAAGCAAGTTTGGGGTACATGAGACAGCCTGGGCTACGTGAGACTCCGGGTCTACAGCCTGGGCTACGTGAGACCCCCAGGTCTATAATTACCATTTGCCTTAATTAATGCTCCCTGAAACCAGGGTTGGCTCATTAAAAAAACAAAATGACCTTGGAAAGTTGAGAGAAACACCCAGCAAATTAAGTATTTCTGATCAAAACATGAAAGCTCCAACCTTTTGTCTAAGAAGAGGTAGGTGAGGCTTAAAGAATAGTCTTGGAAGCCGGGCGGTGGTGGTGCACGCCTTTAATCCCAGCACTCGGGAGGCAGCGGTAGGCGGATCTCTGTGAGTTCGAGGTCAGCCTGGTCTACAAGAGCTAGTTCCAGGACAGGAACCAAAGCTACAGAGAAACCCTGTCTAAAAACAAAACAAACAAACAAAAAAGTCTTGGAGTAGTCTCTGAGCTTTTGCCTCCTGTTAAAAGGACTGGGTTGTTTTTAAGTCAACAACCCCAGTGATGAGTTTCTTATGGAAGTCATTTCTTTCTCCCCCAAGGCTGTCAAAGGCTTTCTCCAGGCTGCCATGGAGGCACAGGCTTGTAATTCCAGTTCTCAGGAGGCTGGGCTAGATGGATTTTGAGTTCAGGGCTGGCCTGGGCAATATAGCAAGATTCAGTCACACAACAAAACAAAACCAAGGGACACTAATGTCAGTACTGCTGCAGCCTGGCTGTGCTTAAGGACAACCAACCTTCTCCTCACTCTACCTGCTTCTCTACCAGCTTTCCCAACTTCCCATGCTTAGCTCAGGCTACCAGACCGGAACCAGCTCCTGATGGTGTTGCTGCCAGAGTCCGCACTCCTGGGGTCCCAAGAGCATGGCCATGTTTCTTGACTTCACATGACTACAAGGAGGCTGGGCTGGATAGAGGCTCCAGGCCAGCCTCAGGCTGTTTCCATGGTGTCCCCCCTTTCCTATGGTAAGCTCATGGACCTGGGTCAACCATCTAGAGTCTGGCCTTTCCTGTGAGGAGATTCAGTGTCTCTCACCGAGCCTCTCTCAAACACCCCAGTTTATTAGCTCATCTGGTATGTTCTGGTGACCCTAATCTCAGAGTCTAGGTTGGTCACATCCAGTGTGGGCTGTGGATAGGCTGTTGAGTGACCATTTGCTGTCTAGGCAATGTTTCTATTAAGTTAAACTGAACAAAGCAGCCAGGGTGGGGGAGTCTCGACTGTATTTCTCCTAGAGAAGTATATAAGGGCTCATGGTGGGGGTGGCTCTTTGGGGCAATGAGCTGCCTCTGAATATAAGTGTGAGTAAGTAGGTGTGTGTGTGTTTGTGCAGAGAGGGGCTCTGACTGATGGTGTGTGAGTGTGTGCGTGTGCATATTCATTCCGTGAAGAGGAGAGGGCTGTGCTCTCAGGTCCTGCTGACATACTCTTCTGAGCTCTAGGGTTCATTCTTGTGATTTCTTTAAAAGAAAAAGAATTAAGGAAGGAAGGAAGGAAGGAAGGAGTGAGGGAGGGAGGGAGGGAGAGAGGAAGGAAGGAAGGAAGGAGAGAGAGAGAGAGAGAGAGAGAGAGAGAGAGAGAGAGAGAGAGAGAGAGAGAGAGAGAAAGAAAGAAAGAAAGAAAGAAAACAAGCAAGCAATCTAGGGCAGAGCCAAAATAAAAGGATTAAAGATAGATTCTGGGTGGAGGGAGAATTTATCATTACTTGCTAATTAACAAAAAGGATTTATTTGTGTGCATGTGTCTGTATTTGTGTGTGTGAATGTGCCAGGTGTGTGCCCATAGAGCCTAGAAAGGGGCATAGAATTCTCACTGGAATTGGAGTTACAGTTGCTTGTGAACCCAATGTGCTAGGGACCAGACTCAGGTCCTCTGGAGGAACAGTAAATGATCTTTACTGCCAAGCGCTCTCTCCAGCCCCTGCTTCTCTAATTTGACATCATCAACAGTCCAGAATTCTTGAGCACACAGGCAGAGATCTTGCTCTGCGAACAGTGGCCACACAGAGATCTCTGCACTATCTGGCCTGTTGTGTAGTTGTCAAAACTAAATCACACTCTAGGTGTGCCAGGAAGCCCTACAGCTGTATGCCGGGATTCCCGGGAATCCAGAGAGAGTTGCTAATTCTGCTGTTATGAGTAGATTAATTTGGCACAGCTCAGAAACCCTGAGCCTTTCCCCTTGCTGCAGAGTTACAGAATGAAATCTTCTCTAGATATACTCATCATCTTGTTCCATAGAGGAAGCACAGCCTGGACACAAGACAAGGAGAATTCCACCCAGGGCCTCTCAGCACACCCTTGGGCTGCTCTGTCATGGTGTGAGCAGCTCCTGGCCACTATACTGCAATAGCCTGCCCTGTAGAATCAAAGAAGCCCTTCTCCTAATGTCAGGGCCCCTGGGCTGAGAAGTGAGACCGTGGTAGCTACCACTGGGAACAAAGTCAGGGCTGAAATGGTAAGTAGCTCCAGGCTTTCCTATTTCTCAGGTGATTCCATTCCAGCAGACAGACAACCGCAGGTCCCAGGAGACTGTGAGTATACTGCATGGAGGGCTGGGTGCCTTTTCCTGCAGGAGAATCACCTGGAAAGGTAAAACGGAACAGTCAAGTCTAAGGCAGCACAGGGTGGGAAAGGCAGGGAGGTGGGGTTGGACTGGATGAGCTGGCCACCTCCTGGGAGAGTGAGGTAGGTGTTCCTTACGAGAAGTGAGGTTTCTTTGGGGCAACGAGAAAAATTGCTCTTAATGATATTAATTATAACAGGGCATTGCTCCGCTCTGCCGAGCTTTTCATCTTCAAAGGGTGCCCAGGATGCAGCGCGAATGCTTGACATGAAAGTGTCTAGGGTTTAAGAACCAAAGTGGAGGGATTGTGGCGACATGGCTGGCTGGCCTGGTGCAGGCTGGGCCCCCCAAAGTAACCTGCAGAACCAGCACCCAAAGAATTCCTTGTTGCAAAGTGAGGAGGTAGAGAGGTTGTAAGTACCAGACCTAGCTCAGGGCCCCAAAGCGATAGATATCTGCATAGGGGTGGCTATAAAACCAGAGGTGCTCAGATAAATTTGAATTTCAGACAAAATAAATAAATTTGTTGTTGGTTCAAAATTCAAATTATACTCCATGGCCTGTGTTATGTACTAAAACTGGCAGCTTTGCCTTTCCCTGGGTGATCTAGCACACACACACACACACACACACACACACACACACACACACACACACATTGGGGACTGCAGACCACCAGACCCTGAATTTCCTGTAAACAACTTGTTTCCCTCTGCTCTGAGCAGCCTGCAGCTGTTCCTAGCATGAGACCCTGATGGCAGGGGAGTGGGTTCTGATGGGTCTGCAGCTTTAAGATCCTGAGAGCCGGGGCGTGGCCAGAGCACTATTTAAGCTGCCCCTGAACACAATAAAGGGATCATTCTTGGGGAATTCAAGGATGACTTGTGTCTCTGTCTCTGTGTATCTTTGTGTGTTTAAATCTCCAGGCTCTTTCCCAAGACTTGCGAACCGTCTTGTAGTGCAGGCGCTGCATTACAGGCATAGTACACGTAGTAGCACAGATTGTACACACACACACACGCATATGATGCACACACTGCATACACACAAACATGCACAGGCATGTGCACCCACACACGCAAGCACACACTGCATATACACAAACATGCACAGACACGCAAGCACAGACATGTGTGCATACACACATGCATGCACACATGCCTGTACACACTGCCTACTCACAAACGTACAGGTACTCATGCACAGACACACACACATACTGCAGACACACACATTGCATACACACAAACATGCACAGGCACACATACACAGGCATGTACACACACACACACACACAATCCACTACTCCCACCTGCTAATCCAGGCCCGAGAGATCAGCAAGTCGGGCCTCATTCCACTCAGGGCCCAGAAAACAAGGACTATGCAGACCCAGCCTAGCCCACCTTTGCCAACCACTCTGGCCAGAGGGATAGTGGGACCGTCCAGCCTTCCCTGAGACCTCTGTCTGTGACTTCTGGAATGGGGTCTGGGAAGCTCGTCTACCTACCCTCTGTTTTTTTGTCTCCATAACTTGACCTCTTCCTTCCACTCTAACTCAAGGAGAAGCCTGTGCCACCCTTCACCCCACACTGCCAGCGTGAAAATCCCTCCGACAAGACAGAGGGAAACGGTCACTGGGCTGACATCAGCTTCCTGCCCAGGCTGTGGAATCCGGCTGCCAGGCGGGTCTGGGCCTGAACTAGAGATGCCAACACTCTCTCAGTCTGGGCGGGAAGAGAGGGCAGGTTGCTACTTGTAACTGGGAGGCTGCATGTCTGCTCTGGGTCAGAGCGAAACTCCCAGGGTTTCCAGACACGGAGTCTCACGGAGAGTTTCCCAGGCTCCTAAAGCTCCAGGTCCTGCCCCTGGGCTCAGTCAGGGTCAAAGGCAGAGTGGCTGCATCCTCCCCTCTTACTCCCCTCCACCCCCAGGAAAGACAGATGGTCACACATTCACATCCTGGGATATGACTTCAGGCCTCTGGGCCAGATTAACATTCCAGCAAGGAAGCCTCCAGTTCCCCTTATGACCTAATAGAAAAGTCAGCAGCACAACAGGCTGGGCAGCTTCCTACTCTCTGTGAACCTGGATAAAGTACTTTTCAAAATAAAAAAAAAATAATAAAATCCATTTAAGGAAAATGAAAGGGGCCCAGAGGGGTCTTTGTGGGTGGCTGGTGGGGAATTTATGCACATTTTGGGAGAGCCCCCCCCCCCACCACAACTCATATTGGCAACCATAGAGAATCATCTTGGAGAGTCTGATCTGCTGGGACAGGTCTGTAATCCCAGCTACTTTGAGGGCTGAGGCAAGGGGAGCAAGTTTAAAGACAGGCTAGACAATTTAGTGAGATGTTTCAAAGTAAAGATAAAAAGAGGGCTTGGGGATATAGCTCAATGAGATAGGGCTTGTCTAGTGCATTCGAGGCCCTGGGTTCAATCCTCTGTTGAAGGAGAGAGGGGAAGAGAGGAATGGAGGGAGAGGGGGAGAGGGGACACTGTAGCCACATTTCTCCGTATGCATATATGAAAATGCCAAAACCAGGTATGTGGTGGCTCAGCACTCAGCAAGATCAGAAATTTAAAGTCATTCCTGACTGCATAGAAGTTCAAGGCCAGCCTGGGTATAGGCGATCCTTTAAAAAAAAAAAAAAAAGAGGAAGTAATATCACAAGAAACCCACCATTCTGTGCAATTAACACATGTACTAATTAAAAACATCAATAGGAAAACTGAAAGGAAAGAGAAAAACTATAATCAGCTGGGTAAAGATGCAAAAGGACAAGCAGCACATTTTACAACCAAGTTTTTAACTTCATTTCCGAAAGAGAAATCACCCAGACTTTCTGAACAAGTTATGCTGGTTGTCAGAACAAGCCAGTGAACCTTCTTACTCCAATCATCTCGTCTCTGTTCAACTTTACCTGCCAATCAGGGCTCGCAGGGTGCAGATGGGAGGAAGGGAGCACGGGAGTGTGGGAGGGAGGGAGAAGGCATTATTTCAACTAGACCTAAATAGAAATATTGGCTCATCTTTGAGCCTCCAGTTCTGGTTCGTGCTCTCTTAATACCTCCTTACTGAAGCCCCTGTCACCAGCCCCCCCACCATTACGGATGTGGCAGCCTTGCCCAGTCCTGCAAGGAATGTTTTGCCAATAGTGAGCAGGCTGTATTTTGAAGCTTTCTGCCTACCCCAGGGGAGTTAGCTAGGCAGGCATGGGGCCAGCACAGGCCTGGTAGGCTTTTCCCTGACGGGCCAGGGAGCCACTGCTGTGGCCAGCAGTTTAGCGAGTGCAGGTGTCTCTGTGCTGAAAGGGACAGGTGTGTTGGCGACCTTGTATCTGATTTCGCGGTCTGAACAGAATGAGAAGAAAAAGCAAACTAACAAACAAACCAGACTTGGGATCTGAATTTCTCTATGGATTTAAAAGTAGAAGGAACCACGTACAGTGGTCGCAGTGGCCACAGCAGAAGCTACCCCGGGAAAGCAGAGACTAACAAAGAACTCTGCTCTGAGTAGGGCTCCCTTGCAGGCCTGCCTGTCTATTTTAAAGTTCAGCAATTCAGACTTGAAACTGACCATGTGCCCTTCTCAAAGAGCAAAGCTTTCCCGTGGGTGCCGGAGGATTTGAATTTAGGTCCTCATGCTTGCTCTTACTCTCTGAGCCATTTTCTCAACCCCATGTGTATTTTGCAAGACTCATGTCGTTTAAAACTTACTGCGAATTTATGCAAAATTCACAAATCTTACAGAAGACCTGGCTTTCCCAGGGCAAACTGGGCTTGTAATCAGGAGGGTGACTATACCTCCTTGAGGAAAGGAGCTTCCCAGGCGGCCAGGCCCTCACTGTTTTCAGATACACTTAACTTACAGAATATTGTCTGTTCGCTGCTGATAGCTTTTACACAAGCCCTTACAGTAAATGGGAAAGTTCAGCTCCTCAGGAGGACACTTGGATTCCCTCGGACTGTTTCCGGTCTACCTCATCCCTGCTGATGTCATACCCCTGCTGACTGGTGTGTCCTGACCTCCCACAGGACTTCTCAGAACCATGGCAACACTCTTCATCTGGCCTGAAATGGGTTCTCCTATTCTTCCACCCGGAACACCAACGATACGCTTCAAACATTATCTTAAACACAGCTTCTTCCTTTGTGAAGAATTCCTGGAGGGAAAGGCTAGGAGTCAAGTGATCTGGAGACCCTCCAAAAGGCAAATAGCTCAGTTAAGACTTTGGGGCTGGGAGCTTTCTAACTGGTGACAGTTTGCCAAAAAGATTCAGTTTTCATAAGTAAGACAATAACTAAATCTGAACATTACATGAAGTAATGTCTAAGAGACTTGGAGAAGGGATGGTGCTCAGTAAGCAGTGCCTGTCAACCCAAGTGTCATTGTTATACACACACTCCCATTGGCAGGGACTCCAGCTAGGATTAGCAGTGGGAAATGTGTTCAAAACCTGTAATTCCAGAGAGACTGATGCAGGAGGATGGGAGTTTTAATGCTACCCATAGCTACACGGTTAGTCCGAGGCCAGTCTGGGCTATGTGAGCATCTGTCTCAAAATAATCTAAAGTCAGGACAAATGGGATAAACAAGCAAATAAAACCCAAAGTGTGTCAAGGAAGAGAGTCTTAAGGTGGTTGCAGGAAAGAGGCTTGGATGGTAAGACATGGGTGGAAAAGGGGTCTGCAGCCAGAAAGGGCTTCCCAGCTCCCCACCCGGACCTGAGACACAGCAGTCGGCCTGATCGGGGATCCTCGGGGATCCTGTCAGTGCAGGAGGCAGCCCTGGCTTCTCAGGCTTAGCATCCTACCTCTCTCCCCTCGCTCACTCCCCACTCAGTCCTCCTCAGCCACACTGACTTCCTCATCTGTCCTGAGCTCACAGGTCCACTCCTGCCTCAGACCCCTGGCACTCGCCTGCCCCTCTTTCTGGGATGCCCTTCTTTCCGATATGGTTGGGAGCCGAAAAGTCCTTCAGCTGGTCTGCTGCCCACCTGGGGCTTTTCACTCCCAAAAACTGCCATTTTCTTGCTGTTCTTAGGAGTTGCCATTCACTGGCAAGTTTGATTTTTTTCTTTACCTGTCAACTTTACTAGAAGACAAGACCTTGAGAGCAGAAGTTGTCGCCTGTCTGTCGTGTTCGCTGCTCTGCTCCCAGTACCAGCGACAGAACCTGGCACATCTTCAGTACGTGAAGCATACGTGTTGGCTGAGTGGATAGAGTCGGTCGTTTGGCACACACCAAGCAGTGGCAGAAAGCTGGGGAAAGCTGGGCTTAGGGCTCATGAGGGCTCAGGCAGACACTGGAGTCTGCCTGGGAGGTGAGCGCAGTAGCAGAAGAACACAGAAGTGGAAACAGAGGCCTTCAGTGGGAAGCGAAGGAGACCACAGGACGGGGGAAGTTTCTCAGGGGAGGGAATCCCCTGGCGTCCAGCGGTTGCTCAGCGGCTGTTTCCCAAATGGTGAATGAAGGGATGTGGCATGTGAGGTGAACCCAGGGCTCTGGGCTGGTCATTCGTGGGAGGTCGGAAGCACTGTAGCTCCAACGGGTTCACCCAGCCAGGAGTTCTAAGATAGCACCAATGAACTCCTGTGTTCTGGTGGACTTTGGGAGCTGCACTTGGACAAAGCTGAGATTTAGGTTGTAGAAACAGGTAGGGTCTGGGCTGTGGGTATCTACGGGGAGTGACCAGATCAAATGACCCCTTGGGTACTAGTACACTAATGCTATGAGCAATGTGGGGGAATTTGTGTGGACAGGAGTCTGGAGGGATCTCCTTGGCCATTCCAAAAGAGTGGGAAACCCTGCAAGCACCGTCTTTGTCTCTTCCATGGAACCTTGAGGTTATTTCTCAGAAGGCTGGAAAACCTCTTATTTATCCTTCCTGGTTTTTGTCCTTCAGAAATATTCACTTGGCTCCGAAATTCATGCTCAGGCCTCATTCCTGGTCCAACCCACAGAAGGAAAGTGCCCCATACTCTGCCCAGGCATCAGCGCCCAGACTCGTGTTTTGAGATTTTTTAGGTTTTATTGGGTGAAGATGGGAGCCTGGAGTCCTGCTTGCCATTGCCTAAAGATGAGTGGGGAACGAGCAGCAGTAACAAGTCACACTTGCTGATCCCCATCGTGCCCTAGTTAGTCCGTTCGGTCCCTTTGCCAACCCCAGGAGACATCAGTGCTCTCATTAGCAGAGCAAGCTGAGGCAGATACCATTAGGAGACACAGGAAAGCAACGCTGAGGTGCATTTGAGCACACTTCATTTTTTCTGAGGGTCTCTGTGCTGACTCTGAAATGTAACCACAGAACTCATGTTCAGCAATGGAAACAGAAGTTCTCCTTCTTCTTCTTCCCTAAAAAAAAAAAAGCAATGTTTAAAGCATTTTGCTGGGGGATGGAGAAATGGCACAGCAGTTAGGAGCATTTATTGCTCTTGACCCAACTTGAACTCCCAGCACCCACATGGCAGCTCACCACCATCTGTACCCCCAGTTCTAGGGGATCTGATGCCCTCGTCTGACTTCCTCAGGCACCAGGGATGCATGTGGTGCAACACTCATACACATACAATAAAAATACATAAATCTTGGGGTTGGAGGGATGACTCAGTGGTTAAGAGCACTTGCTGCTCTTGCACAGGACTGACTTTGGCTCTCAGCACCTACACAGCAGCTCATAGCTGTCTGCAACTCTCGTTCCAGGGGATACAAAGCCTCTTCTGACTTCCATGGCCTTCTGTGTATGTGTGGCACACATGCATATAGTCAGGCACACAAATTTTTGTTTGTGTTGTATTCTGTGTATCTGTTGTATTCTGTCCAATAGTTCTGAATGTTTTGCAGCTTGGGCAGTCTCTTCTATACTTTTGCTGATGTGATAGTTTGTATTCTAGTGTTTTGTTGACTTCATTTTCTATTCTTTTTTTTGTTAGTTTTTTACAAATCTGTACGTGTGTGTGCACATTTATATGAGTGAATATTGGCATGTATATCCCATGGTGTGTATGTATGTGGAGTCAGAGAACCATTTCAGGTTCAGGCCTTGTCTTCCACGTTGCTTGAGGTCTCTTTGTTGTCCATTACTGCGTATTCCAGCCCACAAGTTTCCAGAGATTCTTCTCTCACCTCGCCTGAGGAACACGACTTTGTTGGGTTTTACATGGTCTCTGGGGATTTAAACCCAAAGCCTTCATGATTGTAAGGCGATTGATTTACCCACTGAGGCAGGTCTCAGCCTGTGTTTGCTTGTTTTGTTCTTTTTTTCCTTCAAGAGACAGGGCCTCATGCAGCCCAGGTTGGCCTTGTACTATGCATGTGAGAACGACTTTGAAATTCTGATCCTCCTGCTTCCGTGCCACGGTCATGAATGCTAACATTGCAAGAGTGGCCCACCACATCTGCTGTTAAGCTGTGCTGAGGATCGAACCCAGGACTCGGAGCGTGCCGGTCAAGCATTCTGTTAACTGAGCCACATCTATAGCCTTTCCCTCTTTCAGCTCCTTCTCATGCTTGCTGCTCTGCCCTCACCTCGTGGGTTAGTATTTATGTGTCTCCAGTCCTCGTCCTCATTAGATTAGGGAGGTCCAGGGAAAGGCTGGCTACCCACTTTACCACCAAAGAGGTCGGTGTCCATTTTGCTACAGTCAGGGAACGACCTTGAGTCAGTCAGCTCCCTCTTAAGCCCAGTCCTAGGCTGGGGTGGCTGACAAGAGTTCCCATCTGGTCATCTTTGGAAAAGGCCTGGTGAATACGGCTCACACAGCCAAACACAGAACAGCTGACAACAGTGAGGGTGGCTGTCCTCCCTCACACCATTGGCCGCTCTCGGGACACTCTCTTTCTTACCAGGATCTCGTGACGGGGTAGGTTGTTTGCTGTTGACCATTAACCCAAGTCAGGCCACTGCTCTGTCCCCGCAGAAGCACAAACCCTCACGCTCACAGTGTCTGTTTGGTGGCTTGGCTCTTTCACTGTAGATGGAAACCACTCATTTCAGAACGAGAGGGAAATGGCATCTCAGATTCGCAAGGCATGGAGGCAGATGGATGGAGAGACCCGGGTTGAGCTGACGAACCTCTGTGGGACCCACTTGGTCTTCTTTTCCTCTGTTCTTCCTGCTTGGGAAGAAAGCTGCTTCTCTGACAGCAATTGTCAGTGTTGTGCTTGATTCAAGGATAGAGACAGTTAGAAACAAGAAACTGGGCACCTTAGTGGGGTTTCCTAAAGCCTGAGCCAACGTCTGTTCACAGTCCAAGGTAGAAAGTGAGGTTCGTTTGTGGATTTGTTTTTGCTGCAGCTCCCTGACATCTTGATAATTCTAGGATGCTGTGCACAGGGGTCAGAGGGCAGAGGAAGGGTGATAAAAGCAACAAGCCAGTGCATCCCAGCCAGGTTGGGCTTTGAGGTAAACGTGTAGTCCCGAGACCTTGAAATATCTGGATGGAGGCAGAGGTGGTCAGGGCCAAGAAAGGGTTTGGGCACAACCTCCTGGGCTATGGAAACGCCTTCTAGAAAGGCCCACTGGAGCCTGAGTTTCCTATGAGAGTGCAGAACTGGATGGCTTAGCTAGGTGTCCTTATGCCGTCCTCAGACAGCCTGGGAGAGTGGCTGCTATCGCTGACTCCTGCAAGGTTCAGGTCTCCCTTGCACAAGCTTCTGGCTGGGGTCCCAGTTTTACCTCACCCTTTGCTCTGCCAAGACGAAAGGGAGGATTGGATCTCATTGCTTTTTTGTCACACACACAATATCAATAGAGGTTGCCATCTCCAGCAACGAAGGAAACTCCTTCCCACGAAACGAGAGGTGCCAGGAATAGAAGTGACAGGGGCAGGAGAGAGGAGGGACTTCCCCAGGTCTCTGTGTTGTGCCCTGAGTCAGGGCCTCTGTACTGCAGCATTCAGCTACTGCCTGAAACTCAGACTCACAGGTGAGTCAGCACCACCCCACCTGGGCAGCAGCACAGGGAGAAATGAAAGAGCAGGTCAGGCCCAGCCGCGCCAGAGGTGGGAGGGGACTGAGCTTCCAAGCAGGGCATAGAATCCATTCCTGCAGGACCTTGGAGGAGCTTACAAGATACTCTCTTCCCAGCCCACACAGCTGAGGCTTATCACAAGCTAAAGAGACCTGGGGTTTTCGATCGCCAGAGCCAGAGTTTCTTTCCAGCTGCCGCCTGGCTTCCTCCCCCTGCTGATCCTTCAGGAAAGCAGAGAGCTGGAGTTCGGTGCTATGCACTACATTAGCAGTGGCGCCTCCATCCATGTGTGGTTTGTGGGTTGGGAGTCAGCCAGTATAGCACCAGTCGGAATAAAGCCTGGCTGGGGTGCTGAGCAAGGTACAAGCAGAAAGAACCCAGGTCTGGGTTCTAGGCCTGGCTTTGTTGCTATTTGGCTGGACGACTTTGAGAAAACCACTCAACCTCATAGAAGAGACCTGAGAGACTCCAAGCTTTAACACTCAATTTCATATAATTAAGCAAGTGAATCCAAGAGGGGCAATGATTCTCAACCTGTAGGTCTCAACCCCTTTTGGGGTCACATATCAGATATCCTGCATATCAGATACTTACAATTTGTTATGATGCAACAATGAAATAATTTCATGATCGGGGGTCATCATAACATGAAGAACTGTGTTAAAGGGTCGCAGCATTAGGAAGGTGGAGAACCACTGCCCTAGGGTGTCCTATCCTAACCCCAATACACAAATTTCTCTTTGCCTGGGCAGCTCTAGCCAGCTAGGAATGCTGGCCAGGTGTCTGTCCACAGTGTGATCGCCGGGGCTTATGTGAAACTTTCCTGCACCAAGAATGCAGAGTGGGACCAAAGAAACACTGTAAGCCATCTCACCCCTGAACTAGAGAATCTATTTACTTTTGTGGTGGTGGGGGTAGAACCCAGGGCTTTGCATATGCCTGGCGAGTACTTTACTAGTGTGTTATGTCCCCAGCCTCTGGACTAGAGAATTAGACTCTTCCAGCTTAAATTTCCCTCACTGTAAAATATGTATCTTGTTTTTGGACTAGACCTAACCTTACTATGTAGCCAAGGCTGGTCATGAATTTATGATTCTCCAGTCTCAACTTCCCAAAGACTGGGATTACAAACACATACCATACCCAACCCCCAACATTCAAAATTCTTCTACAGAAGATCCTCGAGGCATCACTTTAGTCTTGGGAGTTCACACACACACACACACACACACACACACACACACACACTCAGCATTCGCTTGATCTCAAGGGCCAGCCTCCTCCTCCCCACCCCCAGGGAAGACCTGAGCTTTCCTGAGCATCTGTCATAGTGGGCTGGGCTGATGAGCCAGCCCTTCCCCTGAGCAGAGGGAAGAGTGACCACAGGCAGTGACTGACAGGGAGGTGGGCTGAGTCACGCCTTAGGGCCCTGCTGCCTTACTGGGCCTTTGCACTGGTGACATCCCAAGCTGAGTTGGAACCGGGAGAAAACCAAGTTTGTCACCAATCCAGGGCTCTCCAACTAACTTATGTGAATTCACTATGATCACCAGAATAGATACCATAGCCAGGTGGCTTACTACCTTGCCATTCAGGCCTTCAGAAGGGCAATGCTGTGGTGTCATTTAAGCCGAGGGCTGTAGGAAGAAAGCAACCCTAGGTCTGCCTTTGACTTCAACCATCTCCTTTATCTCTGAATCATATTTGTTCTACGCTGTGTTCAGCTCTCTTCCTTTTGTGAAGACAACAGTTGTATTGGCTTAGGGCCAACCCAATGACCTCATTTTAACGCCATCATACCTTTAAGCAACCAAATAAAACTGCACTCTGATCCTGGGGGCCAGAACATAAAGTTACAGGGCTCCACACTCAACTTTTCACATCACCAGGCCACAGCTTCTCCCTCCTTGCCTTGCTTTATTCTATCTATCTATCTATCATCTATCTATCTATCTATCTATCTATCTATCATCCATCCTATCTATCTATCATCTATCTATCTATCTATCATCTATCTATCTATCATCCATCCTATCTATCTATCTATCTATCTATCTATCTATCTATCTATCTAATATATCTATCATCTATCTATTTTTTGAGACAGGATCTCACTATGGATCCCAGGCTGGTCTCCAACTTGCTGTCTTATTTTCCTTCGCATCGTTGCAATAAAATATCGAGGAGAAGCAGCTCTAGGGGGAAAGGGTTTGTTCTGGCTCCATTCAGACATGCGTACAGTCTGTCGCTACTGGGATTTCAAGGTCCAGGAGCTTGCAGCATCCTCAGTCAGGAGCACAGAGCACTGAATGCACGCTCACTAAAGTGAGGCTTAATGTCTCCATTCTATACAGTCCAGAAAGCCCTGCTCAGGGGGTGGTCCTGCTCACAATTAAGTTGGGTCTTCCTACATCAATACGTTTAATAAGACTACCCCTCACAGACACTCTCAGGGGCTAACCTTAATCTACACAATCCCCTACACACATGCCCAGAGGCCTGTCCTCTGGTGTTCAGATGATGGTTCTAACCTGCTGTATCTGGATAGCTTGAAGTCTCAATCTTCTTGACAGAGTCTCTTGAGTGAGGGAAGTCCTTTATTACTGTTAGAGGTTCTTACCCGGGGCCATGATATATTAGGGAAACTATCTACAGAGGAGTTCTACCGCCTAAGTGCCTTGCCCGCGGTCCATCTCCTTGTGACAGAGGTATTTGGGGGTGAGATATTTGCCTCACTGGCTGGACGCTGCTTTCATAGGTGGTCTATTGATGGGGGCGGTGGGTGACAGTCTTCAGGCATGCAGGACGCAAGACTTGAATTCCAGGAGACACCTTCTTACTCCGCAAGGCACCATGGGATATTCTACCGTCACTTCAATAATAACCGAGTGCTACGTCCTTTCGAGGCCCACCGAATGCCCACATCCCCCCAAAGGCAGGCACCTTTAGCAATGTAAATCTACAAAAAAAAGAAACGGAAGCCTAGACAGCTGAGAAAACTTGCCCGAGTCTCTAGTGCCCGATAAAGTTGGGGGTTTGAACCCCACAGCTGGCTCCAGGGCCTGTGCTTTCAAATAGCACTTCCTGGAGAATGGAGAAAGCGGAAATTGCAGTGGTCTTCGAATAGATGAGAACATAAGGTGGAACTCGGGGTCGCACGGACAGTCCCGGAGGCCACATTGACAGGTCCTGGCGTAGCTTCTCAAAGCCGAGTCCACTTACGCAGGTCCCTAAGCTAGTTGTGGTGCCAGCCAGTCACCAAACCCTCATTTGTGCGGGGTCACTCCGGGAGGAGCGACGTCTTCTCCTTTCCACGTGACTTCCTAACCTCCCGGGTCCCCCGGACCATCGGACACGCGCAGGGCGAGGCCCACGCAGGCACCGCTCCCTCGGTCGGTGGCAGGGGCGTAGAACTGGCAAGGCGGGGCCCGCGGCCCAAGAACGCAAAGTATCAGATTTCTTGTACTGCACCAATCCTGATCTCCGGGGGATGTGGCCACACCTGGAGGGCGTGGCCAGACGGCTCAGGGGCCTCGGCAACCTGGGCTTGGCGCTGAGCTCCGGGCACCTAGGTGGGCAGGTGCGGGCCTGTGCGGGCAACCGAGGAGCCCGCGGTTCCCAGCCGCGCCTAGCCGTCGGGGGGACTTCTGTGCTGTGGCGGCGTGAACTCCTGTACACCTGCTCCCGGACACCGACTGAGGCCAGGTGAGGGGACACTGGCGTCGGCCAGCCACCGTGATCGAGTAGAGACACCTGACGGGTGGGGCCTGGTCCCCTGGAGTTGGTGTGGGCGGTGGAGCTGGCTTGGGCACTGTTTCTTGTCCCGCACCAGGCTGGGTACTGGGCACCCTTCTCCATGTAGCTTAAGGGCGGCACCGGGCCCCTCCTGATCTCACACCGACTGGACACTCTTTCCCTTCCCGCGGAAGAGCTCGTTCTCTGCCCTGCCTGCTCTGCGGTTGGATGGAGTGAAGGCATCCCCCACCCCAGCCCCTCCGGTTTTAACTAGCTAGCTTGGTGACTGACTCCTGTATCCCAGCAGGGACTTTCCAGGCTCTGAGGCCCTGGGGTCCTAGTGGCGGTTTAGGGGGAACTAAGATAAGGATGACCCAGGGCTTTGGCCGACTTGTTTTCCTTTTTCCAAGTGTCTTAGCTTTCACGGGCTGGGCTGGGAGAGGTCCACTGAGTTCCAGGTAGCCAAGCTAGGCGCTGGGGAGGGTGGCGCTAGGCGTGGCGGCTCTGCGGGTGAGGCCCTCCTGGCCTGAAGGGGCTGGAGGCGTCGCAGGGAAAGTCTCCCATACTTGCCTGGAAGGGAGGCCTGGGCTGCAGTGCTTCACGGGCGCGCGCCTGCTCGGTGTTAAAGTGGTCACCATCCCTTCTCTGTTCTCTTGGTGGGTATCAAGATGGAAGCTAGGGAAGCGAGAGGGCGAAGGTGCTTGGGCAGGGATTGGCGAAGTTGCTAATGACCCACAACTAGGCTCTGACATCCACCAGTTTCAATTCTGCGGGGCGGAGGGACCTGTGAAAGTGATCAGAGGCCCAGAATATACTCCCAGGCATGGCTAAAATCCACAGAGCCGATATTTCTGTTCCCATCAGGGAAATTAGGACAGCCCCAACAGCTGCCTTTGAGAACTGGCTCAAACCTTGACAGCCTTCCAGCTTGAGGTCTATGGTCCCAGAAACTGGCCCGGCAGGGGGCTGCAGACGTGGTGGGATGTTTCTTGTAAAGGACCTGCTTCTGGAACAGGCAATGAGAGGACAGTTAGTGCCCCAGGGAGCCTGAAAATGCCCCTGCTCTCTGCGTACTGTGAGAAGGTGGGTGGTGGCTTTGCCACTTGGATGGTTCCTACCTGTCAGAGGCACCGAGCTCCCATTTTCATGTGGCAGGGCTGAGGCTCAGTGGCATGAAGGTTTAGAGCAGTCTGATAGAGGTGTGTTTAAGACTGGGTGCCTTTAATCTCTTCACCCCATTGTGGTGGGATCCTTGATGGTTTAGATCTGACCTCGTATGTGGAGAAGAAGGTAGGGGACGTTCAGAGTGCAGGGCTCAATTGGCAGGGTTTGGGACAACCCCGAGGTAAGATAGGAGCCACTTCACATCCCTGTGCTTCCGTCAGCTCAGCCGTCAAACGGGGCTGACACCCCTTCTAGGACCCTGAGGGTGAGCTAATGCAGGGGGACACTGTAAAGCCTTGTTGATGTGGAAGATGGTGCTGCCGTTCTTCCTGAGAAGTGCCATTGTCCTGTGGCATAGAAAAATGATGCCGCAGTTCTAAAATAAGTAGGAATTGAAGCATAATGTGGATAATATATAAAAAAAATATAGAGAAGCGTACAAGGTGTGAGACAAGCACTACGATGTCTTCCCCATGTGTGGCTGTCTGTGTTACAGAGTGGAGAGGCTGCTGGATGTACGTACGGTCATGGTTGTGGGTTTCGCAGCCCCTCAATTTCCTCTCTGGCATCTTGGCTGTCTTTACCCTCCCCCATGCCTGTTTTAAGAATCTCAGAGAGCAGGCAAGGATCTCTTGACTGACTTTTAAAAGGCATGGAGGGCTGCAGAGGAGGGCAGGCTGAGGGGCCACACATGTGTGATCCCAGCTGAAAAGAACATGGAGAATCCAGATGCAGATCTAAGTCATCGGCATCCAGGGGTGGCTCTTCTTGCCTTGCTAGTGCAATTGCTGTCATGGGCTGGATGCCTTCTCCTCCTCCTCCTCCTCCTCCTCCTCCTCCTCCTCCTCCTTCTTCTATTTTTTTTTTGATGGCCATGAATCAACTATAATAAGCCCTCCGGGTACACGGCCAGACAAGAGATAGATTTCTCATGTGTGACAAACCCAGAATCAGGACTTATCAGGACTGCTGTGTGACTGCTCAGAGCCCAGTGCTAGGTTAATAGGTCTGCTGTCCCCTTCCCTTGTTCTGACTCCCCCGTCCCTGCCTCATCCTCTTCTAGCAGGAATGGGACCTGGGAGGAGGCGGCAGCTCTTGCCATGGGGGGTATGGATTCCTTCTAAGTATTTCTTAAGGCAGGGTCTCATGGAACCCAGTCTGGTCTCGATCTCCCAGTCCTCCTGCCTTGTAGTAGCCCCTTTCCATCAGGTGTCCACATGCACTCTGGTTTAATGGCTCCATGGGATGCCCAGTGAAGCATCCCAAACTAGGGCCAAGAGTGAAGGCTCTAGAAGTCTCTGTGCCCTGCTTACTGGCCCCAGCAAGCTGTGCTCCCAAGGGGAAGGTTTCAGTTGCAGTACTTGTTAATTGGGTCAGAAGGCTCAGGTCATACCTTGCTCTTAAAGTGCCAGAAATCGAGTTATGTTGAGTTCCTTGTATTTGGGGCAGCGCCGGGGCAGGGGCGGGGCAGGGGTAGGGTCCCCACTGGGCCAGGCAGAGAAGTGATGTTAGGGGTTCACCCATGACTAGGATTCTCTGAAGACAGTGTTCAGCGGGCACAACTAGCTTTGCTTCAGAACCGTGACCCTGATAGGGGTTTTCTGGAGTGAAGAAGGTAGCGCTTGCAGGCAGGCCATCATGGGGTTTACAGTTCCAGTGTAGATTTCCCCCAGAAGGAAGGGACGTGGGCTGGGAACACTGAGGCGTGTTCAGTAATTAACACAGTGCTTGGCGTGTATCCGCTAGTGAACAAATATTTGTGGAATGACTTACTTTTTCCAGGTGTCCATTTCTAGCTTAAGTAAAAACAAAACAAGGACACTAAAGACACCCTAGGAGTCTGAGGCCATACTACTCTGAACACACCTGATCATATCCAAAAACAGCCAACCTAACACCGTCTGCAGACAGTTTGCTAGCGGCACTGGATCCACAGGCCTTTGTTTTGGGCTGTGAGTGCTGGCTGCTGTACAATGTTATCTACAGCGCCCATGTTTCTAGGAGAATCAATCGCAGACTTTACCCAGCCTGGCGCCTGGAACCAGCTGGTTCCCTGCAGCCTCTGTGGGGAGATAAACAGACCCAAAATGAGGCCAACCTAGCTGCACAGGGCTTGGCTGTGACAACGGGATTTGGTTAGTGTAGGGTTTCTTAGGGTTTCACCATGCTCACCTTGGGGAAGTGGTCCCAAGCTGTACCTCAGGTACTGGAGACCAGCTGGGACTCTTTTGGAAGTCGAGAGAAAGGAAGGCCATCTGGGCCCCGCTCTTTAGATTTCCGTGCGCAGACTGCCTGCTCACCCGCGTAAGCAAGGACTTTGGAACCGGGGCCCGCCCCTCGCCTGCTTCTCACAAGGAACCGTCTTGCTCATTTTCCATTGTCTTCTTGGAAAGACGTGTGTTTAGCTTCTGGCCCATAAGCTTTCTGTTTCTGAGACTTGACTTCCCTCTCCCGAGGCAAGGTTGAAAAGAGCAATCGCTTCTCCTTTGCAGAACCCCCCTCCCCCCCCCAGGAAGCTCCGCTCCAGCGCAGGTGACATCACCTTTTCATTACCCTGCTTAAAGACTTAAATAGAAGAAATGCGATCTGCTCGCATGATAAGTCTGATTTGGCTGAAGCATGAAGAATAAATGGCTTTGCAGTCAGAATCAAAAGAACCCTTTTACTGCGTTCCTTTTCCTCTCTCTGGCACAGGTTATTGCCATATTTAATTTCTTTGCTGTAATCTAGCGAAACTGTAGCTGCTGCACATGGGAACAGTGGCTGGGAAAGTTCCCAGTGGCTAACCCCATTCTCCCCTCCTCCCTACTCCCAGATCATGGCCCTCCACCCTCGAAGAGTCCGACTGAAGCCCTGGCTCGTGGCCCAGGTGGACAGTGGCCTCTACCCTGGTCTCATCTGGCTACATAGAGATTCTAAGCGCTTTCAGATCCCCTGGAAACACGCCACACGGCACAGCCCCCAACAAGAGGAAGAAAACACCATCTTTAAGGTAATGAACTTCCTTCTACCATTGGAGATGAATTTTGTCCCAGTTCTCTGAGGCCATTCTGGGCTTGTTAGCTTTCTCTGTTCTGGCATTCTGGCGTGGTGGCGTGTATATAATGAGATGCCCAAATTGTGATTCCTCTCCTCAAGCTGTGTCTATGAGGCTGAAGTCTTTTACGTTTCCATTGTTTGGAAGATACTCGGTTCATATCCCAGTGGATCTGGCGTGTGTGTGTGTGTGTGTGTGTGTGTGTGTGTGTGTGTGTGTGTGTGTGTATAGGAGTGGTTCAACTCCCAGGGGATACAGGATGTGACTTCTCCAAAAGAACTGTTACCCACCCACTTGCCCAGGGCTCTTGCCATGAAGAAAGGTACTTGGGCCTGGGGGTGGCTGACTTGACAAGGGCATAGCATGTGGTTGTCACTGGTCTTTCACATAGCCTATAAGATAATGCAGACACCTGCACCTGGGGAGCTGTTCTTTTAATCTTACATATTTTGTCCCACTAATAACCTCTGCTTAAAAATTAAATGTGCATACTCGCAGACAGAATATTGTATACATAGTAAATAAATAAATAAAAATTAAATGTGCATGATTTAAATTTTTATTCCTTTTAAAGATTTATTCTTATTTTTAATTATGTGGTGGTGGGGGTACTGTGTGTGTGTGTGTTTGTACAAGTGCCGTTTGCATCAGATGCATTGGATCCTGAGAACTAGAGTTTCCGGTGGTTGTGAGCTGCCTGATGTAGGTGCTGAGAACCAAGCTCAGGTCCTCTGCAAGAGCAGCGTAGACTTTTAACAGCCGAGCCATCTCTCCAGCCTCACATTCTTATTCCTTAAATATCTTCCTTCCTCCTTTCCCCTTTCCTCTCTCCTCCCCTTCCGTTCCCTCCCCACTCCTCATTGTTTTTCTCTTTCATTCCTAAAGATGAAGCTCAGGGCTTTGTACATGTAGAGCACACACACACACACACACATTACCACCAAACTACAACCCAAGCCCTGATTACATTTTCTTAAACAGCAAGGAATTCTATGATCCTCATTGTAGTCAACTAAAGATGAGATTTAGTCACATTGTACTTTACTAAATTTAAGAGAAACCAGAGCTCAACTTCAGACAGAAGAAAGTGGGCAGTGGTTATGGAAGGATTTCACTGTGGTTGCAATCCCAATCCCAGGAGCTGCCTCTCCACTCTAGACCAACTTCCCCTTCCATGTCAGGAGTTCCTGCAGCTCAGGATGTGTTGTCAGCCTGTCCTTTCTTCCTTGCTTATATGCTGGAAGGCTGTGCTGTGATCTAGTTCTAACTGTGGGATCAGGAAGAGGTGGAGAAGGTGGGTCCAGGGCTCTTGTTGATGCTGTTTCCTACCTATGTCAGGTGTAGAGAGGGGAGAGGCAGAGAGAAAATTGGCTTGAGAGTACTTTGAAAGTGTGTAAATGACACACACTTAATTTAGATATGAATATCATGGAATTGTTAAGAAAATATTGGTAAACCAGTGCCCATCACTGCGGAGCTGGCACTGGGAAAGGGTCGTGCTCCGATGGCATCCCTTGCAGCCTTGTTTTGAGTCTATGGCTTCCCTTGCAGCCTTGTTCTGAGTCGATTGCTTCCCTTGAAGCTTTGCTCTGAGTAGATGGCATCCCTTGCAGCCTTGCTGTGAGTCAATATGATCCCTTGAAGCCTTTCTCTGAGTCTAGTTTACTGTTGAAGTGTCTGGTTGGTCACAAGGAGAGGCTGACCCTGCAAGCTCCACTCATAAGGGTGCGAGGAAGCTTTGCATTGGTGTGTCTGTCTGTAGATTGCTGATGGAGCATCCGAGATGTCAGGAGAGAGAGGGTACTGTCACACTGTAGAACGATGATGGAGCATCCACGCAGTCAGGAGAGAGAGGATGCTGTTACAGATTCCTTACTCTGTTGTGCCTTTGGTGATATACAGAGATGAGGCACCAGCATGGAATAGGTGCCTGTGTTCCCGATGCCTTTTAAGTCTCATGATGACCGTTCAAGGAGTCTTTCTCCCACTCAACGTTGTAGGTATAGAAGCTGTCAGTAGGGCTTAGTCACACAGCCAATCGGTGGTAGCTCCAGGATTTGAACCTGTAACTCTGTCTTTGTTCCCTTTGCCCCTTCTGATTCTGAATGGGGACTGGACTGCCCCATCTCAACTTCTATAACCACCAACCCCATGGGAGGTCTTGAGCAAAGCATGCAACCTTTCTGGGGTCCAGTTTTCCCCATGGTAAGCTGGGAGGGAGCTAGTCTGTCTGCTTCTTAGAATTGTCATGAAGATCAAATAAAGTGTGGGGAGATATTTGTAAAGTACTATAAAAATGTAGAGCTAATATTCATCTTAGGGAGACAAAGAGGGCCTTTGCAGTTACCAGGGGTTTGACCAAATACAATGTATACATCACAGCATTTGCCCTTGACAATGTATACATCACAGCATTTGCCGGTGCTGTGCTCCACCGCCCTCCCTTCTTGATGCTGAAGTTGTGCTCCTAAAGGGTACAGCCCTCCTGCTGTATCAGCTGAGCTGGATAAGGAGGTGGCTGGGTGTGAGCAGGAAGCTGGGGTTAGGCAGGGACACAGCTAGCCTAGCTATGCTGTGAAGGAGCAGGGCTTAAGGGAATCACAGATACGGACAGACTTCCAGAATCTGCAGCTGGAGTCAGCTGGATGGAGTCAGAGCCAGTGTGAACACAGGAAGTAAAGACAAGCTAAGGGGAGTCCAGGGAGGCCATAGGCAGGCAGGCAGGCAGACCAGGTAATGGCAGGTGCGCATCTTGGCTATTAGGGACGGTGGAATTGAGACTCCCTATGGGGGTTAGGTAGATGGAGCCAGCCTTAGCCACCCTGGTGCCTGCTGTGCCACACAGGGCAGCTCAGCCACATTGTTGGTATTCTTTATCCTGTACTGCAGAGAGGAAGGCAGATCCGAGAAGGTGGCTGGAGGAAGCAAGCCTGAGTTGGAAGATGAAGAGGACATAGATTAACCCCGGACCCCTGTAGCATGGTTAATAAAAACCCAGAGACAGAAATTAGGGTTCAACCTGAAGGTCAGAAAAGCAAAATAAATCCAGCCACTGGCTTTTACCTCGACCTCAGTCTGAAATGGTGAACCTGTCTCCAGGAGTCTCAGAATGAGACCGTGCCTGAGAGCTGTCTCCTCCTGTCTTATATTCCTCTCTAGTCCTGGGATTAAAGGCGTGCATCACCACCACCCAGTTTCTATGGCAAGCTAGTGTGGCTACTGGGATTAAAGGTGTGTGTCACCACTGCCTGGTCTGTAAGGCTGATCAGTGCAGCTGTTTTACTCTTTAGGGAGGCTTTATTTATTAAAATACAAGTGAAATATCACTACAGACCCCGCTGCTCTGCAGGATGGGATCTAAGGAGATCAGAGGTTGTCAAAAGAGGGTGCAAACGTTGAGCTTCAGCTTAAGGAAAGGTCTGTGTCTAGCGTGGTGCTGCCTGTCTATATTAGCAGTACCCTGGAGGCTGAGGCAGGAGGATTTCTGTGAGCTTTTGAGGGCAGCCTGAACTACAAAGTGAGACTCCGAAAATCAAAAAGGAAAAAGTCCTCTACAGCAAGAGTTTGGGCAAGTACTCTGCCCTGTCAACTTGAAAAGGTCCGGAAAGGGCTGGTGAGATGGTCAGAGGGTAAAGGCACGGGTCACTACGCCTCATGACCTGAGTTTGATTCCTAAGACTCACTTATATACACTAAATAAATAAAATGTAATGGAAATCAAAAATTAGAAAAGGCTAGTGTGCTCTTTTTGTTTGAGGGACAGACCTCTAATGAGATCTCTTCCTTCTGCCTTAGAGAACAGGAAGAAAGAAAGCTTCCTGATCTGAGGGCACACGGCCTGCAGGAGAGTGGGCGGGATGCCCCTGAGGGGCTGGGTCTGTTCCTCAGCAGCTTTGACTTTCCCTCTACTCATGGGGTAGATCAGCTCCCTCCTCTTGTCTGCAGTGGTACTATGAGTTCCTATGCTGGGAAAACAGTGGAAGCTTCAAAGTGGTTTTATTAGGCCATTGCATGAGGTTTCCAATGAGAAGGAAGTTTGAAGAACGGGGAAGAGATGTGTGTGGATTTGTTAAAGCGTGAAGCCTTCAGGTTGGGGTGGGGGCAGGCTGAACTCCAGAGCATGCTTCCTAAAGGATTTTTGCGTTTTGTTATTGAAACAAGGTCTCACTCTATAGTCTAGGCTGGTCTTGAACTCGCTACTGTTTTGGCCTCCTACACGCTGGAATTAGAGGCAGACAGCACCATACCAGGCTCCTGAAAGTCCTGGTATCGTCCTCCATTACCTTTTGTCGTACTTCCTGTTGTGTGAGATAGTCTTCTTTAAAAGAGAGCCTGGTGAGGTGGAGCACACTTCATAGTCATCTCTATGGAGGCTCAGGAAGGAGGACTTGGAGCTGAGTCCAGCGTGGGGCTGCATACTGAGATCGTGTCTTTTACAAAAAGGAGGCAGGAGCTGGAAAGCTGACTCAGTGGTGAGGAGAGCGTGCTGCTCTGCAGAGTACCCATGTTCAGCTCCCAGCACCCAGGCTGGGCAGCTCACAGGGGCCGATAACTTCAGCTCCAGGGATCCCACAATCTCTTCCGTTTTTGGAGGGCACCAGCACATACATGAACACTTTCATGTGCCAAATAGACATAATTAAAAATTAAAGTATTAAACAAACCCTCAAAAAACAGATGGAGGAGGGAGGGGAAAAAAGGAAGAGAAGAAAAAGGCTGCCTGCAGCCCTACTATACAGTGTTGCCCCAGGCTTCCGTTTTCAGCATTGTTGTCTGGACAGGAGCTGGTGCTCAAGCCTGAACTAAGGCTCTTTTCAAAGCTGGCTTTGCATACAGCTTGATTTCCCTTTGGCCTGCCTTGGCTAGTCCTAAGGTCAGCATTATCCACTGCAGTCTCTACACTGGTGTTGAAACTGTAGAGCACTCACAGATGTATGTGCTAATGTGTGTTTTCATGGGGACACATGTGAAAGGGGTGCGCACATGCTTGACTTTGGTTCTCCATAGTGGTCAGCCCCCATGCTGTCTCATTTCCCAGGCTTGGGCTGTGGAGACTGGAAAGTACCAGGAAGGAGTGGATGATCCCGACCCTGCTAAATGGAAGGCTCAGCTCCGCTGTGCTCTCAACAAAAGCAGGGAATTCAACTTGATGTATGATGGCACCAAGGAGGTGCCCATGAATCCTGTGAAGATCTACCAAGTGTGCGACATCCCTCAGCCCCAGGGCTCTGTCATTAACCCAGGTGAGGCTCGAGGCTTGGACAGACCCAGAGTTGGGCTCTTAAAGAGACAGGTTGAGATCAGGCCATTCCCTAGGAAGATCTCAGAGCATATGATGTAAGCAGTTAAATCGTGAGTGCTTCAAGCAGATGAGGGTGTAGTTCTGCTGGTCAGGCAGCCTCTCTGGGGATGCGAGGGTAGGGATGAAGGAGTAAGAACCAGAGGGATTGCACTCCAAACCCGGCTCTTATTGCTCTACCACTGTCGGGCTTGAATTGGCATTTGAGCCTCTGTTTCTTCTATTTCTAGATGTGAACTCTTATTCTGCCTCTTTCAAAGGATCTGGGAAAGCGGTTGTATTCTCTACAGATACTGGGTGACTGGTAGTTTAGTTTCTAGAGTCCCTCTGCTGAGAGCATGCCGCCCAGTCCTCAATGCATAACAAACGCTCAGAGGCAGATATTTAGCCTTGTTGTCCAGCAAGGCCCTGGCATGATGATGTTTGTGCCTGCCTCATAGGTGGCTCACACAGATGGAAAGTGGGTGTTCTGGAGCCCTTAAAAGGGATGTTAATATGTAGAAAGCTTTTGTGTTGCTATAGTAAAGTATAGGTATTTCTTTTTATAAGATTTACTTATTTATTATGTATACATGTATACATAATTATCTATCTGCATGTATGCCTGCACGCCAGAAGAAGGCACCAGATCTCATTACAGATGGTTGGGAGCCACCATGTGGTTGCTGGGAATTAAATTTAGGACCTCTGGAAGGACAAGCAGTACTCTTAACCTCAGAGCCATCTCTCCAGTCCCGGTGTATAGGGATTTTAAGGCAAGATAAGAACTTGAGTTCAGACTCTGTAGAAGGAATTAGAACTAGCTAGGGCAGTGGGTGCATACTGACCTGAGGTGTCTCTAGCCTGCATAGTGGGCCAGCTGTTGAGATGACAGTGAAACAAACCGCCCTTCTGTGGGCTCATGTGTCATGGATAGGATCCACAGGGTCGGCTCCTTGGGATGAGAAAGATAATGATGTGGATGAAGACGATGAGGAGGACGAGCTTGACCAGTCACAGCACCACGTCCCTATCCAGGACACCTTCCCATTCCTGAACATCAATGGTGAGTGGGGTGGCCGGTGTTGCACAGGGGCAAGGAGGTTGTAACTGGCTTTGACCTTGGGATTATTGATTCATCAGCCACCATTGTGTTGGGGGGAGGGGGACAGTGGCGAGCTCCCCAGCCAGGCTGCAGGTGTGTTAATAGGTGGGAGAACTCTGATGCCTCAGTTATTCCAGTGCAGGTGAGTGGGTTCTAGAGCCCATCCAATTCAAGGAAATAAAAAGGCATAATTTAAGCCAGGCGGTGTTGGTGCACACCTTTAATCCCAGCACTTGGGAGGCAGAGGCAGGCGGATCTCTGTGAGTTCGAGGCCACAGTCTATAAGAGCGAGTTCTAGGACAGGCTCCAAAGCTACAGAGAAATCCTGTCTTAAAAAAAAAGACATAATTTATTACTGATGAAGGATGAATTTGGGTACGTGATAGATCCCATTTATGAATTGTAATCTTCCTTGCATGACTTCTGAGTCATGTCCTTAGCACAATCCGCTCTGCTGAAGCCATGTCATGGAAAACTTGATTCTAGCCTCTGGCATTTGGTTCTGGTGGGTTTAGCTGTAAGACTCTTCCTTTATGGGTTTTTTTTTGATTTTGAAAGCTTTTTGACAATTAGTGTATAAAAAAAACTCCCTGGACAGGCAAGCTGTCAGGAGGAGGAAGATGGAGAAAGCCACGCTGTTGGGATTGAGCTGACATTTTTAGCAAACATGGTCAGCCACGTGGTGGATATGAGGGACTTCAAGGGAAGAGTAAGAGAGCCCCGTGTGTTAGGGAGAGTATGCCTGGGCTTAGGCCAGTTTAAAAAAAAAATGAGCTCAAAAGAAAACCAGAAAGGTAGACCTTCTGAGTCCTGCACAACAGCTTTCTGGAGCTGCTATGGCAGTGCCTTCTCATATGGACTTTTGAATTCAATCTCCAAGAAAGAGGAGCAAGTGGAGAGGCTGGGATTGCTGTGTAGCAGCAGGGTCTGAGTCTGGAGACGCTCATCCGAGGATCCCCATGGTGCCCTGGGTTGTCCTCTTGAAGCATCCTTACTGCCCATGGAGATGCTGGCCAAATGGCTGGCGACAAGCCCAGCTTAACGCTACGTGCACACTGTGGGTCAGATGAAATAACTTTTGCCACCTAGAAAATTCAGTAAGCCAAGATGCTTACTTAGGTTTGGGGGTCACTTATTCTAGCTCTGCACCTAGAACCAGGGAATAACAGTGTTTGTCCACAGCCTTTCCTTACTCATCCTGACCCCCTTCCTTCTTCTTTTTTTTTGTTTTTTTTTTTTTTTGTTTTTTTTTTTAGATAGGATACTATGTAGCTCCCTGGCTGGCCTAAACTTGTCATATAGACCAGGCTGGTCTGGAACTCAAAGATCCACCTGCCTCTCTCTCTCTGCCTGTATAAAAAGATAATCAATTGAAAGATTTTCCCTGAGCCTAATAGCTCATTCAGTGATGTAGACAAATCTAACTAGGTTCCTAAGTATTGATACTTTCCAGCCAACTTTTCAAAATTTATTTTTATTTTTAAATTTTATGTGTGTTGAAATCTTGACGGCATGCCTGTGTACCACACATGGACCTAGTGCTTGCAAGGCCAGATGAGGATGTTGGGTCTCCTGGAACTGGAGTTACAGACAGTTGTGAGCTGCCATGTGGGTGCTAGGAATTGAACCCAGGTCCTCTGGAAGAGTAGCCAGTGCTCTTAACCACTGAGCCATCTCTGCAGCTCCCCCACCAGACATTTTAATGTTTTATTGCCTTTTTTATTTACTGTGTGTGTGGACGCACACACACGCACACACACACACATATGTGGAGGGCAGAGGACTGCTAGCAGGAGCCACGTAGATCTGGGGACTGAGCTCAGGTTTAGCAGCCAGTGATTCCTATCCTCTGAACTATCTAGCCAGCCTTCTTTTTAAGACGGTTTATGATCGAAGAATGAATCCATTTTACTAGATCATTGTGTTGTACATTGACTGTACATTGACACTCATTTGAAGACAGTTAGCTGAGCCAGTGGCACTCCCCTTATAGGACATCAAGTCATCTGTACACACCGTGCAGTGCTCCCCTTATGGAGACATTGAGTCACCTGTACACACCGTACAGTGCTCCCTTTATAGGACATCAAGTCATCTGTACACACCGTGCAGTGCTCACCTTATGAAGACATTGAGTCACCTGTACACACCGTGCAGTGCTCCCCTTATGAAGACATTGAGTCACCTGTACACAATGTGTAGTGCTCCCCTTATGGAGACATTGTCACTGTGTACAGATTAAGCAGCAGAGTGCCTTCCCGACATGCCTTTCCAATTCAATTTCCAGAGTAAACTCCCTTGTCTCCATCTGATCTTTAGTAAATAAAGAGCCATGAGGTATGGGAGAAAGAAAACGACTCGGAAGCAGGAGCTGGGATAGCCACTGAGCCATGAGTCACGGGATCTGCTAGGCTGGGCAGTCATACCAGGTTATGGTTCATTGACTCCTGTCTGTGGACCTTCCCTGTTCTCTGAACCGCAGACCAGGTGACAGATATTGTGCCCCTGTGTGCTTAGTCACTTTCTTCTGTCCTAGGTTCTCCCATGGCACCAGCTAGCGTGGGCAACAACTGCAGTGTGGGCAACTGCAGCCCTGAGTCCGTGTGGACCAAAACAGAGCCTCTGGAGATGGAAGTGCCCCAAGCACCCATTCAGCCCTTCTACAGTTCTCCGGAGCTGTGGATCAGCTCTCTCCCCAGTAAGTGAGCCTGCTTTTTATTGCTGGGGCTTTGTCTCTTATTAAGTGACCTTTCCTCTCTTGTCTCCCACTTCCTTCTTTGCACTTTTCATGAAGGGTAAGGAATCAGATGAGGGCTTCTTGCATGCTGGGCAAGCACCGTGCTGCTGAATCACACGCCCAGGCTTCTTCTGCCTCCGTTTTTGCTGTGTCTAGAATAGCTACCTGCCCAACCCAGGTGTTCTCTGTGTGTTCTTGTGAGCTGTTGGATGAGTTAGCAGGGAAGTGAAACATGCTAGCCTTCTTGCCCATGTAGCTGCTATGATGCGTGGGAGCTTCAGCTAATTGCTGCCGTTCTGAATTGAGGCTTTAGGGACAAGGTCTGCTGTAAAACAGGGAATTACGGTTTTGATTCCCAGCCCCAAATAGAACCAGGTAAGGTGGCATACACCTGCAATCCCAGCACTCAGGAACTATTGGTAGAAGGATCAGGAGTTCAACATCATTATTTGCATAGTGAGTTCAAGCCTCGTTTGGGCTACATGACACCCTGTCTCAGGAAAAAAAAAAAGTGAAATTCAAACCAGACACTTGAGGTTTTAGCTCCTTCTGTGGCCTATGCTCTGGAGATATGATTGGTAGGATCATTCTCTATCTGTTCAATAGACGCCATTTTCCATGCTGCACCACACAGTAGCCAATAGCTGTGGGAAATTATTAATTTAAATTAATTGATGTCAAATAGATCCTTGGTCACATTGGTTACCAAGTGTCTCAGCAGGTACATGTGGCCAGTAGCTACCCATCCCCCCCTCAATGTTGCCGATGTATCTTTAATTTGGTGTGACCTGGGACACCAGAACCATCAGTATGTGGATTAGAATCTAGCCCTGAGGCTGTGGCCAAGGAGCAGAGTGCAGCGGGCCTTAAGCTCTGCTGCAGGACATCCTTTGGTGTGACCGTCCCGGGGGTGTGTTGACATCTCCCTTTATTGCAGGAAGGATAACTATGGCAATGGCCTTCCTGAGAGCTGGTTGAAAGATGGCTTGATCTTGGTGGACTCACATGAGTTAGGGATGGACAGACAGAGCAGAGCAACAGGACTCACTGTCCTCTCTCACCTTGTAGTGACTGACTTGGACATCAAGTTTCAGTACCGTGGGAAAGAGTATGGGCAAACCATGACGGTGAGCAACCCTCAGGGCTGCCGGCTCTTCTATGGGGACCTGGGCCCCATGCCTGACCAGGAGGAGCTCTTTGGTCCCGTCAGCCTGGAGCAGGTCAAGTTCCCGGGTCCAGAGCACATCACCAATGAGAAGCAGAAGCTGTTCACCAGTAAGCTGTTGGATGTCATGGACAGGGGACTGATTCTGGAGGTCAGCGGACACGCCATCTATGCCATTCGGCTGTGCCAGTGCAAAGTGTACTGGTCTGGGCCGTGTGCCCCCTCGCTCGCTGCCCCTAACCTGATTGAGAGGCAGAAGAAGGTCAAGTTGTTTTGTCTGGAAACATTCCTGAGTGGTGAGTCTCCTTTTAGAAGATTGATACTGGGAGATGCCCCTGGAGATTTTTCTCCTTCCTTCCCCTCCCGCTCCTAAGCTTTCCTTGCATAGCAAAAAGCCAAGGGAGAAGAAAGCCCTGGTTCTATGCTAGGACAGGGACCTGGACAGTCACAAAGGGAGTTGTACTATAAAGCTGTCTGCATGGAAGGTGTTTTGAGGTTGGTTATGGCTCCTTCAGGGATGGAGGACACAGTCCTGATGGTCCCCCCTGCCCCCAAATGCTAGGTTATCTTTCACCCTGGCAGGTTCATCATAGTCAGTAAAACTGCTGCTCTTCTCTCAGGAAGTCTTTGAGTGATTAATTTTAGGAGGAAAATTTAGGAAAAATATTGAGATGTGAATTTACAGTGTGGCTTGATACATCCTCAGTGTCTAGTAGAACCCTCTGATATGATAGAAAAGTTGTATTTTTGTCCTATCCAATTTGGTATCCACTGGCCACATATGTCCTGTGAGCATGTAAATGTGACTGATATGACCAAGGAGTTATTTGATTAATTTAAGATTAATAGCTACATGCGGCCTGTGGCTGCTGTACTGGCTGCATGAAAGATGATGGCTAGAGAATGGTCCCGAAGTGCTGTCCTATCTTCTGCAGAGCTCATTGCCCACCAGAAAGGACAGATAGAGAAGCAGCCACCGTTTGAGATCTACCTGTGCTTCGGGGAAGAATGGCCGGATGGGAAGCCCCTGGAGAGGAAGCTCATCTTGGTTCAGGTGAGGAGATAAGGCCAATTTGGCAATGTCGGCAGCTCTTCTTTGTGCTGGTGGTTCAGCCCTCACCTGAGTCCTGGCTGAGCATCTGTTGATGCATATGTATTTTCATGCCCTCAGAGATGCAACAGATTTAAGCTTTACACAGTAGGACTGTGCTGGACAGTACCACATTCTTATCATTCTTACCATGGGCTGACAGTATAATGGACACCTTGCCTTTCATTCTCCTGTTGATGTTAGGGGCTTGCTAATATCTTATGAGGGGTAACATTTTCCATCTCGTTTTATAAAAAGTTTTGGTCATGCTTGTAAGATGTAGCCATGTTCTGGGGATGGTAGCAAGTCTACTTGGGACTGTGCATGGAGTTAGGGGCCAAGACAGCAGTGGATGTCACAGAAAGTTAGGGGCCAAGACAGGCAGTGGATGTCACCTGATTCAGTTTTCTAGATAAGCAGCCATCTAGCTAGGCGTGTGGAGTGATGCCACATTCAGGTTCCTTACCTTGAATCAACCAGCTTCTAGGTGAACCTTGTCGAGTGAAAATTCAAGTTTGGGTGGGGAGGGGCCTTTTCAGGGCCTCGTGGTTCTTCATCCATTTTGGGGCTCTTCTGCTACTGAAAAATGCCCTTTAGTCAGCAAAAACTCGTGTGCCGTTGCCTGAACAGGTCATTCCAGTGGTGGCTCGGATGATCTACGAGATGTTTTCTGGCGATTTCACCCGGTCCTTCGACAGCGGCAGCGTTCGACTGCAGATCTCCACCCCAGACATCAAAGATAACATCGTAGCTCAGCTCAAGCAGCTGTACCGCATCCTTCAAACCCAGGAGAGCTGGCAGCCCTTGCAGCCTGCCCCCAGCATGCAGCTGCCCCCTGCCCTGCCTGCCCAGTGATCCCGATTGCTGTGTGTGTCCTCTTCTCTCCTGTCTCTTTTTTATATTGTACAGATGGATTTTTTTTATTCACATTTAACCAACTTCTAAGTCTCCTTTCTCTAACAACATTAGAGGTCTGTGACTTTCCAAATATGCCTAGTTTTAAAGTTGCTCTAATTTATCAAGATCCCATCCCTCTGAGGGGTTCCTTTTAGATCTTCCACAGTGGGTGCAGGAGAGATTTGATTTGGGAGTTTAGACACCAGAGTTCTAGCTGCAGCTTCCACGAGGCAGGTCATGTGACTTGAGGGCTTCAGATGTATTGCTTGTAAATAAATGAGGTTTGGGGTGATGCCCTGCTGCACTCTGCCTTAAAACTCTGACTTGATTACATTCCTCTACTTTCACAAGGCAAAACTGCCTGGAACAGGACCCTCCTGTATTTTTCTTACACCCGCCCCCTTGCTTTCATCAAAGTTCCTCAAGCACTGATCTGTCCTGAACTGAGCTGTGTTTGACTTGTTCTGCTGGTACAGTAGGCTGGCTCCCTGCTGGGAAAAGGAAGGAGAGGAGCTGACTGGTTGGCTAGAAACCCGTCTGATAACTGAATAGAAATGGGTGCCAAGGTCTGAAAGTCACCCAGCCTGTGGCGTTAAAGCTCATAAAGTGAGCGTCAAAGGGGAAGCTGGTGACATGGAAAGCCTAGAGATTCCGTGAAAGAATGGTTGCCAGGTGTTTGTCTTCTCCCCACTCATGCCACCTGCTCTGTGGGGTGGATGAGCGCACCTGACTCCATGGTGGACTCAGGGTGGAAGGTCTCCTTTTTCTCAGTTCCTTCTCTGAAGACGACCTGGAGGGAGCTAGGCACCTAGGATATACTATTCTGACGACAAAAGGGATGGTTCTTGTTTACGAGGGTCTTCCTGACATTTGGGTTTTTCCAATGGGAAGAATGAGGTGTTAGGTTTGTTAACAGTTTGGGCAGTGCTCTTCTGGGAAGGGCTCAGCCCAACTTCAATCTCTGGCTGTGAACAATGGAGATAAGCCACGCAGAGCACTGCAGCTGGGTTTCAGTGTCTGCCCCAGCCACTTCTTAGGATTTGAACTCCAAGACTCAGATGAAAAGCGATGTGGATCTCCGGTTATAGGCCCTATCCTCTTGAATACTGATGTCTATTTGTGTGCACATGTGTATAGTCTGCTGCCCTTAAACTAAGAATCACACCTCCTGTTTTTCAAGCCACTGAAAGTTGGGATGGATTTAAAGTCTAAAAGCTCAACCTGATCTTGGGTGACCATGAGGCTTACTTAGGATGCTGAAGCTTTGGTTTAAAACCCTTTGAGAGATTGTTAAAAGAAAGGTGACTGTGGAGGCTGGTGGTGGTGCACGCCTTTAATCCCAGCACTTGGGAGGCAGAGGCAGGCAGATCTCTGAGAGTTTGAAGCCAGCCTGATTTACAGAGTGAGTTCAAGGACAGCCATGGTTGTTACACAGAGAAACCCTGCATCAAAAAACCAAAACAAGCATCCCCCCCCACAAAAAAGGGCAGGTGTGTGTGTGTGTGTGTGTGTGTGTAAAAACAAAGCATAGGCCAGCGGTGGTGGTGTACGCCTTTAATCCCAGCACTTGGGAGGCAGAGGCAGGCGGATCTCTGTGAGTTCGAGGCCACCCTGATTTACAGAGTAAGGCCACAGTTGTTACAGAGAGAAACCCTGTATCAAAAAACCAAAACAAACAACCCCCCCAAAAGGGCAGGGGTGTGTGTGTGTGTGTGTGTGTGTGTGTGTGTGTGTGTAAAAACAAAGCATAGGCCGGAGGTGGTGGTACATGCCTTTAATCCCAGCACTTGGGTGGCAGAGGCAGGCTGATCTCTGTGAGTTTGAGGCCAGCCTGATTTACAGAGTGAGTTCAAGGACAGCCACGGTTGTTGTACAGAGAAACCCTGTCTCAAAAAACCAAAACAAACCAAAAAAAGGGGGGGCAGGGGTGTGTGTGTGTAAAAACAAAGCATAATTGTACACACATACACAAAGTATGGAAATGTCAGTGTAAAACTCTTTGTATGCTAACTAAAAATTTTTTAAAAGATAAATTTAGGAAAAAGTCTAAAAGCTGGATTTTTATAGACCAGGAATCATGCAAGGTATAGGGACTTTTTTTTTTCTTTTGGAGGAACATGAAGTAGCATCACTTGGTGAAGTGAAGTGAGGGAATCTTTATGTATGGCAGCTCAAAGTTAAAAATAACCCATTATAGCAAAGGTGGAAGGGCAGCTGTGGAATAGGGGCCATTTCCTCCACCCTCCCCCAAGCCCCCGAAATGTAACAGGTTATTAGGGAAGGCCACGTAACCGGAACTGGTAAAGGATGTTGAAAAATGTTCTGAAGTGCCGTGGACTGAACGCTCAGTGCGTGACTGTGATGGGAAGCTGAGGAGTGCGTTAGGTGGAGGAACGCTTTTGTGTGGTCCTCACTAGACAGCCCAGGGCCTTCCTTGTCTTGCATCTTTTCCTGGACGCTGGGAGAGTACGTTACACGCAGGGATCTTCTCTGATCATCTTCAGTAAGCTTTCTCTGGTTTTGGTAGACACCAGGTATCCTTTCTTAGGGTTCGGTTTTCTGCCTCTTCCATTCCCTCCCGAGCTGTCTTCTCCCCTGCCTTCCTCTCAAGACTCAGGAGGGAGGAGGATTCTCTCTACCGCCTCCTTTTCCTCCATGTGCACTCTAGATTAACTCAGAGTTAAAAGAACCCAAGGCAGGTAAACTGGGAGGGCAGATGTCAAGTCTGGGCTCCTCCCCATAATTAAGTCCCTGGTTGTATGTTCCCATAGCATCTTAAACTTTCAGAATAACTGTGTTCTGTGTAAAGTCCTCACCACCTATGCTCTACGTGACTGTCTTGGATTGACTGCCAGGCCTTCGGCAGTGTCTGATACAGTGTGTTCTCAGATATTTGTGCTGTAATAAATGAACTAAGTCTTCCAACTTGGAGATTTATTGCTAACTGCCATGGGGATATAAAATAAATTTGGAAAGGAAAAAATATAAAGCTAGAGTACTGGTTGTATCAATTTTTAGTATCTGACGCCCTCTGAGCTAAGAACCTAAGTTAGATTGGCAGGCCCTACAACTGGTCTTCCTTACATGCTATCTTGTCTGTCTTTAACCCCACTGTTGGTCCTTTTCTGTCTGAAGGTACCAGCAAGGTAGAGCCAACCTCCAGTCCAGGTCTCCATTCCGCTGCTCATAAATTGGCATTATTTTTCCAGGCTAGAGTTTTCTTAAGATTTTAAGGTTAAATTGCTGGTAGTTTAAAGACCTTAATTTCTTATGTCAACACGTGTCCTTCTTTAGTATCTGGTTGTGAGATTTTTCTCTGGGGAAAGGGACAAGGCAACATTTACCTCCCTTCCTAAGGTCCCAGTGACAAATGGGGGGGTACATTTCCACCGAAGTCAATCTGGGGAACCAATGAAGACTCACATTAGGCTTACTCACAGAGCAGTGGGTGAGTGGTGGCAGGCAGGAGCATGGGTGGCCTTAAAGCAGCCATGATGGGTGCAGGCCTTTAATCCCAGCACTTGGGAGGCAGAGACAGGCAGATCTCAGTCTATAAAGCGAGTTACATAACAGACAGAGTAGTAACACGAGAAACCTGTCCCGAAAAACAAAACAAAGCAAAACAAAAGGCAGCAGCCTCAATGGGAGTTCTACACCCAGTATGGAGGTTAACTCTTCTATGACTTCCCAGAGGATGCTCCCCTCCCTGCCCTCCTATGTTTTCACAGCCTAGATACTTCTTGAGACAACATTCAATTGGTTGAATTGGCTGGGTATTCCGGCGAGGGTCCCAAGATCCTCCTTCTACAAGGGAATGTCAACAGTTTAGCCTAGTTGAAATGTTCTTTTGCAAGACCGCACAGATGAACTCATGAAAATGGTGGCACTTTGGCTCCAAGGATGGGTAGGTACGCCACTACCTGGTCCACTTGGCCCCTGGATCTTCACTTGTTTGATTCCCCTAATGTGGGGGCATGGTGGCACAGACTCTAACCTCAGCACTCTGGAGGCCGAGGCAGGAAGATTGTCATATGTTTGAGGGGCACATAGGAAGACATTGTCTCAAAAAAGCACAACAGGGTGGTTATAGAGACTCAGTGGGTAAGAGCGTTTACTTTTCTTCCAAAGATTTGAATTCGGCTCCCAGAACCCATGTTGGGCAGCTCGCAATACTTTTAACTTCAGGTCTGAGTGATCCTACTCCCGTTTCTGGCTTCTCAGGCACCCACACATACGAACATATGAATGAAAGTTAAAAAAAAAAAAACCAACAAGAAAAACAACAACAAAAAAAAAAACAACCTCTTAAAAATGATCAGCAAACTGGACTCTTGGGCCTTGAGGTCCACGAGATGGGGTTGCTGTTTTGTACAATGCAATACCTCTCCCGCCTAGGCACACTCAGTTAGTGAGTGTTAGTATGCCTAAAATCTAGAGCTCAGTCTCCAACACGGCATAAACCGGAGAAGTCCCGTCCCGCGCCAGCCCCAGCTACACAAAACGCTGTCAAAGTAAAATAATACAATAAAAAAGTGGGCCAGTGAACTGGCTCAGCAATTAATGGCACTCGCTAAAAAGGAGTGAATATTCACGGTCTTGGCACTCAACTTATCACGTCCAGGATTTAGGGGCATTAAAATAAAATAAAACAAAATAAAAAGAAGCTTTATAGCATTGCTCACAGAAAGAGGCATCTCCACTACATTGCTGACTTATTAGTTGCTCGTCCCGGAACTACCTCTCACTTCCGCCCGGCAGCCCAGCCGGCTTCAGTTCTACCGGAAGGGGTTTGTCTAGGGTGACTGTACTTCCTATTCTGTTCCTTTCCACGGTCTCGTCAATGGTTCCGGCTTGCGTTCGCGTTTGCGTTCTGAATGACGTCGCAGAAGGGCGGAGAAGGGTGGTGTGTGCTCGTGCGTCAAACTGTCTTTGCTGGGGGTTCTTCTCATAACCGTGGAGCTTTCGCGGTTTTGTGTGGGGCGTGGGAAGGCCAGTTACCTTCCTGGCCGCTGGCAGGGAGCCGGAAGGTCTTCCTGCGCCCCGCACCTGCAGCGGAAGTGCAAGCCTTGAGTCAGGCCGCTGCCTTATGTAACTAGTCTCTAATCTCACGCGTGGGTACGTGTGGTGTGGTGGAGGGAACGTGGCTGCCCAGAAGGGAAGGCGGGCCCAGTTTTGTTAAACTGTGGCCCTGCCCCAGTTCTAGCCGCTTCCACTTACCTGTGTGTCTAAGGGCGAGGCGGTGGTTACTCCGCATTCTTGCTTATGCTGGTTTGATCAGGCTGCTGTGAGAACTCTTTTTAGTGGGAGAAAGGGGGAGTTGGAAAGCTGACGTTTGGAGCCCAGAGCTCTGTGTCTGAAGGGCAGCTTGGGGAGAAATGGTGGTAACTCTTACCAGAGACTGACCCAGATGCCTTAAGGTTCGAATCCCAAAGCGTAAACTGCACCAGGTAAAAGTTAGAGTCGAAGCCAGAGGCAATATAAGTGTGGCTAGAGAACCAGAAGCACCGTTTCGGAAAACTTAAGTCTGCCAGAGAAATGGGGTGCAGCACTGGTGACTCTGTCTTGATAGTGTTAATGATTTCCCCCCAAACACATTGTTCCTAGGCTCTTCCTTAAGTGTTGTAGCCTGGACCTAGGGACGGGAACCGTGGCTAGCTAAGGAAGCCAAGTTTCACGTAACTTCCAGATCTCATGTCAACACCAAGCCCGCAGCTGCTCGTGGCAGCTGCTCGGCAGACCCTGGGTACCGGAAAGAGAAAGGGCCCACCTCGAGCTGTCTGTCTTCACCTAGCAGGAGAGGTGCTGGCCGTGGCTCGCGGGCTGAAGCCTGCTGTTCTCTATGATTGCAACTCTGCTGGAGTGTTGGCGCTCCAGAGCTATCTGGAGGAGCTGCAGGGGCTGGGCTTCCTGACATTAGGACTTCACATTCTTGAGATTGGAGAGAATAATCTCATTGTCAGTCCTGAGCATGCCTGCCAGCATCTGGAGCAGGTACTGCTTGGTACCACAGCCGTAGTGGATGTTTCCTGCTCCCAGCCTCATCCTTCTGTCTGTTCATTGGACCAGCTCCAGGACTTGAAATCTCTCATAGCTGAGATCATCACACATTTTCAAGGACTGCAGAAGCATGCGTCTCTGGGAGTCTCCTCCAGCAAGCTGCCTTCCTCATCTTGGAATCTCTGCACTGTGTTTGGGATACTCCTAGGCTATCCTGTCTCTTACACATTTCATCTGAACCACGGAGATGGCAACTGCTTAGCCATGACCCCCTTGCGAGTGTTCACCGTCCAGATTTCATGGCTGCCTGCTCAGCCTCCACTTCTGCTCTACTCCTTCAGTGTTCCAGAGAGTTTGTTCCCAGCCCTGAGGAACTTTCTGAGCACCTGGGAGAAGGAGCTCAGAACCCGATTTAGGACTCAGAATGACTTTGGCGACCTCAGCATTTCCTCTGAGATAGTCACACTGCCTGCTGTGGCCCTCTGACTTAACTCTGCCCATTGAGAAGGTATTAGTGAACGCTTATCTCTGGGTGGAAGATGTCACATCATTCTGCGCGTCTTGGGAACAATGGTGTTCAGTTCCTTGGCCACATATGTGAATGGGGATGGCTGCTGGCAGCAGTAGTATGTTTTCCATTTCTGTCAGGAGTTCCTGTGTATTAGCAGAGGTGTCTGTTTTTCATTGACTAAGAAACAGAAGGAAAGAGAGTAGGGCAAGGAGCGTTGTGGAGATGAAGCAGTACGCCTGCCCTGGTGGATGGTGCCTTAGAGGAGAAGGGAATGACTGGTTCCTTCGCATGTTATATAGCTCTAATTGAATTAGGAGATGAGACCATAATGTTCAGGTGTCATATGTGTGCTATGTTTTCCAGAAATACACAGTTCTGAAGAATAGTCTTGTGAGATAAAGTTTATTTACAGCGTGGTAAAAAATAAAAATAAAAATAAAACTAGGAATCTGTATTCAGTTGGAGGGAAAACCGAAGTTGTAAAGTACCAAAACTCAAGTTTTTCAGGGAGTCGTTTGCTTCTAGCTTTCCCCCAGACAGACGCCAGAAGTTACTCAGATCCCCAGGCTGTCTTTGTTTGCCAGGAACACCGCCAGTGCTGTAGCCATCACCACCATCAGCACCGGGAGCCACTGGCCACACTGCCGCTGTGTGGAAGGAGGTGGAGACAGGAGAGAGCATCTCTGAGTTAGGAGGAAAGATGGGCAAGAACAGTGTTTGGTGCTCTAACAGCAGAAAGCCCCACGTTGGTGGCAGAAAAGACATTTTTACTTCAGTGTCTCTCCCACTTTCTGTCACCTCCCTTGAGATAAAACCATTTTACTAGTGGCCTAGAGACTCATATCCAATAGGGGACAGATATTTAAATGCTGATATGAATATTTAAAGTAGAAAATAATTCACCAAAATAATACTCTCTTTGTGTCCCTCAATGCTTTTTAAGTCTTCCTCCTGCCCTTGCCATATTTTCATAATAAATCAAAAGAGCTCTTTTATACTTGAGCCAATACAGGTTATGTATCATTTTTCTGAAATGCTTGGGATTAGGAGTGTTTCAAATTTTACTTTTTTTTTTTCATTTTGTAACATTTGTATGGACTTTACCAGTTGAGCAGGCCTAATAAAAAGGCCCTAGATCACAAATCCCAAATGCTCTGAAACCATCTGCAGCTTTTGAGCATCGTGTTTGTGCATGCATAGTGTGTTTTGGGTCTAGAACATGTCAGGCTTTCAGAGTAGGCTCCATCTAGTGTGGGTGGATCACCGGCAGCATTTCGTCCATATTTATCCATAATATATTATTTCATAGCGCATATTGTTGGCATAAGTGGAACAGGGCAGGACGACCAGATGTTGGTGTGAACTGATGTGTTTTATCGGTAAGACTGGGCATGAAAAAGGAACTACCCCAGTGTCGTGTAGGGCTATGGAGAAGGATGGGCCCTCCTGGCTGTGGCTCAGGGCTTCTTGACAGTGCTGTAGTTTTCCAAAACAGGAGTGGTGCTTGTCATTGAGGATGTCTAGCTCTGAATGCAGCTCTCTGCACTGGGGACAACAGAACAAAGTGCCACTGTTTCAGTCTGGGACGTAACTCCGGAGGAGGACTGCCCTGAGTACCGTACTCCTTCACTTTTTTCAGTGAGCCATTCTCCCCGCTTTTCTCAGAGATTTTAGTTAGTCGTTTTCCTATCACATAGTTTATCTGGAATATGTTGAGTTATATGATTGGTTATGCTTCATATATTACATTTGACGCATGGAAATGCTTAATCTTTTACATTATTTGTTGTTGATGTGTGTGTGCGTGTGTGCTGATACCACAGTGCAGGTGTGGGAGTTGGAAGGCAACCCTGGAATCACCTCTTTCCTTTTACCATGTGGGTCCCAGGGTCATCAGGCTTGGCCGCAGGTGCCTTTACCTGCCGAGCCAGCTTACTGGCCCAATCCGTGCACGTGCTTTTCTATGACTTTGTGAAAGTGTTTTGCAAGTGGGCATACTAAAACGTATTTCTTACAGCACTAAAGACTTAGCAGTAGTTGGAGGACAAGTCTCTTCTCCTTGGGAGCTAGCTGCTTCTGCACACTTCCAAGGGTGCGTGAGTTTGGAAGTATGTTCCTAGGGCAGTGTTTGCCATTTAAAAGATTCTATGTAAGATAAAAGCTCTGTGACACTTAGTATGTGACAGAATTTAAGAAGTGAATGTGTTTAGTCAAATATTTTTATCTTCTGGCTGACTTATAATAGTCTATCAATATAACCTTGATAGTGGTTCTTATCAGGAAGGAGAAAGATTGCAAGTCTATTCAAGAGCAAAGAAATTTGTACAAGAAAATGAACACCTCTGGGTATCTAGTCACAATTTAAGCTTGGAAGTTCCTGCCTTCCAGTTGCCTCCCAGAAGGTTTCCCTGCTCTTTACAGTCTAGATCAGTGGTTCTCAACCTTCCTCACACTGAGACCCTTTTTATATAGGTCCTCATATTGGGGTGACCCCCAACTATAAAATTATTTCGTTGCTACTTCAAAACTGTACTTTTGCTACTGTTACGAATCATAATGTAAATATCTGATATGCAAGATATCTGATATGCAACCCATAGGTTGAGAACCACGAATCTAGACCCTCACAATATGGATGAGTGCTCAGTCTGGATGAGCACTCACTGTCTGGATGATCACTCACGGTCTGGATGAGCACTCAGTCTGGATGAGCATTCAGTCTGGATGAGCATTTACAGTCTGAATGAGCATTCATGGTCTGGATGAGCATTCACGGTCTGAATGAGCACTCACAGTTTGGATGAGCATTCACAGTCTGGATGAGCACTCAGTCTGGATGAGCACTCACAGTCTGAGCATTCACAGTCTGGATGAGCACTCACGGTCTGGATGAGCATTCACAGTCTGAATGAGCACTCACGGTCTGGATGAGCACTCACGCCCTGGATGAGCACTCACAGTCTGGATGAGCACTCACAGTCTGGATGAGCACTCACAGTCTGGATGAGCACTCAC